>NC_091477.1:41544177-41867927 GCF_036971445.1 Narcine bancroftii
CTGGTATTATCAGTTTTCTGTATATCAGAATGGCAAAATACTCCATATTTTATACAAATAGAATGTTTAAGATATTTGTAACATGTTTATAGGAAATGCAGTGCAGTCCTACTAACCTACTTTGTTCTTTAAAATTGGGCTTTGGTGTATTCAATATATAACCTTTAATCACTTAATTCAATTGATTAACATAAAAGGAAGAAATAAATCAAATTCTTCCATCTCAATTATGAAATCAAAATAAAAGAAAGGAAAGAAGAAATAATTCAGTGCATCAAGTCTGTGGTAACTAAGGGTTGAGCGTGAGGAAGACTCCGGACATAATTTTCCACTTGAGCAAAGTTTGTAAAAAATGTTGTCCCAGAACAAAGATCTTCAAAGTAGCTGGGAATTGAAGAACAAACATGCAACCTTTATCATACAATATCTTTTTTGCCAGTATTAAATTATTTCCTTCTTTTCAACAATTTTCCCCTCAAATTAGGGTAAAACAAGATGCTATCCCCTCGCCACAACTTTTCACAGCAAGACTCAAAACCTTCTCTCTACCTTGATAATGCAGAAACTTTATTGATATAGAACATGATTAGAGGAGGGCTATGACCTCTTCCAGTTTCAATCTTAGCCTCAAAGTTATCTTCTCCAAATATTTTAGGAATCCAATCTTGAAAGAAACGAGTCGCATCTGGGCCTTCTTTCCCTTCTGACACACCCACTATTTTAATATTATTTCTTCTGCTAAAATTCTCCAAAATATCCACTTTATGAGAAAGTTTTTCATTTTCTGTAATTAAACCAGTAGTTGTACCTTCCACATTAGTCACCCTGTTTTCAACATGTTGTACATGTTGTACATCATCTTGCACTTGTTTCTTCTATTTTCTCTCATTTCTTCTTCATTTTATTTACCATATACAATATTTTATCAGTTTCTTCTTTCAATTTTAGCTTTAATTTCCTTTAATCCTCTCATTTCCCATTTCATTACTTTAAATTGTTCCATTATCATTATGGGTAAGTCTTTCTTAATGAGATCTAAATTTAATTTCCTCCTTTACCTCCTTTTCTAGTATCCCATCTTACTCATCTTTAGCTAAAGAGCTTCCTCTTGAACCCAATTCTTCTTCCTCTTGTGCAGAAGTCAAGGTCCCTGACTTTTCTCCGAGGGGCTGTTTTGGGTTTCATCGCACCGCGCATTCACGTTTCAATCGTGGGTTCTCCACTGACATCATCTCTCCACATTAAAGGCTGAGAGGTGCTGACATGAGTCCCCTCTAGAAGCTCACCAAATCGGGAGGGAGAACAGAGTCCAGCGCCCTGCTTCATCGTCAAGGTAGGCCCTGGTTCCTTTCGGGTTCCCAATGTTGTTGCTATCACTTTTTTTGGAGGCATTATAGGAGGTTTAAATACACTTTCAAAATATTTTAAACTTTAAACAGTACTTATTTAAAACTTTTTAAACTAATTTCCCAATGGAGTCAAGAGCCTACATGTCGATCCTAAAGCATCACATAACGTCCCCCCCCCCTCAGTGATTCTGAAAGGACTCTCTTTTGTTTCTCTTTCTCTCGTACTAGAAGGGGGGCTGGGCAACAGTAATGCCGATTCTGTCCGCCTTATAGCAAGAAGAAGGCAATTTTGTGTGATATTACATGTTCTGTACTAATAAAGGTATCTTGAAATCCAGGGGAAGAACATCTCGGTTCAATTGCAATTTCTGTCCAACTGCTATCAGGCTCTTGAACATCCCTCTGTTACACTGAACAGGGATTGCTCTAATGCCACAAAAGCATCGTCTGCACTATTGTAACACCACTTTTTCTCCTTGCACTATGCTAACTGAGAAAACTAGTTATTTATCTATCATTTGTATTTATTATTAGCTTTTAATTTCAGGTATACATTTGCAGCTTTAAATAAGCACTTGTTCAGCTGCAGCAAGGTAGAATTTTGGCTCATGTACATTGTACAATATATATGACAATAAACTTATTGTCATTATCACTCGCTTAACAGCTTAAGGAGATGTGTGTATATATATATATATATATATATATATATATATTATAATCTTATATATTTCTATAAGATTAATTTGCCAGGCTCCCTAGTGGTGGGTCAGGTAATCTATGTTGAAATTCATCCAGTACTATGTCATGTGCCTTATAAAAGCACATTTTGTGTGAATAATCTAGAATGAATGCTGCACAAGTCATTTGATATAACTATACATGCTTGGCAGCATCTGAATATTTATGATGTATGGCACAGGGGACCAGAATTAATTTCTGGAAATACGCAACCCATATTCAGTGATTGGGTTTATAAATTAAATTCAGTCATGTAGCATACAAAACATTGCCTTACTTAGTACAATTTCTTATGATCAATTCAGGCATATGTTTGAAATGAAACAGACAGTGTTTCAAACTATATTTCTTCAGATACGGTTATGGCACCACAACTCCAGGATGAAGCCAGCAGAACGCTCTCACTAAAAACAAATGGCGGGGCTGCTGTAATGGCAGCGTTGCGGACCTGTGGAGAGTGGGGAGTGGAGAAACAGTGCTCCTCCGCGGGTTCTACCACCTACTCCAAGTACTGGTGGCTCTTTAAACAGCCTGCTAAAGGAGCTGAAGGTGATTTAAAAAAAAATCCTGCCTAAGATGTTCAGCAGAAGCTTCAAGGGATTGTAGACTCTGATGAAGCAGAGGACTGGCATAGGGTACCATAAAATGGGGAGGCCAACTCTTGTTGGAGGGGGAGAAGCAGAAAAGACGACCTTATAGGACTATTGTGGTAAACCAGCGAGGGGCTCTGCGGCTGAAGAGCACACAGGCGGTGGTGACCTGTCTCAAGGCGAGGAACCCACACAGGCTACGCGCTTCTGGTAACTTGCACCAGACTGAGGGTTGCTGGAGTTTGGCCTGAAACTGACTGAAGGGGGTAATAGGTATTGGAATTGAGATGCGAGAAGGTGCCGAGGGCACTAAGGGGTGTTAGAGGTTCAAATTTGGGTTGTCAGTGGTTTGACTGAAGGCTGGGTGACTGAAGAGGCTGTGGAAGCACTGGAGGCGAATCCACAGGCATTGATTGACTCTAGGGAGACTCTCTTTTGCTTCCTTTTCTCTGACTGTAAGGGGCTCCGGGCATTTTCTGCTGATAGTGAATCTTTATCTGCCCTACAGTAGACTAATGGAAATTTTGTGTAATATTATAATTTCTGTTTTATTACATGACAATAAAAGAATCTTCAATCTTGAATGATGGGCATTAGTTGATAGAAATAACCTGCATTGATGAGGTTGAAGAATTTTTTAAAAAGGAAGGTTGTTTTATTATCCTTTCAAATGGAATCATGGTGTGTACTCAGTCTGGTTATAAGGTTTCTGAGGTACATGAGACAGGTAGGAATGAGGAAAATAACTTCAGTGCTCCAGATCACCATGAATTTCAGTTCCATTGGACACACCCCAACAAGCACCTAAGCTCCAATGGTACCTGTGCTGCAGATACCAGCTTTGAAAGTGGCCCACTCAGAATTTCAGGCCAGTGTCACAAATTGAATCCCACTGAGCTCACTTTCCTTGAGCAAATCACATGTAAATGTAATTTACCTTGGGGTAGAATGCACTAGTGATTGTGTCCTGCTCTGTTGAGGCATCGGTCTGTATATTTTCTGTGAACAGTTCATTTTGGTGCAGTTGACACACAAGGTCAGCTCAGTCGTGGACCCAGTGGAGGTGCGGTCTCACAGCCACAGTGTGCCGACATCCACAGCACGCCCTGTGACCATGTGAAATTCCTTTGGGCGCTCTTACTCCTTTCAAAAATATGGGTCAGTAAGTTCATTAGCCACTGTAAACTACCCCTATAATCTAAATGGGAGATAGAATCTGTAGGCTTTAATGAGAAATTGGGGAGGATTTAATGCAACTAAGTGAAAATTGGAGCACGAGAGTTGGCCCAGACTTACTGAGCTGAGGGCCCTGCTTCCATGCTCGATGACTCTATTACTCAGTGAGATTTTCTTGAATCAATTGCATCATTAAGTCAGATGCAACACATTTTCCTTCTTTATCAGAATAAATTGAGCAAAACGCAAGACATTCACAAAAAACCCCTAAGAGAACATTAAGCTGAGAATCGCCAATGAGGCATCAAATAATGGATTTCTATCTGACATCAATGTCATGCTCCTGGCAGCCACGTTCTTTGGTTTCCAAAGCTGAGGACATTTGAGACCTCATCAGTGCTTTGCTCCTCCCGGATTCAAGCTGTTTTATGTTATAAATCAGAACTATATGCTGTGATCAGGAAAGATAATCACATAAGTGTGTATAAACACACACACACACACACACACACACACACACACACACACACACACACACACACACACACACACACACACACACACACACACACACCTACCCAAAATGTCAACCATTCTTTTTTCACCCACTGATGCTGCTCAACCTGTTGAGTTCTCCCAGCAGTTACTGAGCTGATCTCAGAAACCATTATCTCTTATAATTTTCATCTTAAATTTTGCTTAGAATGATCTACAGGATATCTAAAAAATGCAATGGGTGGACAGGCTAGAAGGCAGAAGGTACTTGTGCATGTGAGAGAGTGGGAACTTCACTGAATCATACAGCATCCTGAATGAGGGGTGTTAAGGAGCGGATGTGTGGAGATTGGTTGCTGTTGCAGGAAGGAGAATGTAGAACCACTGGACACTGTTTAAAAGCAAGGGGTTACCCACTTAAGATAGAGATCAGGGCCAGATTAATGTAATAGTGAGGGTAGCAAATGCTACGGGCTCTGTAATTTCAAGGCCCCCATGTTTATGTATTAGGAGAAACATTTTTGATTTCACCTTTGTACAGCAGATCTCAGATTCCATTGGTAATCTATGTTAATAACCCTATTTAAAGGCAATAATTGGCGAAAATCGCAAAAATCCTTGTTGAAAATTAATCAGTTCTTTTGAGAAGAAGAAAGAAGTAACTATAGAATGGCCCTGTTTTATCTATGAAGATCAAACTTGGGTGACAGCTTCAGGCTTTGTCCTCAGTTTTGACCAGAGACTTGAAAGGACATGTCATCCTCTAGTGACTGGAGGAGGCACAAGAACATTATCTTAATTCACAATAAGGTTAGAAAGCAGCCCAAAACTGACGAGCAGCTATCAAGTTGAGCATTGAGTACATCCTCTGGCAATGGAATCCTACAATCTGAACCTGTTCATTTACCAGGTAATGTTTCCCCAATGGGTTTGAGTGAGAGAATGACTGACCTAATGCTGTTAAAAACTGTCGGGTTTCATATTGTTGAGACTCAAGCCATTTGCTAGTATAATTTAAATAGACTGCCTCCTACTACAAACTATTTTGATTGGAAGGATGTCATTGCATTAACATATAAAGGATGCTAAATATGAAGTAAATGATAAAGGCTTTTTTTTAAATTAATTTTGTTTGATTTTAGGATAAACATAATGCTTGGCGGTAGAAAACGTAATGTAATTGAAGGGATTGTCAGCATGTGTTTAGTTTATGATGCTGTCATTTCTGAAAACTGAAGGCCATTCCACTGGAAGTTAATATGGTATTATATCTAGCATTTCAGTGACCCAGATTCCATTTTACGGGCAGTGCAGCAGCCAATTTTAATTAGGAAACAAACTTGTTCATCAGACATTAAAGATGCTTTCACATGAAATATTGAGACTCATTAGGCAGCAAAGCCCATTGTGAAGCAAAATATGGATGAATGCAATGCATTGAGAAATTGTAATAGTTATAAAATATGGCATTATCATCAATTTCAAGTGCATTTTTAGGTTTATTATGCTTGTTGAGAATTGGAGTACACTGCACTGTCAGTAAGGAAGAGGAATCACGTTGTGAATTAACTAACTGGGAAAGGAAATTGGATTAATTCCCTATTAAATATAGCATGAATGCAAAACAAAGTAGTCATAGTTGACCTGAAAGGCCATATCAGATATTCTTTATTAGTATTCAGTTGTGGTTATTACTGACTCTAAGCAACTGCAGAGCAAGTTCCCGAGGTTCTGTTTATGTGAAATGATGCAGTTTAGCTAAAACTGTCAGTAATATGTTGCTCTGCATTGTCAGGAGATAGCTGGCAGGTAGCTATTACAACTGCAAAGCAAGATGCTCCTAATCTGTATGGAAGCACTGAACGCCAGAAACATTTTGCCGTTAAAACAGACTTGGTGGAGGGAAAGGCCGATTAATGTTTCTGGTTTTCGGTGTTTCATTAGAAGTAGGAGATTTAACAGTTGATAGATGAGCACAAATTAGGGAGGGAAATGGTTGGTGTGAAGAGACATGGTCAAGATAAGGATGGAAGACAGGAATGAATAAATAATGAAAAGGATAAATGTGTGGAAAAAATGCTTCTTCTTGTCCCTTGACCCAATGTCCGACACTTAAATCACAAAGCTTTTCCTTGTTCTTTCTTCTTTACCCAACATCACCAGCTAATTTTCCATCCACGTGCTTACCTCGTTTACACAAGATAATATTTTGCAATGTTGAACATTGACAAAGAAACAGCCATTACCAAGTACAATTGAAGCTGACATGGTCTTCATTGGACGTTTGCAACTACCCTGATTTCCATTACCAAGAAAAATGATTTGAGTTTCAAAGTTTAATATTTCACACTCAATATTTACAGGTTCTTCTTTCTCTTTATTTGTCTGAATTCATTGAAAATCAAAACCCTTTCATGTTATTAAGTGCAGTTTGAAAATACCTCTGCTGGACTCAGTAACTTAATTTCCCTTGGTATTGAAATGCCCAGTGTATTTCATAACAGCTGATTAGCCACATTGATAATGCTGAGATTAGTGGAAAATTTGTAGATGGCATGTGTGCATATGTCATGTGACATGAGGTTTTGGTCACTTTTGAGTAGTGACGAGATATAGCCAAAGCCAAGGACACATGTTAGAAAATATTAGACACTGGAGTGATACTTCTCTGAAAAATATCATGTCGAAGAGATCAAAATTTAATTTCTAAAACAGTTAAATATATGTATAAAATAGATGTGGAAATGTAATACCATGTCATTTAGTCCAGAAAGCAGACTCATTCAAAAGACACGAAGGCAGGTAACTTCATCCTAAACTTTATCATTTATTTAAACTCTGATTACAAGCTGCACAGCTGTGCAAAGAAAGAAAAGAATTTCAAATCATGAATTCGTGCACACATCAAAAACAACACGTCACAATCCTGACTACAAGCAGAGAACCAATTGCATTTTTTACTATTTTAATATTAAGAAAATATGTTTCAAAATTAAGTAAAACACTGAGTGAACTCATGAAAGAAGCCTTACATTTCATACCTTGTGATATTCTTCATCTCATTCGAGAGTTTCTGCATAGGATCATCGCAAACTGAAAACACAGAAAGAGGCTCTTTATGTTACAGCATTTCTGCCCCATTATTTTTACAGCCTGTGAGTTCCAATCCCTCACTACCACTGAGCAAAATAATGTTTCCACATCTTCCTTTATTCCTGCACCCCTTTAAAAATATTAATGTCAAAAACAAAGACTAGATGCCAAAAAAAACCCAAAAAAAACCAGGAGAAAGAAAGCTGACTTCTGTTTCCAGCATGTTCCAGTCTTCAGCTTATCCAATCTTTCCCATAGATTCTATAATCAACCTTTGCCCTATGTTAAAGTTTTTACCAAAGCAATTTTAACCACTATTTCATGTAACTGATGGAGCTACAGACAATAAAAATAGAAACATACATTAAGCAGTGTTATCATATGAACATTTAGCCCAGTGGGTCACAACCTTTTTTGAACTAGGCCTCATTTTAATTTAATAAAAAAATATACCCCCACCTTAGCAGAAAAAAGTTATATATTCAAAAGAAGTCTGAATTAAATCATTTACTGCAAGGGTATTTCAATCCAATTAAGGTCGGGAATACACTAGGACACATAGTTCGTATTCAACCACTACTTCAATATGTCAACTATCTCAAACACACATTCAGCAATTATTGTTACTTCAGCGGGAACCTTGCCACTGACGCTGGGTGCAGATTTTTTTTTTGATTCGAGGGACTAATTTTGATAAATCTCCCTGTTTTGTAATTTCCAGCTTGCAGAAAATCATTAACAGCACTGAAACCACATTCTACTAAATAAGTCGATGGAAAATGTATTGATAGTTCCCTTGCTAAAGTAGTCGAGTTTGGGTATTTCTTGTCGATCTCATTAGACAGTCACATCCTGGATCCTTTCACTTTGAGTCAAGTTTTCACAGATTTAACATGTTGCAACTCAGATAACTCCTCTTGGTATTGCATTGAGACTTGAGATAAGTCCACCAAGTTGAGTTAATGAAGAGGGAAAATCCATTGCCTTTAAATCACAAAATCCATAATTGAAGTCAGTACCCAACATTTTCAAATGGTCAACAATGATGTTTGTAGCAGCATTAGTTACCTCACACTTATTCAACCTATAGAATTGACTGAAATTTGTTGTTGAGATAATTTGGAGTCCTCATTGCCAATGAGATAGTTTGGAATAAGACCCATCAGAAAAAAATCTAATTATAATATTAACTAAGGATAACAGTTAAAATCAGAGAAACATCAGAATGTTTATGAAAATAAAAAGAACAAAGTGATTTTACTTGGAAGTTACCACAAACGTGTTGTACTGACAATGTTGCCAAGTCACATCTTTCACACCAACATAACGAGTTTATTTTTTCAAACCAACTTTTTAATTATTTCCCAAAATATCCCTACGCCCCACTAAAATATTCGCAAGTCCTACACCCCTACCAAAATATTCCCAAGACCCACCTTGAGAATCTCTAATTTAACCCAATAATTCACAAGGAAAGAATAAGGTGTGCTGGGGCGGTGGCAGTATAATTTAGATGAGGAGCTCTGAAATCTAGAGTTCCTTGTCTACTCCACAGTACATCCCACAGTGTCAAAGAATCACCGAAAATAGGTGCAGGAGCCCCTTTGAGCTGTACCAGTCTTCAATATGATCACTGTTAATCGTACAACTCAGCATCCTACTCCTCCTTTCTCTCCAAAACCCTTGATTTTTTTAGCTACGAGAGCCACATCCAACGTCCTCCTGAACAGATCTAATGAACTTTAGAATGTGTTCCATGCACAGAAGCTAACCTTGAGGAAACAAAGGACTACAGAGGCAGGACATCAGTCCTCATGCACACAGAAACATTGTCTTTCCCTCTGCCTCCACAAATGGTCTCCTGAATCACTTCAGTAATTTGTTTTTTTTTACTCTGGAATCTAAGCTCAGCCACCTGCAGTACACGAGACAGCAGATGATGGATTCTGGAAGAACTCGGCATTTCATGCAGCATTTGCGAAGATCAATTTTCTGGGTCAAGGTGCAGCATCAGGACTGTGAGTGTAAAGGGGACATGAGATGGAGAGTGAGGCAGGGAGAACATCCTGCTTGATTTGAATTCAGGCAAGGAAGTTTGAGGACATCACAGGGCCAGTTGACATCTGGAACTTAGAAAGATTCCAAACTTGATCCTTCAAGTTTTTCTACTGGGGGTGGGTGGGGTGTTGGTGGGGTGTTGGTGGGGAGGAAGGGTGGCTAATATAGTGGATGAGGGAGCTAGAGGGTTGGGGTGACAAAGTAACATTAGTGCTTCTGTTGCACTAAAGGTGTCCTTACTTCTCTTCAGCTGAGGGATTGCTGAGGCCCAGGAAGCCTAGATCTCCAAATTTAACTTGACAAAACAGGGAAAACATGAATCTCCCACCTCATTAATATACATAGGTTGTTAAATTAACCCTTGAAACCAAGTTGACCAACTTACCCTTGTGATCCTGCTAAACAAGGAAGTGATGGGCTGGAGAATGGAAGCGGATTTACAGTTTTATAGAATTTTATCATCATCTTGACCCCAGTTTCATCACCTGTGTTCTGCTTAGTAAAATCCATGTCTTAACCTGCTTGAATCAAATTATTCTATCTGCTATTTTTGGAAAACTAAATTGATGTTAAATGAATGAGTGTCTCTACTAAATTGTGGAGACCAGAATTTGATATCCATGTGTTAAAAGGTTATATAATAGTAGTATTCGATGAAGTTGAAACAAATTTCTGATACATTTCATAATGTTTAATATGTATTGGAAATGGGGACAATTTCACAATGGATGAGCAGATCACTCAGCCGTACATTCTCCAAGTTACATAGTTGGAATTAATACATTAGAAAATAATGGTTTACTTGCAAGTTCAAAAAACTAACTGATTACTTTTAAGATTTATCATTCTGGATTTAAATTTTGAAAGATTTAAAAAAAAAATCAGCTTTAAAAAAAATGTACTGAACTTTCAATAAAGATCACAACTCTAGCCAGAAAGGCTACTTTTGACCTCACTTATCACATGTGGATACTAATAGCATTCAATTTTTATATATCTACTGCATGGAAACTCAGGAGATATTGAGCAAAGGATTTTAATTGCTAAGGGCCAATTGAACTATTTGCTTACCATCTGGAAATCAAAAGTATTTGTGAAGTTAAGATTTTTTATTAATTTCATTTTACAGGAACCTTCATAGTTTTGAAGAAATTACATTAAAGGTGGAAAATAATTTAGCTCTGTGAAAATGTTCAAATGACAAATACAGAATAATTACATTAATTAATTCAGATGGAAATTATTTTTTACCAAATTCAAACAATTCAGCTACAATTAAATATTATGTCTGGAGTTTTAGGAAGAATATTAACTTTGGAGAAGCAAGAATGAGATCTATTATAATAGGATTTAAAGGGTTAAGTTTGATTGATCTTACATAATTACATTTGCATTCCCTTGAGATTAGAAGTGGCCTATCTGAGGTGTGAAATTATATCAGGTTTTAATAAGATGCAAAATGTAAAACCATTTTCTCTAAAGCTAAAAACCAGAATGAGGAATTAACTAAAAATGAATTTTGTTGGAGGTGACATTAGGAAGGAAATTTTCACGAAAAGAATTATGGATATCTAAAATCCTTACACAAAGGATTGACTGTTGTGACATTTTATAAAGGATATAGAATGTGACAGCACAGAACAGGCCTTTGTCCCACGATATTATGTCGACCATTGTGATTGATGGGGCTGAATCCAGTCAGAGGTACTGGGTTGTGTCAGCTCCAGAGTATTGTACCTACCTAACCCAACCCCAAGCCTTTGTCATTGTGATTGATAAATGTCTCTGATTAGAAGTAACATGGAAAATTACAAAAAAAAATGTAAACAATTACAAATTGTTCAAAATGAGGAACACATTAAACTCCTGTTAGTAAATTAAAACCATAAATATTTGGATAAAAATATAACTAGAGTATTTAGATTTTGTATTTTTTTTAAATGATAGCTCTACCTGTTGTAAAGCTGAGGTGATGGATATGAAGGGAATCTGTCCCCATCACAAATGGGATTTTCATTTTTGTGGGAAAGGTTTTTGAGAATTTTCTTTTTTTGCCATCAAATTTGCAAATTTTGCATATTTTTTGTTTATTATATCAGTAATATTTATCATTGTTGAGGACTACTGATAACAAACTCACGGAGTAAACTAGAATATTAATGTAGTCTGGTGCGCCAACCACGTTCAGATGCTTTACCTATTTTCCATCAGGTAGAAATGCTGTGGACTTGGTAGATTCAAGAACTCCCTCCCCAGCTGCATTACAGAGTAACCCTCACCCAACAGGACGATTGCCACCTTTTGGAGGGAAATTAAGGGTGGCAAGAAATGCTGGCTGGGCTAGTCCTATCTACAAAAAAAATGAACAAGTAGAACAACATTCTGTCTACATGGTTTGGTTGGGGAAAAGCCTCATAGTGGAAAATTTTGAGTGATGATTCAATTATTACACCCAATCTGATAGATGGCAAGTTTAAATTAACTTAATTAAATAAATTGGAAATGAATATTTAACATTAGCGATAAAGTTACTAACTAACATAAAAACCATCTGCTTCATTAACATTCTTTGGAGAAAGAAATATGCCTATTTTTTAAAAAAAACCTTCAAACCCAAAGAAGTATAATGAACTATTAACTTCTCTCTGAAATGATCAAGCAATAAAATTCAATGGTACTGGACCTTGCCATTTTAATCAAAAGATTAGATTCGACCAAAAGATACATATTGTGCAGTCAATTCAAGTCTTGGAAAAGTGGCAACTTTGAAAGAGCTGTAGAATCAGAATTTCTTATGATGAACATGTCACAAAATTTGTGGTCTTGTGGCATCGTTAGAGGTGCAAATATTGCTATAAATTACATTTAAAAAATAAATAAATTAGTGGAGAAAGTGAAGTAGTGTCTGTGGTTTGCCGTCTTTTTTAAAAAAATATTTTACTTCTAACTCCATATCTGCAGTAACTACAATTATTATAATATATAGATACAAAAAACCTAAATTGATTACATACACGCTGGTTTTCACTCCATCCCAAAATCCCTCCCTCCCACCCCCAAAAAAAGAGAAAAAAGTATAAATTGACAAATTTAAAAAAATATATATAAATAAAAAAGAAAAAGTAACAAAGAATCTTGGATTACAGAAAGAGATGTCGTGCAGTGCAACTCATCAATTCTAACACAAACATATAGAGGAGGATTCTGCAGGATGAGCAGGTTAAAAATGATATCACTATAAATTTAATCCCATTACCTGAGTATACAGATACCTAATTTGTAAAAATATAGAATATTTATTTCTTAGATTATAAGTAATTTTTTCCCAAAGGGATAAATCTTTGAATTTTACCATGCCACCTTGGCAATGTTAAAGATATATTCAATTTTTAAGTAATTGCAATACATTTTCTTGCAACTGCTAAAAATGCTAATTTCACAAATTTCAATTGATAAATTGATAATTTCAATATAGGAATATTATAACATTCAAGGTTTCCTAATAAAAACAGATCAGGATTTAACAGAAAAACAGCTCCTCTAACTTGTAGAAAATTACTTATAGATACCCAAAGGCTCTCACATTTGGACAAGACCATGTTGAATGTATGAAAGATCTTACATCCTCACCTCATCTAAAACATTGATCTGATAAATTTGATTTCAATCTATTCAGCTTCTGTGGTGCAAGATAATAATTAATATAAAAAATTGTTTTGAATTAATCTGTACCTCACATTAATAGCATTAGTCATAGAATCTCTACATAAATGTTCCCAAATTTGTTGATCTATCTTAATATACAAATTTGTTTCCCCATCTCTGCCTAGATCTAGACAATCCTAATTTAGGAGCTCCTACTTGCAATAATGAATATATCAAAGAATTTTTTTTTTTGACATTCCCACTCCTAATATGAAATTCTACCTCAGACCAATTAGGCAAATACATTGCTGGGCCTAATTTATCTCTCAAATATGCTCTTAATTGAAAGTTACAAAAAAAAAGAGTTGTGCATGATATATCATATTTGTTTCTCAATTGTTCAAATGACATTAATTGTCCTCTCTCATAGCTGTCTTCCACATTAACAATTATTTTACGATACCATGTATTTAAGAACTGATTATTTCTTGAAAAGTCCAAAAGTGGATTAATTAAAGGCATTTTAAGTGATAATGACCATCCAGCAATATCTTGATTCATTTTATTACAAACGTTGAGTATATGCTTCAATAGTTTTATCAGCAACCAAACAATTCTGATTCCCACTTGAACATAAATACTTCTGATTTCTTCAGTTTTATTCAGTTCTACGTTAACCCATGCCAGTTTCACATTTTCAAAATAAAGAAGTGACGAATCTCATCTGTGGTGCTTGCTAATAATTTTAAAATGTGGTTCACTGTCCATTCAGAAAATTGATGGCAGAAAGGAAGAAGCAGTTTTTGTGCTGCTGGGTGCACGTCTCTGGGCTGCTATACCTTCTTCCTGATGGTAACAGCATGAAGAGGCATGGCCTGGATTGAGGATAGAAGCTGCTTTCTGAAGACACCGCCTCATGTAGATGGCCCTGTAATGCATTGAATGACTCAAAGACTTGTTGACTCAAACCAAGGCTTTTATTAAGAGAAGACTGGAGCGTAGTAAATAGAGGTCGACCAGTCCAGACTGACCTGGATCTGGTTAGGTGCAGCCCTTTATGATCTGGCCAGTAGGTGTGGCTATGGCTCTCAGCCAAGCATTATCACTATATGCAAATATATACAGTGGTGATAGGATCCCATAATATCACAGGCCCTGATGGAGTGAAGACATGCCCATGATGCTGCTGGGCAAGTTCACAACTCTCTGTAGTCTTTTCCTGTCCTGTGCATGGACACCTTCATTCCAGTGATAACCAGTCAGAACGCTCTCCATGATACTCCTGTAGAAATTTGCAAGAGTCTTTGATGGCATACCAAATCTCCTCAAACTCCTCATGAAGTATAGCCACTGGTGAGCCTTCTTCATGATTGTATGAACATGGAAGCCCCAGGACAGATCTTCAGAAATGTTGGCACCCAGGAATTTGAAGTTTTTAACCCTATCCACTGCTGACCCCTCATTGAGGATTGTTTGTGATCTCCTGACTTCCCCCTTGTGAAGTCCATAATCAGTTCCTTAGTTTTGCTAATGTTGAGTGCAAGGTTGTTGTGTCGCACTCAACAAGCTGATCTATTTCACTCATTGCTCTCTGTGATTTTGCCGATGACCATGATGTCACTATAAATTTGTTGATCCCATTTGAGATGTCGTGGGTGTAGCGCGAGTAGAACAGTGGGTTCAGTACACTTCCTTGAGGTGTGCCTGTGTTGATTGTCAGTGAGGAGGAGATATTGTTTCTGATTCATACTGACTGTGGATCTTTTGATGAGTAAGTTAAGGATCCAGTTACAGATGCCCAGTGTTTGGAGCTTGTTGACCAGTATGATAGTTTTGAAAGCTGAGTTGGAGTTGATGAAGAATAGCCTGATGTATGTATTGCTGTTATCTAGATGATCCAGAGCTGGCTGGCAAGTCAGTGAGATTGCATCTACTGTGGAGCAAATGTGAAAGTAGGTGAATTGCTGTGGGTCCGGATCTTTACTTAAGTATGAGTTAATTCTGGCCATGACCAACCTCTAAAAGCATTCCATCAGAATGTGATTTCAGAAGATGTGAGTACTGCTGGTTGATAGTCATTAAGGCAGCTTGCCCTACTCTTCTTGGGTACCGGTATGATTAATTCCCCTTTTAAAGCAGGTGGGAATTTCCAACTGCAGCAATGACAAATTGAAAATATTTGTGAACACTTCAGCTACTTGGTGAACACAAATTTTCAGTACCCTGCCTGGTACACCATAAGAGTCTGATGCCTTCCATTGGTTCACCCTCCTGAAGGATGTTTTGATATTGGCCTCAGAGACAGATAACATAGGGTCATCAGCTTCTGCAAGAATTCTCATTGCTACTGTTGTGTTGTCCTTTTCAAAGCGATCTTCAAAAGGTGTTCAAGTCAATGTGTAGTGAAGTGTCATTGCCTTTTATGGTGTTAGATAGCCTTCTGTAGGTCACACATGGGCTTCCTGCAGAGATTTGGATCACCGGCCTTAAACACCATTGACCTCACCCTCATTGCCTCTGAATGGGGTACTCACAATATGTGTCGTCATAGCCTTGATGAACCTATGAGCTACATTCAAGTTTGAGGATGACTCCTTGAATATGATCCAATCCACTGATTCAGAGCAGTCCTGCAGCTGCTCCTCCGCTTCACTCAAACATAATTTTACTGTCCTCACTGCTCATGCTGTAGTCCTCAGTCTCTGTTTGTACACCAGGAGTAGAGGTACAGCCAGGTGATCAGATTTACAACTGTTGGAAGACTTAGTAGGCATTCCTCATGGTGGTGTAGCAGTGATCATATGTGTTGGCTCCTCTGGTTTCTCAGGTAATGTGTTGGTAATAGTTTGTTTATAGACTTCTTCGGTTTGGTGTGATTGAAGTTCCCTGCAATGATTAGGAAGGGATCAGGGTGTGATGTCTCATGGGTGCTGATTACAGAGCTCAGCCCCTCCAGTCTGACAGTCTTTTACTCATGGAAATAAATTTCAGATATGGTTCAGATGTCCCATCTCCATCACCATATCTGTATATTTTCTGTCCCACCAGAAGAACAAAGGAAGCAGAAAGGTATTTAAATGGGCAATGATATTACTAATCATTCACTCAAAACCCAATGCAATATTAAGGACAGATTTTGCAAAGCAGAACAGGGCACCATGAGGAAGTGTTGGCCATCAAATGCAGCACAGTTGTATTCCATCACAATTTAGCTGCACAACTTGCCTTTTCCTCATGTTTATGGTCAAGGCAAAGGGCTAAGCATAGCACCATCTTTAAATAAAAATCAGGTGTCTAGCTAGTCAGGAAACAGAATGGATGTAGACAAATTATACAGATCCTGAAATCAATCCAAACAATGTTTTGCAGTCCTGTCACATCCAGCAAAAGCAAACAATCTCTCAGCATTGAACCTTTTGATTCCTCTTGGAATTTTATATCTTTCAATGAGAGCTCACTCCTCTATAATGACAATAGTGGCCACCTTCCTCAACAGCTAATCCTATGGAAACTCAAACACAAAGCACTCCAAAAGCAATACGTGTTTGTTTTTGCCCTCCAGTCTCCTTACAGTAAGTCCAGAATTCCATCTGACTTCCTAATTCCTTTCTTGTTCCTGCATATTTACATACATCACCAAAATATATTTAATCCCCATACATGGAAGAGCCCCATTGAGTCCATGTCAGTTACGTAGAGGGTGAATCCCATTTGCTTGTTCTGAACCTAACCTACGGCCTTGTAAGTTCATCGATTAGCCTGCTGGTAGTGTGAAGTGAATTTGTAACAGTGGGAGGCAAGATAGCAGATTACCATCTGCACAGGGAGAGCAACCATGATTTCCAATTCATACGAAGTGCAACCAACAGAAGATATAATGGAATGATCTTCATTTCTGTGACTTCTCAATGAAACTGCTACAATAGTCGCAGTAAATTATCTTCTTTGGCTTGGCTTCGCGGACGAAGATTTATGGAGGGGGTAAAAAGTCCACGTCAGCTGCAGGCTCGTTTGTGGCTGACAAGTCCGATGCGGGACAGGCAGACACGATTGCAGCGGTTGCAAGGGAAAATTGGTTGGTTGGGGTTGGATGTTGGGTTTTTCCTCCTTTGCCTTTTGTCAGTGAGGTGGGCTCTGCGGTCTTCTTCAAAGGAGGTTGCTGCCCGCCAAACTGTGAGGCACCAAGATGCACGGTTTGAGGCGTTATCAGCCCACTGGCGGTGGTCAATGTGGCAGGCACCAAGAGATTTCTTTAGGCAGTCCTTGTACCTTTTCTTTGGTGCACCTCTGTCACGGTGGCCAGTGGAGAGCTCGCCATATAACACGATCTTGGGAAGGCGATGGTCCTCCATTCTGGAGACGTGACCCATCCAGCGCAGCTGGATCTTCAGCAGCCATTTAAATCCACTTTGAAGATTTTCTGGATGTGGTGGCCACTTGTCATCGGTAGATATGAAATTGACACTGGCCTCCATAATGTTCCTGGAGCAATGTAGTAAATGGCCCAGGCAGCCACTCATGGGGCATCTTAATGATGTTGGAATGTTGGAATGAGCAATTCTGTTGCTAATGGGATGAATGATCATAATTAGTAGTCGTACAGTTAAGTCAGACACAAGTGTGGAAAATCAATAGTATTCACATATACATCTTCAAATGCCCAGGTTAGCCTGAAGTATATGTAAAAATTCTATTGCATCTTTAATCAATTGACATGCAGCTACAACAACTGACTTATGCAAGGGTGATTTCTAGGATATTCAAATGCATTAATTTCATGGCAGATCAAGTTCCTTAAATATATTGAACCTGAGTGCAAAGGAAATTAAAGGAAGCCCCATCCAAGCACAAGCCCTGGAATGTTTCATGTGTAATATTGGCACATGGAAGACAATTTTCGGTTACTGCCCAACCTTGAAGCCCTCCAGAGTAATCATATACCTGCCACATCTGCTCAGCATTGTGATTTGAGGAGAAGTAGAGCAGAGAGAAATTACCTGCCTTGTGTGAATCATTTATGGAGCATTCCAATGAAGAGGAGGAATTACAAGGCATGAAGTTGATTTGCTCAGTTTGTTACCCGAGATGTGAAAGTTTCCCTTATCGCATACATACCGTAGCATTATCTACCACTGGCTGATAACAATCATATCCAGTGTCCTCTCTCTCCTTGCAATCCAACTGTCACAAAGCAATTTAGAAACCAAGCATGCCATTCCAATTCCATTATACATCGCCAAAATAATTCTTGCCAATAAAGCCTTCGGGGGCAAGGAACTAAGTATGAGAGGGGTTGCTCAGTAAGAACATCAATGACTCAAAGGAGGAAGAGAAATTTAACATGTAACATTTTGTCAAACATTCATGCACATAATCCTTACTGAATTATAAAGTCTTATTTGCCTTGTCCTACTTTCAGGTATGGGCGAACGTTGTAATATTTGCCAGCTCTTCCTGGATTATAAACCAGTGAAATTTTGTTTCCATTTCATTTTTTTTGTTATCAGTTTTTGTATGTTTCAGTTATTAATATGAATAGGTCAAATGCCTTGTGAATATCCATCCTTATCCCAAATTCAATTCGAGTCCTTTCAAACTCTGATGTATATTTGTTTCACCTTTTATTAATGTATACAGAAAAATTATTTACTCATTAAAACCTACCTAGCTATTCTGAGATAAATTTTAAGTAGTTTTCTGCACATTATTCATGGCAGGGGTGCAGTGCTACTGGAGCTCACCGGAACGCTGCTCCGGCACCTCAGGGGGCCGCTCCAAGCACCTCCTTGTCATCGTTTTGGTGAGCCCCAGCACCTAAAAAATTAGCCAGCACCCCTGATTTATGGATAGCTCATTCATAAAAAGTGTACAGGGGTTGTAGGTTAATTGGTGTATTTTGGAGCATGGGCTCTTGGGCCAAAAGGCCCTGTTACTGCGATTTATGTCTAAATTCAAATTTTAAATTGTATGCAGCTGATAATTCTACCTATTCCTACATCCCAGCAGAATTTTTTCATTTTATAATCATACTTGCATCTAATTTGCTGTTCATTTCACAAATACAAACAACTTTCCCAAAGTGACATGCAGAGTTTTATCCAATAATTTTTGAAAGTTTTATTATATTTGTTGGATAATTATAATTCATTGATCTTTTTATATCAGCAACATTTCTTTGAAAATAACCAATATTTTGAAGATAGAACCTTAGAATATTACAGTGCAAAAAACAGACCCTTCTGCCCTTCTAATCTGCACCAGACTATTCTGCCTAGTCCACTGACCTGCACCCAGTCCATTGCCCTCAATAGCCCTCCCATCCACATACTTGTACAAATTTTTATTAAATGTTAAAATTGAGACCACATTCACCACTTGAGGTGGCAACTCATTCCATACTCCCATCACCCTGTGTGAAGACATTTCCCCCTTCAACCCACATTCTAGGCTTACATACATCACTGCTTCTGTCACATGGACAGGAAGTGACATCATCAGTGATGTCAACAGCCCAGATAAAAACTTGTTGGATGTAGGTCAATTTCCCGCAATTTTCACAGCATGTCCACCATTTTGGAAGTTGGTTTGCTTGCTGCTAAGTGGGTCACCACATGACCCCCCCTCCCCGAACTGGCAATCCCGCTGCAGACCCCAAAGTCTGTTTATTTTTTTTTGTTTGGGCAGCATTCCTCTCCGCCGAGGTGCCTGAACTATGACTGGTCCATCCAGATCCAGATGGGCAGGTTTGAGGCAGTCAATTGCAAAAACTTCCTCTTTACCTCCGATGTTCAAGATGTACATCGAACTCTTGCATCTTAGTACCTCAAAGGGACCCTCATACAGATGTTGGAATGGTACTTGGTGTGCTCCTTTCTGTATGAAAATGAACTTGCAGTCCTGCAAGTTATGAGGTATATAGGACCTGGCCTGACCTGGCACTAAAGAACAGAGCTCCTCACAGAGTTTGCTTAGGACCGCTGCGGGCATCTCCTTCTGCCCTCGTGAGTCTGATACAAATTCTCCTGGAACCATCAGGGGAATGCCATAGACCAGCTCTGCTGATGACACACCTATAGCGCCCTTAGGTGCTGTTCATATACCCAAGAGTACCCATGGCAATTCGTCAACCCGGTTAGGTCCCTGCAGACATGCCACAAGGGACAATTTCAAATTCCTGTGGAACCTTTTTACTAATCCATTGGATTGTGGGTGGTACACAGTTGTGTGGTACAACTTATTTCCAAGCAGGGTGGCCATTGATGACCACAGGTTTGATTTAAACTGGGCAAACCGTCAGATGTGATGTCTACTGGCAGACCAAAAAGTGCTATCCAAGCGGAAATGAAGGCCCTGGCACAGGTATCAGGAGTTATGTCTGCCAGTGGAACCAATCCACTAAAGTGAAAACGGGAACCATGTGACACTGGCAGCAGGCCTACGTGGTCAAACATCCAAAACGTCGGCTTAAAGTGCTTTCGTGCGTTGCTGGACTTTGGATGTCTGACAACGAGTGCATGTCAACCCAATTGCTGACCTGTTTTTTGAATGCCACTCAAATCTGTTGGCTACCACCTGGACAGTTGTTCTGATCGAAGGATGTGGCAACCCGTGTACCGTGTCAAATACCTGCTGCTTCCAGGCCACTGGAATGATTGGGCAAAGATGACCTGTAAATACATCACACAGGAGTTTGAGCTCCCCCAGGCCTACCGTAATTTCTTCCAGCTGAAGGTTCGAGTCTCCTGTCAGGAATGCAAAATTTCTTCATCTACCTGTTATACTTTTGTGAGCGCAATATCGTCCACCCCTTGGGTTAAGGACTGTACGGATTGTATGGCCAGGCAAGACAGCACATCTGCCTCTACATTGGCCTTTCCTGAGATGTGTTTGATGGCCATCGTGAACTCAGAAATACATGATAAATGTCTCTGTTGACGAGTCGACCATGGACCATGGTTACCTTAGTGAAAACAAATGTAAGCGGCTTGTGGTCCATAAAAGCCATGAAATGCCTGAATTCTAGAAAGTACCTGAAATGTCTGATAGCACTGTATTTGAGTTCTGGTGGTCTTAGGTGCTTGTTAAAGAAAGCCAATGGTTTCCAATGCCCATTGATGTACTGTTCAAGCTTCCCTCTTACTACCGTACTGAACACATCCACTGACAGAGCTTTCGGGACATCCATTCTTGGGTGGAACAACAATACAGCATCAGCCAGTGCCTCCTTGGTGATCTTGAATGCTGCCAACGATTCTTAATCCCAAGTGACATCCCTTGCCTTGCTTGACACCTGGGCGAAGAGGGGGCCCATGATGTGAGCCACTGATGGTAGAAACCAGCGATAAAAGTTCATTATTTCAATGAACTCCTGGAATCCTTTAAATGGGCCTGGCTTAGCGAACGTCCGGATCGCCTCAACCTTTGCCGGTAGTGGCTTTGCTCAATGTTTGATTCTATGGCCCAGAAAGTTGATGGTCGCTAACCCGAATTGACACTGGCCGGGTTGATAGTCAGCCCAAACTAATTTAAACTCATTCAAACGAGTGAAAAGCTTGCGCAGGTGGGAAAGATGTTCCTGACGACTGCAGCTAGTGGGGAATTCCTCCAACAACCTGGCAAATTTATTCTTTGAAAGGAAAACAGAGTCTAAATGTGGGGCTGGCAGTTGGACCTCACCCATGACAAAGGTCTGGAAAGTGTTGGTATGAACAAGCCTTCATCCCTCTAGATCAACCAGGAGGTCATGTGCTCTGAGAAAACCAGATCCCAGTAGTGGTTGTGCAACCACGGCCAATGTGAAAGTCCACGTGAACTTATTATCACCGAATTGAAGCAGGATCTTACACGTGCCAAATGTTTGGATAGTACTGCAGTTTGCAGTTTTCAATGATGGCCCAGGTTTTCTGTTATGTGTGTCATGCCCTGAAGGGGGCAGCAAGCTGATCACAGCTCCTGTATCCACCAAGAAATGGCAGCCAGAACATCTATCCCAGACACATACAAGGCTGTCTCGATGGCCCGCCACCACAGCCATTTGCAACAGCTGTCCCCAGCATTTCCCTGAAATGCACAGGGAGGTCAACAGCAGCAAACTTCTGCACCCTATCACTGATAATGAAACCACCAAAGGGTGCCATTCTCATCTCATTATCTCCTGGCCAACTGGCATTCTGACAACAGATTTGATCAACTTTACTGCTGGTCTAATGTTGGAGTTGCATTGTGCTGCTGCTGTGAGCGGGATCTGGTGACCTGTCCTACAGATGTCATGCTTTCTTGCTTAGCCCGCCATAGAACGTCAGCACAAGCCACGGCTCTCCGTGGATCACTGAAATCCTCATGGGCCAGCAGCATGTGGGTATCTTCTGGCAACTGCTCCAAGAAAGCCTGCTCACACACGAGGCAGGGCCTATGCCCTTCCACTAGTGCCAGCATTTCATTTATGAGGGCAGAAGGGGGTCCTATCTCCCAAGTCATTCACATGAAGTTAACAGGTCACTTGCTCACATTGTGAGTGTCCAAAGGTACAGATGAGCAGACTCTTGAATGCCATATACTTGCCCTCCTCCAGAGGCTACTGAAGAAAAATCAGAAACTCAGCATGCAGTTTCTTGATCGAGGATGGTTATACCACATGGAATCAAATATTATCTGTCTCAGCTTCTGCTTGAACAAACCATACACATGGTTGTGAAGACCTATGGCACTTTCAGAGCCACAGCATAGATCAAAGAAAAATTTTGCACTTTAAGGTCCAAATATCATTTGGGCAATCAGGATGACCAAGGGAGCAAAGTATTCTATATTGAGCTACTATAGACATCAGTGTACAAATTGTCAAGTTGATTATATAGTCAGGGCAGCCAATGTATATGCTATAAGGCCTAGTACAAGCCTGACATCACTAGGCTTCCATGCTGGGTTTATATACATCACTGATTCTGTCACAGGGGCAGGAAGTAACATCATCAGTGATGTGATCAGCCCATATCAAGACCTGTGTTGGATGCAGGTCTATTTCCCACATTTTCCACACCACATCCACCATTTTGGGAGCTGGTTCACTTGCTGGTAAGTGGATCACCACAAGTCAAACATTAAAATTATATTAAATTACAATTATACATTTTTTCCCAAATGTTAGCATTGCTTTTCCAGCAGGAGATTGATAGATTTATTAGGACTCTAAAATAAAAATCTGGTTATGTTTAATCAATTCTTCTTTGGCTTGGCTTCGCGGATGAAGATTTATGGAGGGGTAATGTCCACGTCAGCTGCAGGCTCGTTTGTGGCTGACAAGTCCGATGCTGAACAGGCAGACACGGTTGCTGTGATTGCAAGGGAAAATTGGTTGGTTGGGATTGGTTGTTGGGTTTTTCCTCCTTTGTCTTTTGTCAGTGAGGTGGGCTCTGCGGTCTTCTTCAAAGGAGGTTGCTGCCCGCCGAACTGTGAGGTGCCAAGATGCACGGTTCGAGGCGATATCAGCCCACTGGCGGTGGTCAATGTGGCAGGCACCAAGAGATTTCTTTAAGCAGTCCTTGTACCTCTTCTTTGGTGCACCTCTGTCTCAGTGGCCAGTGGAGAGCTCACCATATAACACGATCTTGGGAAGGCGATGGTCCTCCATTCTGGAGACCTACCCAGCGCAGTTGGATCTTCAGCAGCGTGGATTCGATGCTGTTGGCCTCTGCCATCTCGAGTACTTCGATGTTGGAGATGAAGTCGCTCCAATGAATGTTGAGGATGGAGCAGAGACAATGCTGATGGAAGTGTTCTAGGAGCCGTAGGTGATGCCGGTAGAGGACCCATGATTCAGAGCCGAACAGGAGTGTGGGTATGACAACGGCTCTGTATAATCTTTGTGAGGTTTTTCAGTTGGTTGTTTTTCCAGACTCTTTTATGTAGTCTTCCAAAGGCGTTATTTGCCTTGGCGAGTCTGTTGTCTATCTCGTTGTCGATCCTTGCATCCGATGAAATGGTGCACCGAGATAGGTAAACTGGTTGACTGTTTTGAGTTTTGTGTGCCCGATGGAGATGTGGGGGGGCTGGTAGTCATGGTGGGGAGCTGGCTGATGGAGGACCTCAGTTTTCTTCAGGCTGACTTCCAGGCCAAACATTTTGGCAGTTTCTGCAAAACAGGACGTCAAGCGCTGAAGAGCTGGCTCTGAATGGGCAACTAAAGCGGCATCATCTGCAAAGAGTAGTTCACGGACAAGTTGCTCTTAATCAATTCACCATTGCAGAATAAAGCCATTTTCCATTTTTGTGAAGCTGGTAAATATATAATTCAATAGGTTATTTGGACTCCAATGTTCTTTTTTTATATATAAAGAGTGTTATGGTATCATAAAAATATGCTATTTATCAATTAATGTTGCATAACTGAGCATAGAAAACTGTTGTATTTGAATCTGTATAGTATTTCCAATTTAGTGGCATGTAATGCAAGGTTCTTAAATTGTTTTGCTTGATTCCATCCTGGATTCTCGATCTCATCCTGGATTCTCGATCTCTTTCATAGAACCTCTTATCTGTTCCCCTCACTATTGAATACTCTAATCACTATAGCTCATGCCTTTTCCTCCCTCCCTTTTTTAGCTACAGGGCCTGACTCTGTGCCAGACAACTGGCTACTGTGGCTTTGCCCCTGGTAGGTCCTTCCCCTCAACAGTATCCAAAAAGGTATATATACTATTGAAGGCAATGGACACAGGAGTACCCTGCACTGCCTGCCTGTTCCCTTTCACTCTCCTGACTGTAACCCAGCAACCTTCCTCTTGCTTTCGAGGTGAGATTGCATTCCCGTCACACCCATCTATCCTGAATTTCATCTAACTCCAGCTCCAATTCGCTAACACGATTTATAAGGAGTTGCAGTTGGCTGTGTTTCTCACAAACAAAATTAATAAGGAGACTGTTAGCTTCCCTGACTATTTACATACTGCAAGAGGAGCACTTCTATGCTCTAGCTGCTGTGAAATAGAGAGAAGAAAAATGTTAGAAAACCCTGTCCTTACCTGTGCCTTCTTGCAGAATCCTTTTGTTGCTCAACAGGGATGTCCTTGCCTTACCTCAACTCTTGTACCACCACCTCAGCCTCTGCTCGCCAAACCCAGTGGTTCCCAACTTTTTTCTTTCCACTCACATACCACTTTAAGTATTCCCTATGTTATAAGTGTTCTGTGATTAATAAGGCATTGCTTAAGGTGGTCTGTGGGTGGAAAGAAAAAGGTTGAAAACCAGTTTTAATCATTCCAAATTAATTCGTTACGTGCACAGTTTCCTAACTGCAAAGGAAATGGGCCAATGACAATTTTTCTCAAGCAAAATATTTCAGTAATAATTGGGTCTAGAGCAGTGATTCTCAACCTTCCCTTCCCACTCACAGACCACCTTAAGCAATCACTTACTAATCACAGAACACTTATGGCATAGGGAATACTTAAAATGGTATGTGAGTGGAAAGTAAAAGGTTGGGAACCATTTCTCTAGAGCCAAAGTCTGTGCTAACTGCTTGTTATTTCCTGATTATATTGCCAGTGTGGGGCAAAATATTCAGAGGTAACAAGGTTCAATTGTTTTAATCTCAAATCTATGAAAATTGCTCCATCAAATTGAAACTTGACCGTAATGAATTTGTCAGAAGCAAGTAAAAACAAAAGAGGTTTTAAGATCACATATTCATTAACTGGATAAAGTATAGGGCCAAAAAGGATGTGGGTAAATTTCTCAATGAATAGTTTTAGCCATCTTCATTAAAGAAAAGATTGATGTCAATGCCACAATTAAGAATTAAATCTAATCTACATTCTTAAAAAGAAGCAGGAGACAACATTGTAGCAGCTTTAACCATCTTTTAAAAAAATCCTTGACGCAAGAATGGTATCAGAGAACAAAAGGCAGAGGAATAAAGCCACACCATTGTAAGCTAATTAAAGACATTATTGGAATTAATTAGCAGGCATAGAGAAAAGCTAGCCAGTCCTCTGAGCACATGCTGACCACCGTGCACCTATTTACATTAACCCTACACTAATTCCATTTTGTCCTCCCCACATTTCCTTCAACTCTTCCCAGATTCTACAATGCATGAACACACTTGCAGGCAATTTACAGTGACCAATAAGCTCATCTTTGGGATGGACGGATTAGGAATCAGACCATGTGATGGAAACCCACGTGCCCAAGGGGAGAATGTGCAAACTCCACAGAGGGAGGCCGAGAGATCAGGTTGGAACCTATGTTTCTGGGCTGTGGGGCAGCAGCTCTGCTGACATGGAACTATATAATAAAGGTGAATACTGAGTTCTGTGAATGAATAGAAGGACCTTTGGAGTCTAGGTCCACAAATTATGGAAGGCAGCAGATGATGGTGATCAGTTATTATATTAAAAAGGTACATGGACTTGTTACATTTATTTACTATTAAAGGTGAACTGTCCCTAGAAAACAAAGAAAGGAGTAAAAGAAAGGAAAGGAAAGGAGGAAAGTCTATTCAGAGAGAGGTAGCAGATCACTCACTATAGCTGCACCATAATTGGAATGCTCGCTCTCCATCGCTCCTCCTCAAGTACTTATCCCAATTCCTGGAAGAGGATGAAACCAGAAATGCCTGTAGCCTGGAGTGAGGCTTTAAGCTGAGGCCATAGGTGCTGAGCCCCAAGGAGAAACATCCTATCCAGCTGCATTTTCTCTGCCACATTTGACACCACACTGGATTCAATTACCTGCATTTCATGCTGACAGAGGTCCCACTGGCAGCAGCGTTCCATCAGCTCAGCCCTGGCTAATCTGGACTCCAGCTGGAGATCATTTTGCTTCAGATGCGAAACCTATCGCATCACACCAAGAAGCTTTGAAAATGATCAAATGTGTCATGCTGGAAAGAAAGCTGTAGATACCTTGAGAAGAACACACAGATGCTGAAGAAAGCCCTGTGTCACCCTGATGAACACATCCCCTATATGGCTGTGGCCAAGGTCAGGAGATTCCTATCTATGGTGAACCCACACAAGGCAACGGGACCAGACAACATACCTGGTCGAGTACTGAAGGACTGCAAAGACCAACTGTTGGAGGTCCTTATGGACATCTTCAACATATTATGCAGCAGTCCATTGTCACCATACATCAGAATCATCCTGGTACCAAAGAGGATGACAGTTACAGGTCTCAATGACTACAACCCCGTGGCACTGTCCTCTATCTTTATGAAATGCTTCAAGCTTCTGGTGATGTATCATGTAAAAACACACCTCCCACAGACACTGGACCCATTTCAATTCACCTATAGACAAAACCATTCCAGTTACGATGCTATAGCCTTGTTCCTTCACTTTGTCCAGACGAACCTAGAGAACGATACCTCAAATGTCAGGCTGTAGTTTATTGACTTCAGCTCAGCATTTAATATGAACATTCCCCAGAAGCTGTTCTTGCTGCTACTCCACACCCATCTTTGTAACTGGATTCTTGACTTCCTAATGGAAAGACCACAGTCTGTCTGAGTTGATAGCAAACTATCAAGTTCCAACATGTGGAAAATTGGAGTACCTCAGGCCTGGGTACTCAATCCACTCCTGTTCATGCTACTGACCCAGGGATGTAACACCATCTCCAACAGAGTCATCAAATTTGTCATTGATGCGACAGTCATTGGCCTCATCAGCAACAACAATGAATTGCACTATAGAAAAGAGGTGGGAAATCTTGTGATATGGTATGAGAATAACAACCTGAATTTCAATATTGTCAAGACAAAGGAGCTGATTGTTGACTTCAGGAGACCAGGAATGACCATCCTCCACTACACATTCATAACTCGGTAGTGGAAAGAATAGAGAGCACCAAGTTCTAGTTCTGTTTGCATGTTTTTGTACTGACAACAGAACACTCTTTTGTCAGGTTGTACTTGTACAATTAGATGAAAATTAACTTGATTTTGAATTTAATCTACTTCTAAAAGTTTCAGCCTGTTTTCTTAAAGGTTAAAGGTCAAATGTTCTTTTTTTTTGTTGGCATGTAATATACCCTGGTACATGATGTACTACAACTTTCATCTGCCGTAAGGCAAAGAAAGAATCACTATGAGAATTTCCCAGCACCTCTAACCATCAGAGAAAATGAAGCAAAAGAGAATCCCTTCAGAGACATTCTCCTGAATTTGCCTCCAGTACTACTGCAGTCTGCAGCCTCGCAGTCTGATGTTAAAACTATTGGCAGCTCGAACTCCAGATCCAAACCTCTGATACTATCAGGAAGCCTTCAGTGCCCGAGACCCTTTGGGAACCCTTCTTTCCCTCAGCGCCCTTTCGAATCCCGGTTCCAATACCTGCTTCCCATGAGCCAGTCTCTAGCATCATGGCATCTTTGTGGGTCCTTCAGACACAAGTTGCATCTTGGAGTCCTGAATCAGAAGCTTAGGCTTAAATATAATTGATAGCAGAGGAAGTCCTTTGCATTCCTGAATTATTTTTTAAATTATAATGTCATCATTATAATTACTGAAGTGGTTTCCTGTTTCCTTCTTCAGTTTGCAATGTCCATACTGGACGGGTACCCCTGGCCATCGATCAGCAGATTAATCTTCCTAGCACTTTTAGTTTTTAGTTTTACAACCAGAAAATTCCAATTTGTAGAATCTGCTTGAAAAACCATCCACCATCTGCAATCCATGGCTTCACGTGACTCTGATTTGGAGTCTAAACAGGTACTACACCTTGCCCAAGGGTGACCTGTTGGCTATCAGATGGAGGGAGTGCCTTACACCTTTTGCTGAGCAATTTCTCAGCACCGACACCAAATATAGTAATTTTGCCTTTACATTATTTTTCAATTTTTGGGCAGACCTGGACGTGGATCTTGGAGTTCAAACATGGCAGGAATTGAACTGGATGGTTTACATGAGACCTAGTGTTTGAAAGCATTGTTGCTGACCGGTAAGTGGGTGCCTCATAAAGTTGGATCATTTAGATTAATGGATCTTCTCGGGGAAGATTAATAAAGGCCTGCACAGATATCCAGGTACATTCTTAGTACCAGATGATCTGATGGCAAGGTGCATTTAGATCATACTAATGTTTTCTCAAATATTCAAAAGACATAGAAGTTGATTAAAGGGAAAAAAATTAATATTCTGAGGAAATCTACTAGGTTACAGCAAGGTAATCTTTCACTATGTCAAGTAACTTAACAAATTATATAGGCCAAGGTTGGGTGACATGCTGCACTATAAATTATTTCTTTCTAATTATCGAAAATGAAATTAGTAGCCTCCTTGATTTTAAAAAATCTATCATTGTCACTGTGTTATTTAATTCTCTCAGTGTCAACAGTTTCAGCCCAGGTTACTCCAAGCCAAAAGTAAATGGTTAGAGGATAGCAGCTCGAATGTGGAGCAGCTGCCTCACAGCATCAAAGACCCAGGCTGAATCCTGAATGTCGGTGCAGTCTGGTTGGAGTTCTTAGCTTGTCATTGTGATAGTGTGGATTTTATGATTTCATGGATTAGCGTGCTCTAGGTTCTCTGTCAAAGGTGTGTGGATTGGTAGATTACATGATAAGTATAAATTGCTCTTGGTACATTGGGGAGGAGATAGAATCTAAGAGGAGCTGCTGTTCGTGCAGACCTGAGGGGAGTGAAGGAGTGGAGATGCAGCTCTCCTGTGGGGTCCAGTGCCTTTGGCACTGCCTGGGCTTTGAAGGGCCTTTTGAGGAAGCCGACGGTGGTTTTATTTGAAATCCCACGATAGAAGGTCTGTGCCCAAGATGGCAGCATCTATTAATCGGCAGCAGCCATGAAGGGCACCAGAGGAGAGGAAGATCACCCCCCCCAACCCCGTCTGAGAAAGAGAAGAAGAGGAGATGACGGTAGGGATGGTGACCACGGCAGCAGACCAATGGGGGGGCTTTGCGGCTGAGGGACCAGTGCATGCAGTGGACTGCAGGCAACTCGAGGCAATGAGCCCGTGGAAGCTGTGGGCTGTTCGAGACTGCTGTCAGGAGTCTCGCGCCGGGGCTGTGGACTGCTCGAGACTGGTTCTAACTGGCTGGAGGGGAACCAGGTATCGGAACTGGGATGCGGGGAGATGCAGAAGGCACTCAAGGGTTCCTGACCATGTTTGGATCTGGAGTTTGGATTTCAAATGGGTTGGATTGCACTCTGTGGCTGCAGGGTGGCAGAAGTGCTGGAGACAAATCTATGGGCACTCGGGGATTGGTGGGGGAGGGGAACTCTCTTTTCCTTCTCTCTCTCTAACTGCAAGTCTCACTGTAAGACTAAACAAGTGCTCAGGCAATTCCTGCTGATGGCAAATCTGTCTCCCTTTCAGCAGGCAAAAATAAATTTTCTGTAATACGACACTGTTTTATTACAATGATAATAAATTGAATCTTGATCTTGAGTTGGTGAGCATGTGGCGAGAGTAAGAAATGGGATTAACGTAGGAAATGGATGATTGATACTTGTGGTAGACAGTGGTAGAAAGGATTTCTTACAATGGCATCTCGATTCTTGGGCACATCACAAAATTAAATGTGGTGGCCTCGACTGCATGACAAACAATGAGAAAACGGGATCACCTAAGTATCAAAAGTGCTTCACGTACACATACCCAGCAGGCAACCACTTCACTCACTCTTGTATCAAGGGGTGTAAGAAAGAAGTGATCACCAGAAAGAAGTGGAGTGTAAGAGCAGCAATCATGCGTAGTATTCAACTCACTTATTTTAAATAGTATCCAGAAATTTCTTCTGAGACTGTTGAACAATTTAACCACATTTATGCACCTGAACATATATTGAATGATGCAACATTTGGTGATTGTCACTGCATTATGTACAAGTGCTGTGAGCTGGTTTTCATTATTTTCAGCTCCATCAGAGGTATTATTCCTTTTCACCTAAAATACCTGCAAATATGGGATTCTTTATGGCAACAATACCTTTTAGCAGGGATGTCTTTTGGCTCCAAGTTATCCGGTCTGTCTTGTACTTGAAGTGAGACTTCCCCATTTCTTTCTTTTCTACATCCTTTATTCATACTTTTATGAATGCATTTTGCTCAGTACAATAAATGTAAAAATCATCTCATCGGGCATTTATGAAAGACGCCCCAATCCATTTTACAGATTTAAAGATATCTGTTTTATGTACATGGCTGAAGGGATTTGGCTTTTTAAAATTATCTTAGCTACTCTTCATGGTTAACCTCAAGACTTGAGATGCTTTTATAGCCATGTAATAGTACAGAACATGTATTATTGCACAAAATTGCCTTTTGCCTGCTATAAGGCAGAAAAAGAATCACCGTTTGTATTCACTGGGGCCCCTTACAGTAGAAGAGAAAGAAAAGCAAAAGAGAGTCCCTTTAGGGTCACTGAGTGTCTATCGATTCATTTCTAGCGCTCCCTCAGCTTCTACAGTTGCACAGATTCCATCAGCAACCTAAACTGCAGATCCAAATGATCAGGAAGCCTTTAGTGCCTGAGGCCCTACAGGAACCCTTCTTGCACTCAGCACACTCTTAAATCCCATCTCCGATAACTGGTCCCCATGGGCCAGTCTTCCAGCAGCCCTTGCGGGTTCCATGTCCGCGTCGCGTGCAGCCTACGTGGGTCTCTCAGCCACTGAGCCCGTCGTTGGTCCGCTGCCATAGTGACCTTTTATTTAGGGTAACCTTCCATGCTCCTCATTCTCAACGGGGAGTGGGGGGGTGGGTGGAGGTCTTCCCGTTTCTAGTGCTCTATACTGGTCTGCTGCTTCCACGGAGTCTGCAACCTCTCAAAGTCATTGTCAAGCATAGATGTTGCCATCTTGGGCACAGACTCGGCAGTTGCAGGATTTTTACTTCCAAACACCATTGGCACCTTTCACAGGCTGTTTAAAGCTGCAGAGCTGCCATCATTAGGAATGAGTGATTGAGCCCCTTTGTGTCTCCGCTCTCCCACATCTACACCAGCGGCAGTGCTGAAGTGACAGCAGCGCCATCATTTTTTATCAGTAAGATGGGATGCTCTAGTACTGCACAATTTGGCACACTGCACCCCATTTTTACACCATTGCAGACAGGTGTTCTATTGGTTCCAGTGTGGTAACTGATGCATATGTGCACATTTCTACCCAAAATATGCTGTCATTTGGAAAGGACATTAATACTGAAACCTGCTGAGCTATGATTAATACTAATTCATGTGCAGTTCTGTGCTGATGAAGTTTGCAAGGTGTGTCATATCAGAGGCTCCGACATTTTTTTTTAACCTTAAACCTTCAATTATTTCCAAGCAATAGACCACAGAATAAATGTGGCAACGATGTTTCCCCATGGTAGGGGAGTCTAGGACAAGAGGGTACATCTTCAGGGTAAAGGGGTGTCAATTTAAAGCAGAGATTCAGAAAATAATCTTTTGTCAGAGGGTTGTGAGTCCGTGGAACTTGTTGCTACAGGCATTTATGGCAGCGAAGTCGTTGGATGTATTTAAGGCAGAGATGGACAGGTATTTGATTATTCAGGGCATTAAGGGTTATGGGGAGAAAGGCGGGGAGTAGGACTGATTGGGAGAATGGATCAGATTGTGATTAGAATGGCGGAGCAATGGGCCAATAGACTTACTTTTGCTTCTGCTTTTTGTGATCTTGTGAATAGCAACCCCTTGGACTATAGTATCATGAGTGACGGAGTTATTGGAGGCATAAGGAGCAGAATATGTTCCTGAGAAATTGAGGGGAAGGAGCAGGTGGCCAGAGGGGAGAACATGCAGCACCTGAATCTTCACACTGGATTTTTTTTGCTTATGTCTAAGAACAGAACAGGTTGGCATTGTTTCAATAAAGACGTGCTCACAGAAATATCCCATCTGATCCAAGGATTACTCCAACCCCAGAGCAGGACAAAGTCGTCTTTGCCAGTAGCTTGCAAAGGCATTTTGGCCATAAATGTTTATTTGATGTGCTTGTTAAGAGCTGAAGCCTCATTTATCTGGAATACGTTGTAATCTATTGTACGCCATCACATATGGATGTGATTGATGCATTGAATGCCTAATGGGATTCCTGCTGAAGGAGAACTAAACAATATTGCAGGCTTCTTTATCATACAAGAGGATAGTGACTCCACAAGATTTTCTGTATCATGCTTTTGTGGTGATTTGGTATGACTCCAGAAACCCTGGAAAATTGCTATAGAGGTGTGGACGATCTGGTATAGGAACACCAATACTTCTGAGCATAAAGCCCTCCAAGAGGTGTAGACACAGCTCAGGACATCACAGGCAAAACCCACCCCACTATTTGAGTACATCTATAGGGAACACTACCATTGGAGGGCAGCACCAATCATCAAAGATCCACACCACCTAGCACATGCTCTGTTCTCGCTGCTGCCATCAGGAAGGAGCTATAGAAGGTGCCATAAGACTTGTACCACCAGGTTCAGGAACAGCTGTTCCCCCTCCACCATCAGACTCCTCAACGACAAACTCAATCAGAGACTCATTTAAGGACTTGTGCACTTTATTGATTTTCTTTTTGTTCTCTCTGTATTGCACAGTCAGTTTGTTTACATTTGATATCTATTTACAGTTCTTTGTTTACATGTTTATGCTCTGTACAGTTTTTTTTGTAGTACCAACTAATGATAATTCTGCTATGTCTGGATATCATGCATGTACTCTGATAATAAATCTAAAATACGAACAATTTTCTCCCCATAACATCCTAAATTGTCCTTGAAAAGGCAGTAGTGAACTGTTTCATTTCACCCTGCACTCTCCGTTACTGTAATAGCACTGGATACATATTTGGAGATGTGCAAAAATCTTAACAGATTCTGATCCCTCTCTGTTCTGCTAGTGCATGAACAAAGAGTAAAGCAGTCACACTGGTGCCTTTTAACATAGTATTCATCACAATGCCTTTAATCAGCGGTAGGTAATTGAGCCATTGTACTTAAGCCACCTGAACAAACAAAAGAGCAGCCACAGGTGGTTTAAAAAAAAGGTGAAGGTCTGTAAAAAACATCCACCAGTGGTGAGAGACAAGGTCCACCAGATATTTTCTTAAAAACTACCAGACGATGCCTACCTCAGTGGACAATGATGGCTGTCAAACCCTGTGCATTGTTGCGAGAAGTTCAACATGCTCGTGTCATCAAGAAAAATGAACACATCACCAATTTTTAACTCCTTAGCTGCATCACTGGCCTCAACTATTCCGGCTTTTGAAAGATTCTATTTTCACCTTGAAGCTCTTGCAGTGTGTAAAACCTTCTGAATCATTTCCAATTAGTATTAACAATTTCGATAGTACTTTTCACAGGATTAATCTCATCACCAGTTAGAAATTTTCAGGAATTGGCAATGAGCTGATTTCCATACAATGTAAAGTTTATAATTTTACATCTGTTGTAAGATCGCAAGCAGCACACAATCAGGATGTGAGAACAAATTCAATTTGGGTTCCAGGCTGGCAAATCTTTACACAGCAACCAGAAAATGTACTTCAGGGATGAAGCTTCGTTCAAAGATTACCAAAGAACTACATATAGCCAAATTTATTATAAGCCTGTTCAACAAAGCACACAAAAATTCATCTTTATGCTTTATTTAAGAGTGTTGTTCAGAGGAGCATTTGCCTGTAATCACTGGAGTTTTCATGGATGAAGAGGCTCTCATTGTGACCCACTTTGAAAAGGCTGGATTGAGGGTACTTGGAGAAGATGTATCCTGCTATAGGGAAATCTAGGACCAGAGGGCACAGCCTCAGAAATAAAAGGACACCCCTTTTGAACAGAAATATGGGTAAATTTCTTCATTCGGGGAGGGAAGAATCTGTGGGATTTGTTGCAACAGACTGCTGTGGAGGCCAGCATTGGGTTAATTTAAAGCATGATTAGTAAGGATGTCAGAGGTTATGGGGAGAAGGCTGGAGAATGGTGAGCAAAAATTACATCGGCCATGATTCAAATGGTAGAGCAGACTCAATTGGCCAAAAGGCCTAAATCTTCTGCATCTTCTTTTCTAATGGTCTAACCTGATACTGGGCTACCAAGGAGGAGCATGCAACAGACATTCCTCTCTGAGGGTTGGGAAAAGGATTTTAAGGTGCCATGGTTTGGTGCCTCATCTGTGAGTGCAGGAAGGCCCTCGAATGGAAGTAGGCATGGTGACCTGACTATACAGTGAGTAAGGTAATAAAGCTAACCCGTGTGCCTAATCTTCAGTGGTGGGGGAAGTACTAAATCCATATCTCCCTTCCTCCCTGCTGTCAAGGCAGGACAGGATGAAAATGTCATCAAAGTCCAAAGTTTGGATTTATTGGTCAGAGGTCATGTATGACAACACATACAACCCTGAGATTCTTTTTCCTGCAAGCCAGGCAGAATTTCTACTTATCAGTAGTACAAAAAAAAAGTACTTAAGCAAAAATACATATACAAAAGAGGGAAATGTAAATAAATAAATGTAAACTATTTGTGCAATAAGAAAAAGAATTGTAATAAATAATATGCTAAGTAAGAGTCCTTAAATGAGTCCCTGATTGAATTTGTTGTTGAGGAGTTTGAGATGGTGGAGGGGTAGCAGCTGTAACTGAACTTGATGGCACCACTTTGACCTCTTTCCTGATATAGGATCAATATGCATTATTGTGCATAGCTCTGAGTAATCACTGGTAGAAAATGGATTTGTATTTCAAAAGGAATATATTGTGCTAAAGTTGTGAATCATGCAAGGTTTAAAGTGTCCCTGTTAGGAATAATTTTAAGTGCCCCGCTTGAACCTACCCTCCTCTCTGCCCTCCCTGACAGCCATTTCCATCTTTAACAATGTCAGTAAGAATAATATCACTGAGCATTGATTGAAGGTTCACACATTGACACAAGATGCCTCGGCTGGGGCCCCTAAGGGCTCCACTGCCCCCAGTAGTCTGGAGCACTTACAGCACCCATTCCATGATACAAGGGAATTATAATGGGAAGTGTCTGGTCCAGTTTCCTTGTGCTTGGGTCTTCAACAGGAAATGCATGCTAATACAGTAAAACCCCTGGTATCCTAATTCAATCAACCAGCACCCTCAAGCACCAGGCAAAAAAAAACTACAGAAAGTAAATAGGTAAAAATTCCAGACATTTAAAATTGGCACACCTTGCCATTAGTTTGTCAATCATGCAACATACATTGTCAAGCAACTTATCCGGCATCTAATAATTCCTTTAGGTGCTGGATACCAGGGGTTTTATGTATGTCAGAACATACGCAAAATCAATATTATGCCTAAAGAGCAGGTAGAGTTATGTCTAATTTATAGGAATTAGCTTTATTCTTTCACATATCTTGGGCGTAAACAATTTCACTGATCTTTCAGGTTATTTTCCTTGATTTCCATTTGATTTAGTATCCTATGAATTAATAATTATTGGTGCAGCAACAAAACGTCATTTTAATGTGCTATCTCAAGCATATTTTCAGAATAATTTTTTGACAAAGTTTTGTTGCATTTTAATCAGGTTTCACAAGTCTCTAAATGTTTTAATTCACTCAACTGTTGCATGAGGAAAATGAACAAGAATTTCAGCTCAAAGTGCAACTGAGGACAAAAATGGAAGGTTAAGACAAATGAATGTGTGGCTGAGGGGCTGGTGTAAAAGACAGGGTTTTGGCTTCTTGGACCATTGGGATCTCTTTTGGGGAAGGCATGACCTTTACAAGAAGGATGGGTTACACCTAAACCCAAAAAGGGTCAATATGTTGGGAGCTAGGTTTGATACAGCCGTCGGATGCGGTTTAAACTAATTTGGCAGGGGGATGAGAACCTGTATGATAGGGCAAAGGACAGAAAAGATAAAATAGGAAAAGTTAAGTTAGGCAGCGAAAGTAAAAAATCAGAAAGAGCAAGGAGGGTGAAAAAAGCAAATCTGAAGGCTTTATATCTTAATGCAAGAAGCATTTGGAACAAAGTAGATGAATTGGCTGTGGAAATTGAGACAAACAAATACGATTTGATTGGAATTACAGAAACATGGCTGCAAGGTGGGCAAGCCTGGGAACTTAACATCCCGGGGTATACAATATTTAGGAGGGATCGGCAAGAAATTAAAGGGGGTGGGGTAGCATTGATGGTGAGAGAAGGGATTGACATGATTGACAGGAAGGATATTAACTCGGAAGATGCGGAATCAATACGGGTAGAACTGAGGAATAGCAAGGGGCGGAAAACATTAGTGGGGGTGGTATATAGGCCTCCAAATAGTAATGTAGAGGTGAGGGAAGGCATAAAAAGAGAAATTAGAGAAGTGTGCAATAAGGGAACAGCTGTCATCATGGGAGACTTTAATTTACATATAGATTGGACTAGCCAAATTAGTAAAAATACTGAGGAGGAGGAATTCCTTGAATGTTTACGGGACGGTTATCTAGACCAATATGTCGAGGAACCAACTCAGGAGCAGGCCATTTTAGACTGGGTATTATGCAATGAAAAGGGGGTTATCTGCAATCTTGTTGTACGAGGCGCTTTGGGTAGGAGCGATCACAATATGATTGAATTCTCATTCGACATGGAGAGTGAAGAAATTAAAACTGAGACTAAGGTCCTGAATTTAAATAAAGGGAATTATGATGGTATGAGACAGGTGTTGAGTAAGATTGATTGGGTGGTGTTTATGGGGGGTTTGATGGTGGATAGACAATGGAAAGCATTCAAAGATCTAATGGAAAAATTGCAGAAATCGTTTATACTGGTTTGGCATAAAAATAAACCAAAAAAGGTGACTCAACCGTGGATAACAAGGGAAATTAGAGACAGCATTAAGTCCAAAGAGAGAGCATATCAATTGGCCAAAAAACGTACCAAATCCGAAGACTGGGAGCAGTTCAAGATGCACCAAAGGAGGACAAAGGGATTAATCAAGAGGGCAAAAATAAATTACAAAAGTAAGCTTGTGGCAAACATAAAAATCAACTGCAAAAGCTTTTATAAATATGTCAAGAGGAAAATATTGATGAAATCCAGAGTAGGTCCCTCGCAGTCAGAATCAGGGGAATATATAATGGAGAATAAGGAAATGGCAGACCAATTAAATTCTTACTTTAGTTCTGTTTTCACAAGAGAGGATACAAATAACCTCCCAAGGATGTTGGGAAACATAGAGACTAATGCAAGGGAGGAGCTGAAAGAAATCAGTATCTCTAAGGACATGGTCTTGGGGAAATTGAAGGGATTTAAGGCTGATAAATCCCAAGGGCCTGATAATCTACATCCTAGGGTACTTAAAGAAGAGGACATTCAGATAGCAGATGCTTTAAGAATTATTTTCCAGAACTCGATAGACTCAGGATCAGTACCCATGGATTGGAGGGTAGCTAATGTTACTCCACTATTTAAAAAGGGGGGTAGAGAAAAAGTGGGGAATTATAGGCCAGTGAGCCTTACATCAGTAGTGGACAAAATGATGGAATCCATTATTAAGGATGTAATAGCGGAGCATATGACTAGCAGAGAAGGGATCAGACAGAGTCAACATGGATTTACAAAAGGTAAATCGTGCTTGACAAATCTATTGGAATTCTTTGAGATGATGACAGGTAAAATAGATGGGGGAGAGCCAGTGGATGTGGTGTACCTGGATTTCCAAAAAGCCCTCGATAAGGTCCCACATAAACAACTGGCATGCAAAATCAAGGCTCATGGGATTGGGGGCAAGGTATTGATGTGGATTGAGAACTGGTTGGCAGATAGAAGACAGAGAGTTGGGATAAACGGCTTGTTTTCTAAGTGGCAGACAGTGACCAGTGGGATGCCACAGGGATCTGTACTGGGACCCCAGCTGTTCACAATTTACATTAATGATCTAGATGAGAGGATTGGGTGTAATATCTCCAAATTTGCAGACGACACTAAGCTAGGAGGGGTTGTGTGCACTGAAGAGGGGTTCAGGAAGCTCCAGTGTGATTTGGATAAATTGGGGGACTGGGCAGATACATGGGAAATGCACTACAATGTGGATAAATGTGAGGTTATCTACTTTGGTAATACAAACCGGAGGACAGATTATTATTTGAATGGCAATAGATTGGGAGATGGGGAAGTGCAGAGAGACCTAGGGGTTCTTGTGCACCAGACACTGAAGGTGAGCATGCAGGTACACCAGGCGGTTAAAAAGGCAAATGGTATGTTGGCCTTCATATCAAGAGGGTTTGAGTATAGGAATAAGGATACCTTACTGCAGCTGTACAGAGCCTTGGTGAGACCACACCTGGAGTATTGTGTGCAGTTTTGGTCGCCTTATCTGAGGAAGGATGTTCTTGCAATGGAGGGAGTGCAAAGGCGATTCACCAGGCTGATACCTGGAATGGCAGGAATAACTTATGAGGAAAGATTGCGCAATTTAGGATTGTACTCGCTGGAGTTTAGAAGATTGAGAGGGGATCTCATAGAGACAAATAAAATTCTGGCAGGACTGAACAGAATGGATACAGAAGGGTGGTTTCCAATGGTGGGGGAGTCCAGAACCCTGGGCCATGGTTTGAGGATAATAGGCAAACCATTTAGAACCGAGATGAGGAGGAATTTCTTTACCCAGAGGGTGGTGAATCTGTGGAATTCATGGCCACAGAGAGCAGTAGAGGCAGGTTCATTGAATATATTTAAGAGGGAATTAGATATATTTCTTCAGTATAAGGGAATTAGGGGTTACGGAGAGAAGGCGGGGACAGGGTACTGAACTTTTAAGATCACCCATGATCTCATTGAATGGCGAAGCAGGCTTGAAGGGCCGAATGACCTACTCCTGCTCCTATCTTCTATGTTTATATGACAGCAATTTCTTTGAACCTTTACCCACTTATAAATGTACATAAAGCATGCTGCCGTTTATATAAACCTGTTTTATATCAATCTAACACTTCCCTCCCTTACAGCCCATAACTCTTCATTTTTCTCATCATCTTTGTACCCAAGAGCCTTTTAAATGTTCCTGTTGTATAAGCCTCCTCCACTACCACACCTGGCAAAGCATTCCTGGGTCCGATTAAGGTCTGTGTTACAAAACAAACCTACTTCTGTTGTCTCCCCTAAATCTTCCTCCATTCACCTTAAACACATGTCCTCTGGGATTTGCTACTGTCACCCCCAGGGAAAAGGTGTTGGCTGTCCACTGAGAATCTGAGAATCTGATAGAGCCATCTGGAGTCACCTCTTAACCTTCATCGGTCCAAAGAAAACAGAGCTACCTTGATCAACCTTCCATCATAAAACATGTTCTCCTGTCCAGGCAGCATCCTGGTAAATCCCCTCTCCATGTCCTTCCTATATAATGATGTGACCAGAATGGAACTTATTTCTATATTTCCTCAAACTTAAACATCGATTGGCCAAGATGTTCATCACTGTCTGCAGAGAATCTGGGGATACATGAAGAAAGATAGAAGAAATAAAATCTCTTTCATACATAATAATAAATTAATATTATTCGAAGGGCAACCCAAAAATCATTAGGAAAACAGCCTTTGGCAAATTTGCCCTCCAAAGACTTCCCTAAATATTTTAACCTTGGTGCAGAACATCACTTTTGGTCCTGATTTCCCCAGAAAATCACATCCCTATGGCTTGCCTTTCCTGGCTTCAAGACACAAATGATCCTCTCTTGCTGAAATGTACCACTTCCATGATTCATGCAGTTCTACTTCTCAGTAGCCTTTGTCACTACAGGGCAGGTCATTGACTTTGAAACATCGGGGTAGCAGAAAAAAGAAAAATGGTTAGGTTACTGAACTTTCAAAGACCACTGATTGCTGAAACTCATAGTGAGTTATTTTTGCTGTATTTTACAGCTGAAGTAATCATGCAATGGGACCCAAGGTGGCCACATAAGGACCAATCTATTACTAGTGGAATCTATATTCGTTGATTCGTAACAAGTGGTGCCACATACATTTAAGCAGGAAAATCGATTCTTAGGCTGAATTCATAGACTGAATTCCTAGACTATTGTACTTATTAGTCTGAGTCTTCCAGTCTAATGTACATATTGGAGTGCTCTAGTTATTAAATACCGTCAGCTGTCAATGCCTTGTTTATTCACAATTCTGTCCAGGACACAGACATGACTCCTACTGTCAGTAATTCACCTTTTGAACCCGAATCTGTAATTCCCAAACCATCAGATCTTTTTAACTTTTTGTTTTTCAGTCAAACCTTTTTTTCCTGACATCTTGTCCAGTTGCATGTAGGCACTCAGAATTCTACTCAGTATCGAAAGAAGTAGACAGCTCTATTAATATATTAAAATCATTCCACACCACCTCATTCACTGCTTCTACACCAGTGCGTCATGAAGCCGTAAAATTGACTATAATGATTTTTCTACTGTTGGCTTTTTTGTCATTTTCAATGTTAAACTGATATTGTCTTGCAGCTACCATAGTTTATTTTAAATCTTCAACATTCACATGAACATCTCTGAGATTAATTTTATAAATATTAATAAGACCCAAGAGGTTCAACGAATAGTGCAAGACTATTAACCCAGTTAACACACAGTCATTAACTTAGATGTCACAACCTCGAGCATCCTAAAAGTAAAATGACCTCAATATCACTTTCAATAGACATATCAGAATATTTTATTTTAATCAAGGATAGAGACAGTTATGAAGAGAAAACAGATTGCTGGTGTTGGAATTTAGAACAAACAACAGAACATTGGAATACTCAGCAGGTCGAGCAGCATCTGTGGAGGTAAACTATGTAAGTCAGCATTTCAAGTTGAGGCCCTGCATCAAGACTGCAGTGTTTTGTTTTGGCCAAGGACAAAAATGTAACAACATGGTGTTTTTGAATCAGTAAAGTGCCCTAAATATACTTTTGGAATTAGACTGGAGTGAACCCACTGGGGCCTCACTACTGCTCCTGCATCCAATGAAGGGAAGAGCCAAGAGGTAGGCACCTTGGGAAATTGGTGAGGGCGCTTGTGCAACAAATTAATTCAAAGAAAACTAGCAATATCACCACAGAGTCTGGTTTTAAGGCAGATGTCAAGCTATTATGCCTAGTAGGTCCGCATGGCCGAATGCAATTATCCTACAAATTTGTAAGATACTCAGAATCAGGTTCAAGAAATATCATGGAGATTATGTTGAGGAAGAGTTAACTGAAAAGGGTACAATTTATCATGATTTGCCATCATCAGGGAGTCAGATAGCATGGAAGCAGGGTTTTCAGCCTAACTTACACCTATCATATCCCTGCTCTTGAATTATTCTTGAAATGAATGCCACCATTGCAATTGCCTTCTTCATCACGGACTCATCATTGAAGTTTACCTTCATGAGACCTTTACCTTTACATGAGAACTTCCAGGTCCCTTTTCATCTTGGAATTGCATTCTTTTTCCTTTAGCCCACTTGTCACTTCTTCAAAGAATTCCAATAAGTTTGTCAAGCAAGATTTTCCCTTAAGGAAACCATGCTGGCTTTCTCCTATCTTGTCATGTGCCTCCAAGTACTCTGTAACCTCATCCTTGAAAATTGGCTAATATCTTCCCAACCACTCTCATCAGGCTAACTGGACTATCATTTCCTTTCTGCTGCCTCCCTCCCTTCTTGAATAGTCAAGTGACATCTGTGATTTTTCAGGTTAGGGTGTACTGCATGTCTGTGTGTGTACAATATGGTTCAGAGGTATAGGGTGTTGTCAAGTTGCAATCAGATGACAATAAACATGAACTTAAAATATGAACTTGAAGCTCATGATTTTTGTACATCCATGAGATCACCACGCAGCATCCTAATCAATCTTCTCTGTGCCCTCTCCAGCTTGACAACATCCTTCCTATTAGCATGGTGACCAAAACTGAAAATAATAATCTAAACGGGGCCTCAATACAACTGCAACACGACCTCCCAACTTCTATGCTCAATTCTCTGATGAAGGATAATGTGTTAAAAGCATCCATTTCAATTTGTCTATCACAGCAACAGGTCTACAGCAAATGCTAGTCCTCTGTCAGTTCACAAAACCATAGAACACCTGGAGAGCAAAGATGAATACATCAGGATGCTCTTTCTTGACTTCAGTTCGGCATTTTACATCTTCATCCACTAAAAACTGATCAGCAATCTCCAAGACCTGGGCCTCCATACCCCACTGTGTCATTGGATTATCGATTTCCTCACCCCCAGCCCACAATAATTGAAGATCGGAAAGAACATTTCCACAATATCCATCAGTACGGGAGCACCAGAGGGCTGTGTACTTCGCTCCCTACTCTATTAGCTTCAGTACAAATTTGGTGATGATTCCATGGTAATGGGTTGGGTTAGTATATAGGAGGGAGATTTAAAACTTGGCTGAATGGTGTACAAACATCAACCTCTCACTCAATATCACTAAAACCAAAGAGTTGATTGTGGACTTTCAGAAGGGAAAACAAGAGACTTGTAATCTAGTGATCATTGGGGGATAAGAGGTAGAGAGGGTGAGCAAATTTAAATTCCCGGTTGTCATTTTCTCCAAGGACATTTCCTGGACCCAACACTCTAATGTCATGTTGAAGAAAGCACGTCAGCACCTCCACTTCCTCAGGAGTTTGCGGAGATATGATATGACATTGGAAACCTTGGCAAACTTCGACAGATATGGAGTGGAAAGGGTGCTGATCGGTTGCATTACAGCATGGTATGGGGACATTTAAACCTCCGAGTGGAAAGCCCTGAAAAATACATCACAGGAAAAACTCACCCCACCATCGAGAAAATCTACATGGAACACTACTGTCAGAGAGCAGCAGCAATCATCAAGGATCCACACCACTCAGACTATGTTCATTCTCACTGCTACCATCATTTAAGGACTCTTACTTCTCTCATTTGTTTTTTTCTGTATCGCGATATCAATTTGCTTACATTTCTTCCTGTGTTTATTTTTCTCTCTTGCATATGTTTCTTTTATTGAGTACAACTCTTTGGAATATGAAGAGTAGAAATTGTCCTGTGGGTAAAGAACTCAGGGTTGTATGTAATGCCATCCATATACTTCCACAATATATCTAAGTTTGAATTTTTGAACACTGTATCAAGCTGTGATGCCATTTTCATGGAACTAAAGGTAAAAAAAAAGGTTTCAATATTGTCACGTAATACTACATTTAGAATGTAACATACAATATAACTCCGATGATCTGAAATGGTTGGGCCCGGGCCTACGTTGGATAAACGATTTTTCAGAAAACAAGTCATTTTTTTTAAAAACAGCCCTGTAGCAACAACAAATCACTTGCATTAATGTTTAAACAACAGCAAACAATGCCTTTTAAGCGTTAAAATAATGTTTAATTCTCACCAAAAAAATTTGCTGGCCACAGCCGATTATGGACACTTCCCCACCAAGTCCCTTCTCCTTCCTGGGAGCCCAAGATCCCCGCTCCTGCTGGGAGGCTGCTCTCATTGGTGTTGCTATGGATTCTTCTGACCATTTGTGGCTGGAAGACAGCAGCACGCAGTTGGATAGAAAAGTCAATAAGGGAAAGTAAAGAAGAAATGGGAAGAGAGAAAGGAGGGAGTTACCTGAATCGAGGACAATCGTCGTTCTAATTTCATGTCGAGTGAATTTTTTTCAACCTGTGAGGTCAGTTTGGATCTGAAAAAATTTTGGATAAATGAGGATTTCTGATTTGTTTCGGATATCCTAATTTATCCAAAATTTAAATTTTTTTTGGATAAATGAGGATTTCAGATAATCGGAGTTGTACTGTACATGAAATTCTTTTAACTTTTGCCTGCCATAAGGCAGACATGCACCTCTCACAGAAACCTACACCACCTGGTGTTCCCAGGTGGTTTCCCATCCAAGTACTGACCAGTCCTGTTCCTGCTTAGTGTCCAAAATCAGACAATCCCAGCCATATTCAGGCTATTAAGCTTCTCATCATTGTGTGAACAATTCATTGTTGCATCCTGTGTTAAATCATCCAAAATGCAACACATTTCTCTGTATTAATTTTCTTCAATTAATCCTCTGCCCACCTGCCCAAGTGATCAAGATATTGCTGCAATCTTTAGCAATTGTCTTCACTATCTACAATACCAGATACTTTTGTGTCATCTGCAAACTTGTTAATCCTGGCATATGTTTTTCTATCCATTCTTGCTATCTCTCCTTGGAGCAGCGAGCAGGCCCCTGAATTAAAAGAAAGGGTGGGGGAGGAGTACAGGATATAGCGAGGAGGCCAGGAGAGAGGGAAGGTAAGAATTGATGGGGGGTGGGAGGTTTAAAGTTCTGTGAATGCAAAGTTGAGGTAAAAGAAATGGAGGAGAGAGAGTGATGGAGAAAATGAGACATAGGAAAATATAAAGTGATCTTCCAATTTCCAGGTGGTCTCAGTCTGACAATGCATGAGACTATGGACAAACATGTTGGCAAGGGAATGGAGCAGGGAATTAAAATTGATGGCCCTTGGGATTCCCCACTGATGCAGCAAACAAAGCTGACGTTCTCAACGAAGCGATGTCCCAGCCTCTCCAATGTAGAGGAGACCCCCGACAGGATTCCCTAGTCCTTCCAAGTGGCCTTGCTTCACTTGGAAGGACTGATTGGGGCCTCAAATGGTAGTGGTGGGGTGGGAGGGGCAGTATGGGGCAAGTGGAGCTCCACCTGTGGACACACAGGGTTAGGTACTAATGGGGCGATTGGTAGGACGGGAGGATTGGCAAGGAAGTCATGGAGGGAGCAGTCCCTGTGGAAGGTGGAGAGAGGAGGAGCAGGGAAGATGAGCCTGGTGGTGGGATCTTATAATGGGTGGAAATCCATAAATACAATGTCTACAACTCTGCCCTTGTCAATCTTCTTTGTCACATCTTCAACAAACTCAGATTTGTGAGACATGATCTCCCCCTAACAAAACCATGCTGACTTTCCCTAATCAGCCTTTGTCTCTCTGAATGCATGTACATCTTCTCCCTCAGAATACTCTCTAACAGCTTACCAAATATAGGTGTTAGCCTTACTGGCTTTAGTTCCCAGTCTTCGGAGTACAGTCCTTCTTGAATAGAGGCACATTTGTTGCCCTCCAGTCTTCTGGTATTTCATCTCTTCTTAATGATGACTCAAAAATCTCAGCCTGGACACCTGAAATTTAGAGAAAAATAAACATGTCCCCATCACTCTTCTAAATTTCAGTGGCTAATCCCAGGTTGGATTATGTCTATGATGAATGCTGGGCAGACAAAATCAATGCTACTAGACGAGTAGAGAGAATGCTCACACAGAGGTAAACAACATGAAATCTCTGGCAGGATCCAGCATCTCAGAGTACCAGCTGAGGCTCTGGCTCACTGTATTAGCTAATGATTCAGAAAGTTTCCAAGGAACAAAGGTTGTTTCTTTACTGTTATTCATACGAAAGTCAATCTTTCTCCGAGGGAAAATGCCTGCTGTGTTTTTTGCCACTGTGGAAGTTTGACAGTCTAGTTTCAGTTGATTATGCATTTGTGCACATGGTGCATTGTCCAAGATGTGGTTTCTCATGCAAAGATCCTGGGAAAATTAGTTCATGTTTTGATTTTAATGTGATTTATTTGGGGACAGGAGCTTCTCTAAGGAACCTTCAGCATAGCATTGAGAACTTATTACAGTAAATACTCCTTTCATTTATTTAATTATCTAAAGACCTGATCAACTTCTATTTGGACCATCTCATTCCCCAACTCCCTTTATCACCCACTGCTATATCCATTTGTTTCCCATTCCTCAGTTCACCAGCATTTTGATCTCCAGTCGCCAATATTATGATGTAATCCCCTAATAGTTAGGATACTCTCCTTGGACTCAGCTGTTTTCTTTCACGTGCTCTGCAATGCCATTGTATATAAAAAGCATTGAAACCATTCAATATCACCCGATGTTATAGAACTTAAGTACAAATGAATTTTTGAATGGCAGGCTCACACACATGTTGGCCATTGCCCATCTCTTATTGCTTCTACAGTCACTGATGAAGTTCTAAGCCAGCTATTATTCATTGAACTATTGCATGTGTAAAGTTAGCATCCACACCATAGACATTTTCTCAAGAACAAGCTCAGACAATCAGAGTTCTACAACACAAACAGCCCTTTCAGCCCAACTTGTACACGTCAACCAAATTAGTCCCATTTGCTCTGTTTAAATGTTTACTGTATCAGGGTAGGAGATCAGCAACAGAAACGATGGAAGAACAATTTACTTCACAGGAGCAAACGTTCTCCAACTTCATGAATATACGATCCAGACTGGAAAAACATTAATCCAATAGAGTTAAACATGAGAACCATAAATCTATTGAGTAAAACATATTCAGTGGTGAAGAAGCTCCGATTCTTGAAATCAAGAGAGGAAGTTATTTTTAACTTAAGGGAAAACAGGTCAGTCAAATACTTGAAGGGGACCAATCCTGAAGGGAATCTCTATGTTTAAAATAAAACATTAACTTGACCATATGTTTTCACATTTCGGAATGATGTTGCGAAGATGAGCATTGATCACACAGAAGCATAACTGAGTTAAGAGGTAATCTGTTGATCATTGTTCTTGCTGGTATTCTTCAAAAGCTTAATGTTGCTGCAAAGACGTTGGATGATAGGAGTAGAAACCTTTTCCCATGTTGGTTACATAAACTTCAATCTCAAGCAATAACTTGAATAGATTTATCAAAGTTCAGAAACTAAAGAACAAGCTTGTTGATGATCAAAGGGCCGAATGAATCTAAAGTTTGACTTATTTAAACAGGTTTTAAAAATTCCACTGGATTTCACACCCTTCTGGAGAGCATTTTATTAATTTTTAAAAATATTTTATTTAAATTTTAATAAAATATGGAGTCAGTGACCAAGTAATTCACATATACAGTATAACTCCAATTATCCAAAATTGGGTTCTCTGAAATCCTCATTTATCCAAAATGTTTTCAGAGCTGAACTGACTGGCAGTGCGGATGTTGGGCTTCCAGGCAAGAGCAGGGACCTTGAGCTCGCAGTGGGGCCTCAGTGGGGAGGTATCGGCGATCGGTGGTGGTCAGCATTTTTTGGTGAAGATTGAACATTATTTTAATGCTTGAAAAGCCTTCCCTTGTTGTTTATTGTTGTTTAAACATTGTTACAAGTGATTTGCTGTTGCTATTGGGCTGTTTTTAAAAAAAATGACAGTTCTCTGAAAAAACCGTTTATCCGAAATTGGCCTGGTCCAGACCATTTTGGATAATCGGAGTTGTACTGTACAAAAGTATATTCAATATTTACTTCATGATGGTATTAGCCCAATACCCCCACCCCCCAAAACAAAATGAACGAATGAAAGTATAGAAAAGTAAGAAAAAGATAAGATAGCAAAAAAAGACAAACGGATTGGATTGCTGAAAAGTGACACTCACTCCACAGATCACAAATTCATATTCTATTTAATTTTATTTGGAGAGAATCAACGCTGGTCTCAAGGAATAGGAAGAACTCAACTAAAGATTTCCATCTGAATTTTGTAAATGTGGTTCTCAAATTTGTAAAAAGATGTCACACTTATTTCTTAAATTGTAGATAATCTTCTCCAGGGGAATACAGTTATGTATCTCAGTGTTCCAATGTGTCATACTTAGATGTGAATCAGACTTCCAGGTGACAGCTATACATTTTGTACCCACTGCCAATGCATTTTTAACAAATTCTATTTGATATTTGGACAGTTTCAATTTGGGTCTTTGTTAGGTAAAAACATCATGAGCTGGGAATGTAGAGGGAGTCACCCAGTGCTGGGCCGTAACAAGATGCAGTTGTGACCTTGTACTCTCAAGATAAGAGTGGGGATGACAAATTGATGTGCAGGAGGCTAGCAGAGAGGGACAGCAACAGTTTATTCATTGGACAATGTCATGGTATGATAATTTACTAACTAAGGTATATAAAAAACACCACTTGCTGATAACGGCAGAATGCGCCTTCTCCAACTAACACTGTTAGTTGCAAGTGTTACAATCCGGCAATAAAGAACAAAGAACCTTGATTTCGACTCAGTCTGGTGTTTGACTCACTCATTCATGAACAAAGCAGACCTAACAGTCTTATCCTTGTAATGTTCCCTAATAAAAATAATTCTGGGATTTGTGGAAATTGAATTCCTGTAATGCGCGCTAAAAAAATTCCTAAGGCTACCCAAAAGGTCTTACTCTAGAACATGACTAAGTTGAATGTAAAAAATGTTCCTATCTGCCTTACCACATCTAAAACATCGATCTGAACAATTGGTATTTAATTTGTTTAATTTCTGTGGTGTGAAATATAATTGATGCAAAAAATCATATTATATCTTACATTGGTTGTATTAGTTATACTATTCCGACATAATTCAGACCAGCTTTGTTTGTCAATTCTTACATTTAAGTCCTATTCCCATTTCTGTCTGGACTTGTGAACCTCCTGTTTGGTGGGGGGTTCCCATTTGAAGTAAGAGATACATTGCTGAAGTAAAGCAAATTTATTTGTATTTCCCTTTTGAATCAGCCTCCGCATCACTGCAGTTTTGTAAAAACATTGTTGGGCCTAACTTATCCCTTAGATATGCTCCTATTTGAAAGTAGCAGAAAATTGTATTAGGAATTCTGGATTTAACTTTTAATTGTTCAAATTATACAATTTATCGCTGCTCATAACAATCTTCAATATACCTGATCCCTTTACGGCAGTAGTTCTGAATCTTTCTCTTTTCACTCACCTACCACCTTAAGTATTCCCTATGCCATTGATGCTCTGATTAGTAAGGGATTGCTTAAGGTGGTATGTGGGTGGAAAGAAAAAGGTTTGAAAACCACTGTTTTAAATGTACCTAATTGACTCGTTATCTGCACAGTTTCATAATTCCAAAGGAAATGGCCCAATGACAATTTTTCTCAAGCCAAATACTTCAGTAACAATTGGGTCTAGAGCAGTGATTCTCAACCTTCCCTTCCCACTCACATACCACCTTAAGCAATTCCTTAATAATCACAGAGCACTGATGGCAGAGGTCTTGCCTGGTATGTGAGAAGAAAGAAAATGGTTGAGAACCATTGCTCTACAGGATCAGATTTTGAAAATTTAATTACACATTTTACATGGTATTAGCTTGATATGGGTCAGAGGAGTTTTAGGAGATAAGACACTCCCATTTCCCCCCCCCCCCCCACTCCTTGTTCCAATATCTCTATTTTTCTCTTAAACCAGTTATTAATTTCACATTCAATTTATAAACAAAATCCTCTGCTATTCTCTCCCCTATTTTATCAAATTATATTTTCACTCATTCAAAAAAGAAAGTAAAAAATCTCATCTGTGCTGCTCGATAGTAATTTTTTAAATTATGGGGTTGTAAACCTCCCAATTCATATTTCCAGGTTAGTTTTACTATAGAGACCCTTGACATCTTACCCTTCCAAATAAATTTTCTGACATTTATTTAACTCTTGAAAGAACCTCTGAGATAGTGGTATGGGCAGTGACTGAGATGACATTATACTCTTGGAAATATGTTCATTTTAATAAAACTGACTCTTCCCTTGAGTGTAAAGCTGTCCATCTATTTAAATGTTCAATCTTTTTAAGTAAAGGTAAATAATTCAATTTGTACAAATTTTTAAGTCATCATCTGTATATATCCCTAGATATTTTATCCCATTTGCTGGCCATTTAAATAGTATCACTTGGATACTGAGTATAATCTCCTCTTGTAAGAGGCATAATTTCACTCTTATCCCAATTTATTTTATAACCCAAAACTTCCCCATAATCTTGCAATCTTGAGTAAAATTTGTGTAACAAAGTCACTGGCTCTGTCAAATATATCAATATATCAATATATCGTGAGCATATAAATTAATTTTATATTCCTCCTAGTTAACCCTAAATCCCTTGATGTCCTAATCTCAATGAATTACTTCTGCAAGAGGTTATATAGCTAAAGTCAAGATGGATCTAATGGACATCCTTGTCTGCTCGATTTTCACACCTGAAAGGATGTAGAAATTTGAACAATAGTACCACTTTAGCTTTCAGTCCATTATATAATGCCATGATCCAGTTTATAAAAATTTGACCTAATTCAAATCTTTGCAATACTTTAAATTTAAAAATCCCACTCTCGTCTATCAAATGCTTTTTTGCATCTAATGCCACAGCGACACTCAGATCACCCCTCTTTTGTGGCAGATGCATTATACTAATTAGTCTGCTTACATTATCTGCATATTGCCTTTTTTTCACAAAGCCTGTTTGATCCTTATTTTTCAGTTTTGACAAGAATTTAGCCAATCTTTTTGCCAAGGTTTTTGCAATAATCTTATAAGCTGAATCTAACAATGAAATAGGTATATAAGGCAATGGTTTCAATGGATCCCTATTTGTTTTGGTATCATAGTAATAATTTCCGTTGAAAATGTTTCTGGGAGAGTGTCCTTCAGATGATTATTTAATACCTCCATAAATAAATGAATCAACAAGTCTTTTAATTCTTTATAAAATTCAGGAGGAAAACCATCTTCTCCAGGAGATTTATTACTTTGTAATGAACTCAATGCTTCCCTAGCTGATTCCTAGGTAAAAGGAGAATTTAATTCTACTTGTTCTTCCAAATCTAACCTTGAAAGTCCTATTTGCAATGAGAATTCTATTTTATTACCATCTCCTTGAGATTCCAATTGGTATAATTTAGAATAAAATTGTCTAAAAGCCTAATTCATTTCATGAAGTTTATAACTAGTCACATTCATATCTGTCTTTATTTCATTAATTATTTTTGTAACCGAGAAAGTACTTTTTGAGCTCTTTCCTGTAATTCATAATACTTCTGTTTAGTTCTTTTTATCACTTTTTCCATTTTATATGTTTGTAATGTATTATATTCAAGTTTTTATTAACCAGTTGAACTGGTTAAATTGAACCCATTTGTGAAGCTTTATTCTTAAATTTGGCTTCAAAAGCAATTTTACATACACTAGATTAGACTGGAGATTATCCCAGACCACTTAGGAATCACTAGGGTATTGGCCTAAACACTTCCAATATACTTCAGGGTAGCTGTTGTTTGACAAACAATAGCTACATAGAATAAGGGACAATCATTTGGTGTGGAAAAAGGCATGGCTATATTTTTAATGTAGCTTTTGTGACGTTTCCCCCCCCCCCCCTCATTTTTCAGTTCATTTTATTGTGTAGGGTTGTCCCTTTAAGAGAACAGACTTAACAACCTGCCTGGCTTGTGACCAACAGATTAAGACTGAATATACAGTTTTGTTTGGAGGCCATTTTTTTTAAAGGAAGTGGCATAAGAGAGACATCTCTTCGACCTCCTTTGTGGGATTGAGAAAGTCACTAGACCTCATTGTGTGGTCATAGATAACACTGTCAGAGTTTCTCCTTTTTGCTTACTGAGGAATCTGAGACCATTCTACTTCTACTGACCCATAAAAAGGGTTTTAATTGCTGAAGAAGGCACTCATCTTCTTAAAAAGGACATTTCTCTGAAGCACCTCAACCAGGGAGTCAAGAGTATCAACCTTTTGTCACCCCCGGGCTCTTTCACCCACCAAGAGCTGCTAACTTCCTCTAAGGCCTGCATCAATCTCAAGACCACATGTCATCACCGAATTTCAGAACTTGAAACTGCCTTCTCAGAATTGAGCCTTGAGCTGCAGTGGTTTGGCATATTCCACACACAACAATATACTTGCATATAGTTAAAGTTTAAGTTAGATAATTGTATATACGTTTAGTTAATTTGGATAAGTTAGTTAAATTAATGTAGGTATGAAATAATACTTAATTAATAATTTAAAATATCATTTTAAATGTAACACTGTCTGGATTCCTCTTTATTGCTGCCGTCATGTACATAATACTTTGCCTAGTTACTTGGGCTGTTTTGGAGATGAGATTAATATTTTTTTAAATAAAAACTCATTATGTTTTGCCACAGAACATAGCACTGAGAGACTTGAATTTTACCACAGACATCACCCACTTCTTGCTATTTGAGCCTTTTACAGTATTGCATTGGAAAAAAAAAAGGCCTTTTGGGGAGAAATAGTGACAAAGAATATTTTATTCCCTTGTCTTAGATGTCCTGCTTGTAGGTGAACAAGATGTCGACACATCTAAAACAATTTTTGATGAGCAGTTTTTAAAAAAAAACTTAGTTCCGCCTGCCCTCAATGGTCAGAATACATCCTTCATTTGTATTTATGTCACACACATGGCATTATTCTGATTTTGGGGAGAGCTTTCTCCCTCATCTATCATGTGATGCAATAATTTGTGATTCTGCAGCGACCCATTTGCGTGCAGCTCCAAGATGTTCTTTGCTATTAATCACTGGAATTTAAAAAATAATAATTATTATTATTAGTTTTGCACTGCCATGTGCAAAATGGATCCCACAAAATTGGCCCAATTTGTAACTGCTCATCCATGACCTGACATCAAAAATGTTGATTCTCGACCTATTTCTATATTTAAGCACCTGCTTTGATTTATCCAATTATGGCTCGCACTTAATTCAGTAAAATAGAGGGCATGTAAAATTGTGCCTCAGAATGAAACAGGAAGAGTTTACTTTGTTCTTTGTTTAAAATATACCATGCATTATTTTCTGCTTTGTCTTTCACTTAACCTGAATATTTTATAAAGTATTCTGCATCTTCCCTTCATCTTCCCCAGGGATAAACTGTCTGGAGAGAAGAATAAGTACTATTCCTAGGAATTACAGTTTCATAAGTGGATTTATAATGATGTTTTGGTAGAGAGATTACGGAATGAAAAGATCCAGTTAATTATTAACCACTTACAGTGTTAATTTTAGTAACTGACATTCAATGTCATTTTAATTTTTTTGAAACTAGACAGCGAACAGATACTTAGGTACTTGCCCTTCGGATACTGAATTGTTGTAACAGGAAGGTCTGTGCAATGGGGAAACTAGTCCACAGTCAGTAAAAATGTTTAATATTGGAAAACATGGTCCAAGGCTATTGGTTTGTTGATTAAGTTTGGTTCATATTAGTCTCAAGGAAGTGCTGATCAGAGATAGAAAATAAAATAGTTTTAATGGAGCAATAATTCAAACATCCCAAGAGACCATCACTTTACAGATGATTTTTAAAGTGATTCGTGGAGCTGACTTCAAAGCACTTGAATATTTTATGTTATGTATGGTATTTGATGCTGCTCATTAACTGTTGGATCTGATTAAAACTATTTCTTTCTTTGGCTTGGCTTCGCGGACGAAGATTTATGGAGGGGGTAAAAAGTCCACGTCAGCTGCAGGCTCGTTTGTGGCTGACCAGTCCGATGCGGGACAGGCAGACACGATTGCAGCGGTTGCAAGGGAAAATTGGTTGGTTGGGGTTGGGTGTTGGGTTTTTCCTCCTTTGCCTTTTGTCAGTGAGGTGGGCTCTGCGGTCTTCTTCAAAGGAGGCTGCTGCCCGCCAAACTGTGAGGCGCCAAGATGCACGGTTTGAGGCGTTATCAGCCCACTGGCGGTGGTCAATGTGGCAGGCACCAAGAGATTTCTTTAGGCAGTCCTTGTACCTTTTCTTTGGTGCACCTCTGTCACGGTGGCCAGTGGAGAGCTCGCCATATAATACGATCTTGGGAAGGCGATGGTCCTCCATTCTGGAGACGTGACCCATCCAGCGCAGCTGGATCTTCAGCAGCGTGGACTCGATGCTGTCCACCTCTGCCATCTCGAGTACCTCGACGTTAGGGGTGTGAGCGCTCCAATGGATGTTGAGGATGGAGCGGAGACAACGCTGGTGGAAGCGTTCTGCTCCGAATCATGGGTCCTCTACCGATTAAAACTATAACATTCGTCAAAGAAACAAAATAAAATGTTCATTTATTATGCTGTACAGGTAAGGAAGGCAAGCAAACTTGGCAGTAGGCCTGGCAGCAGTTTTAACAACCTAGAGTGTGTCAATCAATAGCATTAATTATGCATCAAAAGTTAGTAACAACCGATGACCAACTACATCCAGAAGTCCCACAGGAGCCCTGTAATATTATTCCCTATCAATGGCTCCAAAGGCTGAGTGAAGAACAACAGGCTTTAATATACATTAAATTTCAGCTGGCTTGACTCTATGTGCTCGAATGAATGGAAGGGGGTAGGGAGGTTGATCTTTATGGCCAGGTTACAGGGGATCGAGTTATCAGTGGGCAGGCCAGCCACTTATACACAGAAAGGGTATACATATCACCACATATTGCAACTAGCCATCACTGCCAGTTAGTTGGAAGAGTCAGACTGAGCATCACCAACGTTCAGACTCGTGAAGCTCCTCTGCAGCCGCCAATGAAACCATGTGGGATGATAGCCAAACACTGCCATCAATCAGCCTAGAGTCCATCGATCATGCTCACCAAATATCAGAGAAAACACAATTTGTAGGATGCAATAATGGCAGAACCACCAGGAACAGAAAAGATGTGAAAGCTGTAACCAGGAAATGTATATGAAGTTGAGAAACATTTCACAATGAACCATTTAATAATCACTGCAGGACCATGAGTGCAACAACACAATGGTGAAATTGCACAGAAGTTCAATAATCCCAACTATGCAGACAGCTTCTCTCACACATTTGACTGGGGTTGAAACAATAAGAGTTTAATGCCAAAACTTCCCTCCCACATCCCATCAGACAATTTCAGCAAGAATTCCATAATTATGCAATATAATGCAGCACAAAATTTATCTGGAGATTAGGGTCAATTTAAATATAATTGAATACTGCTTCCTTCTGATTTGTGCCATCTCTGCATTGTGGCTGAGTTGGAAAACCACCAAAATCAATACTGGCACTGGAGCTCAATTTGCTTTGGTTCAGAAGCATACATATGCTTTAGGAAAAAACATTTGGTGTCTAAATTGTTGCCTGTTAAAAAAAAAAATCAAATGGCCATCTGTAAATGCTCAGTTCAAACATTTACATTTTTATGTCATTACCATCCCATTCTTGCTGAAAAAATGTAATTACAACAGAAGTGCAATTTCTATTAAAGTATATATTGGTGGGAATTTTATTGAAACAATAGAAACCCAGGCAAGTTCTGGAATAGATAAATGATCCAGACCATTACATTTACAAAAGCTCGTGTTCACATGGCAACTTAATGGATTTGCAGCCAAGGAACTAATTTTCTTGTGCAATCATACTTGATGAAGATGATAAATTTGAAAAGTAATCCTTATTAGTTCATAACAATATCCAAGTATTTTAGTAGGTAGTTTAGGGATGAAGTTATAGCAAGTTTTAAAATGAGAATACATCCTAAGCAATATATCTTCAATATATTGTGCAATTTAGAATAATCCACATCAAGAGCAACATTCTATTTTATCAAAGTGTTTCATAAAATCATTTGAAATTAACTCATTGATGCAATCTCAAATATGTACAATTAAAAAGTGACAATTAGTTCAATATTTTCTTTAATCTTATTTAACTATCAGCAATACATTTTGGGATTTATACCTTTCGTTGGATGAGTATTTTGCCCTTTTACTTAAGGATTTTGGTTTAAGGAAACATAAATTATTTTATCTCTTTAATTACTGGAGCAAATGTTTCTATGCAGTTCAGAACTCTTTTCAGAAGATAATTCACCATCACATGTTTATGATACAACACCAGGCTGATACAACAAGTTGATATCCATTGACAGAATACGATGTGTTTGGAAGACTATCTCAAGACTCAGGATTATTTTATTGTCATGTAATAAAGCAGAAAATATATTACACAAATTTCCTTTGGCCTCCTGCAAGGCAGTCAAAGATTCACTAACAGTAGAAATTTCCCAGCGTGTCTTCCATCCAGAGAAAGAGAACCAATAGAGTCCCACAGAGTTGCTGAACATCCTTGGCTTCACCTCCAGTGCTCCCACAACCTTTGCAGCCACACAGCCTTTACTCCAAGCCATCAGCAACCTGATCTCCAGATGCAAACTTCTGACGTGATCTGAAAACTCCAGCTCCCTCATCACCCTCTCACATCTCAGTTCTGATACCTTGTACCCTTTCAGCCAGTCTCAAGCCAATCTCCAGAAGTCCGTAGCCTGGTGCGGGTCCTCTGACTGTAGTCGTCAGCAGCCTGCAGCCTGTGTGGTTCCTCGCCTCAAGTCACCAACTGCCCAATGCCTGTGTATTCTTCAACTTCAGATACCCTCACTGTCCACTGCCATGTTACCATCCTGTCAGTGATATCATCTCCTCTGCTTCTCCTTCTTGAACAGTGGGTAGTCCCAGGTTTTCTGGTGCCCTGCACCAGTCTTCTGCTTCTCTGGAGTCTGCAACCCCTTGTGACCACTGCCAATCATAGGCGCCACCATCTTGAGCCCGGGCTTCAGGATCACTGGAGCTTGTCTTGATATCAAGTTCAGAGATTTTTGTCAAGGAATCAATCTCACAAAACATTGTTTCTTTACAAATTCTCTCTGTATAAAGATCCTTCTTTTCTTGAGGCTAGCACATCCAACAAAATGTATTCTCTTCTGTAAAGACAGAACCAAAATATTTGTTTTAGTTCTGTATTTATGTCTATCTAGGGGGATGTGCCAGTGATAAACATAAAAGCCAACCGAGTCCCTCAGCCATCTTGACTACTCTCTATCCCCATCCATTCTCATGCTTCCTCTGTTCAAGGTTCATGTGAAATGTCTTCCTTCTTCCTCAACCAACCACCCACCATCTTACGGCACTGTCCCACACTGTAGTAGGTGCAGCACTGTCCTGCCATCTCTTCCTAATATATTTCTTTAACTGTTCTCCCAGACTTTGTTCTTCATTTTAAATTCTCCTGTTACTTATTCTGAGTATTTTCCCCCAGAAAGTGGTGGCAATCTGGAATCCAATGTCTGATAAGGCTGTGGTGGAAGGTACTTTCACCACCTTGAAGAAACATCTAGATGAGCACTTGAATCACTAATGCACAGTAGGCAACAGTCCAAGAGCTAAGAGTGGAATTAATATGGCTCATGATGGTTGGCATGGGCATGGTGGGCTGAAGGACCTATTTCTTTGTAGTATGATCTATGACTCTTAATGAGAACTGGATAGTAACCTTTTTGAGTTAAGCATTGAAGTCTGCAGATGTGATTGCAGTAATAACACAAAAATGCTGAAGAGGGTAGGTCATGCAGCATCCATAAGGAGGTTAAGATATATACAAAACCAATGTTTCAGGTCTGACCCCTTCTTCAAAATGCAGAGCGTCATCAGAATTAAAAAGGCTGAGGGAAAAGGGAAGAAAGGGCAGAGGAGGAGCACAGCCCAAAAGTCAATAATTGGACATGGATAGGACATGAGAAGAAAGCTGAGAATTGATCAGGGTTGGGGTGTGACTTTGTGAATGCAGAGCTGGAGGAAAGGAGAAAAGAAGGACAGATCTGGAGGATAGGAGTAAAGAAAATAGGGGAAGGCGAGAGATGGGGGAAGGAGGTCACCGGAAACTGTATAATGCCATTCGGATAGAAGATGCCCAGATGGAATATGAGGTGTTGTCCTCCAATATTTGACTGGCAGTGTATGTGACTATGGCTAGACACTGGCATGGTAATGCGGCAGGGAACTGAAATAGGTTGCTAATGTGAGATCTACACAATTGCTATGGACAGGGTGAAAGTGCTCAAAGTGATCTCCCAGTCAGTATCCAGCCTCTCTGATGTGGAGGTGACTACAATTGGAGCACAAGATGCAGGAGATGACGCCTGCAGATTCACAAGTGAAGAGTTGATTCACTCGGAAGGATGGTTTGGGGCCTCAAAAGGTGGTGAATGAGGAGGTGTGGGTTCATAGAGCATTTCTTGCATCTCAAGGTTAGGTGGCAAGGGGGTATTTGGTGGGAAGGGAGGAGATTGAGGTAGTCATGGAAGGAGTGGTCTCTATGGAAGGTGGTGGGAACATGAAGTAGGTAGCAGGAATGGCAGAGGATGATGTATTGAATGTGGAGGCTGGTGGGGTGGTAGGTGAAGACAATAGGAATCCTGACATTGCACGTGGGGGTAGCTGGTTCAGTGTAGATGTGCAGGTAAAGGACGATATATGGGTGAGGGCTGTTTTGTGGTCGCTATATTTCTCTCCTGATGGCAGCAGTGATAGCAGAGCATGTGCTGGGGGTGGTGTGGATCCTTGATGATTGTTGCTGGTCTCTGATGGCAGCATTCCCTGTAGGGGAAGGTTTTGCCTGTGATGTCCTGGGCTGTGCTCACTACCTTTTGCAGAGCTTTCTGCTCAGAAGTATTTGCTAACCCCATGCAGCCAGTCAGCGCACCTTCCACTACACATCTGAAGATTTTTTTTTAGTAAATATTATAAGGAGTATTCAATTTAATGACCTTTGATGTGCAATATTTAATTAATAATATTCAGAATTTAAACCGTGTAGTTCTACACGTTTGTGCATTAGATGATCTAGCTTCTGAAAAAGTTTACTCTCTGATCCCTGGCCCATATTCAGACTAATGAGTGAGCCAGATGCCGAAACATCTGGATTTCCAAACAATTAGATAATTGGAGTTTCACTGTAGATATTGCTCTTAAGGAATGTGAGGAGAAAGATGAAACAGGGAGCTAATTTTACATGACCACCCAATAACACAGGGCTTCCCAAATTTTTTAACTCGCAGAACCCTTTCGTGGAGCATTTGGAAATTGCGGAACCCCAATTGTCAATTACAGATTAAAAGACCTGGTGTATATACACAAGCAAAGTAAGAAAGTAAATAAACTCATCCTTCTCCATTTTGAAATCATTAGTTGCCTCTAATTTACATTTAATGGGATGAAAGGAATTGTTTCTTGTCCTCACAGATTCTCTTAATGTTGGCCACAATATTAAATAGCTGTATCCTTATGTCAGGAGTGGAATCAAATCTGTTTCTGTATTTTGTTTTCGTTTCTGCATGGTATGAAAATCCAGCTGTGGAAAACGGTAATAGGCAATTGATTTTGCCAAGGACGGATATTCTTCACTCAGGCTAATCCAGAACTTAGTCAGCAGAAAATCTTTAAATCTTTGCTGCAGATGAAAGTCAGATGTCCCGTCGATTAGATTTTCATGTTCCTGTGCTGATAAATCATGCGTTGGGTTGTCACAATGAAAAGATTTTGTACCCATCTCTTGTTCTTACTAGAAACGTTGAGAAAATGCTCATCAAGTGTAAATGTAAAGTAGTTAAGTGTTGTACCATTTCATTACGTAAATCTTCATCAATACACACATCATGCTTCTTAAAAAAAAATTATAGTGCACAAAACTATCTGTTTTCCTTTCACCATTGAAATCCAAAAGTCAATTTTTCTAGAAAGTAATGAAATTTTGTCAAACATATTAAAAACGGTTACATTTTTGCCTTGTAGGGCCATATTTGTTTCATTCAGTTTTGTGAATATATTAGCAAGATATGCAAAACTCATTGATCAGCTGCAACCTATCAGGCATTCTGAGAATGAAGACTTTGAGTCTCTAAAATATGCTTGAGGTTTTTGGCAAAGTTCGAATAGCCCTACCAATATTTTCCTGAAGATCGCCATTTCGCTTCAGTATGCAGTATTTCTTCAGAGTTTTAAACAAACAGGAGTGCCAGGGTAGACGTTTGATAGAATTAACAATTTTAAGTGCCTCATCGAGCACGGGCATTTTTTTTCCACTACAAGTGCATGTCTGTGAAGGGCACAGTGAGTACTGCTAAAATTTGGTGCAACCCTCTTGATTCTGGAAACTGTTCTAGCAACTTTCCCCGTGAGAGCTTTCGTTCCATCTGTGCACACGCGTAAACACTTTTGCCACAGATTGTCATTCTTCATCATGTAGTTATTGATGCAGTTAAAATTTTCTTCCCCAGTTGTGTGTCCTTGCATAGCTTCACAAAGAAGCACATCTTCCTCAATATCCTTCTCGTGCACATACCTAACAAAGGCTAACAGCACTGGAGGACTTGCTACATGTGTTGACTCATCCATTTGTAATGAAAAAGCATCGCATAAACAGCAAGTGACCTATTAATTCACCTTCTATGTCCTCGGCTAGATCCTTAATACATCTTGCAACAGTATCATTTGACATTTGCACTGCATCAATTTTCCTGCTGAACTGCTCGTTGAACATACACTTCACTATGTCCTTTATACAAGGCTTAATGATAGGTTCTCTAAGAGTGTGGGCTTCTCCAGCAAGGGGCAATTTGACAACTTATCCTGTAGAAAGCTTCAGTCTTTGCTATCTTTATGGTTTCCGTCATAAAACCTTCACTGATTCCAAGTGAATCTAGTTTTCTTTTACATTCTTATCTTTGTGCTGGGGATGATTTGTTCCCAAGTGAGTTTTTTAATTTTGTTGGGACCAAATTAGACAGAATTTTACCACATAAAACACATTGTGCATCTGCTGTCTCTTTATTTCTGGTTGAGGCAAATCTAAGCGACAAATAATTTTTGTCACACCTTCATTTCTTTACACTTGATTTTTCAGATAAAGGCATCATGGAAGAATCTTCATTGAAAAAATGGTGGCACCTCAGTACTTGCTTCAGATGAATGTTCTTTTCTTTTTTCTTTTTCAATCTTTTTATTATTATTATAATTTATAAACACATACAATTCAAAGAGATATAAAAAAAATACATAGTAAGTAATGAATTAATACAGAGATATTAAACAATAATATTACAGAATAAAAATATATCATAAAAAAAATTTTGATCAGTTTAGGGTGTGAACTATCTCTAAAAAAAAAGATATAATTAATAACAATATATGAAAAAAGAGAAAAAAAACCCCCAAAAAATAAGAAAAAACAAATCTGAATTAAAAAAAACTTAAAAAAAACCCTACAGATATAGCTAAACCACGCCGATCACTCCGATCTCATCTTACAGCTCAATTATCATACATAATCATAGAAAGAAAACAGAGCCAGATCAACTCACCACAAATGAAAATATTGAATAAATGGTCGCCAGGTTAACTCAAACTTAGAAGGGGATTCATAGACAGAGTTTCTAATTTTCTCTAAATTTAAACATAGTATAGTTTGGGTAAACCATTGGAAAACAGTGGGAGGATTTACCTCTTTAGATGAATGTTCTTTAAGACAGTGATCCATGGTTCTTAACACAGTACTGCACACATGGAATATTTTTCAGTTTAAATTTTAAAATGTGGCTGGCCTTGCACCAAAAGAAATCAGTCACTTTGGTTGAAAATGGCATCTTGAGGCCTGACATCTGGGCTGCTGACCACAAGGTGCCATTTTGTTTTGTTAGCCTTGGAGCAACTGCAATTTAAACACATAGGTTAAAAATAAATAAATAAATAAATAAAGTTTTTGCAAGTCTTGGTTATTTCTTTAACAGAACCCCTGTGCCTTTCCGCAGAACCCAGTTTGGAATACACTGCATTATTTGTTGAGTTTGCTCAAGATAGGAATCAACTGATTATTGGATGTTAAAGGATATGGGGTTAATGGAAGAAGGTGGTTTAGGGCTAAAAGCCATGATCATTGGGGATGGCAGAGAGGCATTGGGGGCTGAATGGACTGCTCCTCATTCTATATTATCCACCCCTTGTGTACCCATTCAGAATCATTGCTTTCACATAAAACATTAAACGTCACGCCACAGGTACTGATGTCTGCATTGAACATGATGTGAAATTAAATGTCAGTTATATAGGTTTACCTCGTTTAGATGCTACAAAACCTGCTGAGTTCCTCTAGAATTTCTGTGTTTTTACTCCAATTAGAGCATGTGCAGACTTTAATATTTCCCTCCACTTTCGAGATTGTGTGTATGAAAATCAACTCATTATCTTGAATATCAAAGCACCTTAAAATATTAAAGCTATTTAACTGACCAATAATATATCCAATCAAATTCTACAAACTATGTGATGTATATTATTAGATGAAGTTATTGAAGATGTATTTCTGCAAATTATTGTACACTAATGTCAATTATCTTTTGTATCTTATGCCGCTTTAAAACCATAATGACCTTGTGGCACACACTCACATTCACCTTTCTCCTACTCTATATGGGTGATCAGCTGTGTGCATACTTACCTTGCATACTATTCCTTAGAGTTATAAGGCCCTTTTATTGGTGAAAATTAGTGATCTGTAAGGACAGGTTTCCTCTACCTTTAAGACACTCCACTTACCTGCATAAAAGGTCCAAAGGTGGATTAACTGGTTCAACTGGCTTGAAGTTCCCTCTGCTTCGGGTGGTAGCGTCAGAGGTGGAGCGAATTTGCACGGTGGCGGAATTGTCAGGCAACGGGGTAACGGAGCAGTTGCAGGGCGGCCGCTGCTGTGCTATACATCCCACCCCCTTTTGCCCTGGGAGTCGGCGCGCTGCTCTGGGCTACATAAAAGGACTGCATCATCCGCCTTTTCAGTTCTAAATCCACCTTTTTTTTGGAAACGAGCACAGGGGTAATAATCTGAATTTTGTCATGAAAACCCCTATAGAGTCACTTGGCAATTAAACAGGCTCTTGAACCCACCAACTCCTCTCTAACCATCTGGTGCCCATTTACACTAACCTTATTATTTGTTATTCCCATCAACTCTTTCCAAATTTACCATTCACATGCATGGACAATTTACATTGGCCAATTAACCTTGCAGTCTACACATCTTTGGGATGTGAACAAGCTGTAACAATCGGAGGAAACCTACACAGTCACCGTGAGAACTCCACTCGCTGCACTATTGTGCTACCAGCAAGTTCAGTTCTTTCACTTTAAATATTCACCTCTTAACTCTCAATGACTTTGGACAAACTCATCCTAATGAACCCTTAGAAAATGGAACAGTTCTGCCTAAGGCTCCTTCTCTGCTGCATCCACCTTCCTTTAACCCTCCTTATTTTATGAACTAAAAATTACTCAACAATCTGATTCATGTATTTTTTCTTTGTTTGTACTCTCTTCGTCTTGCCTAGGAGTCTATGAAATGGCATTTGTGAGGATGTTGCCCAACCATTAGCACAGCAACAATACTTTGGTGAAGATAAAAAAAATCATAATCAACATTCTAAAAGTTTTAAAGTTCTCTCTCTCTCTCTCTCTCTCTCTCTCTCTCTCTCTCTCTCTCTCTCTCTCTCTCTCTCACACACACACACACACACACACACACACACACACACACACACACAGACACCAGCTTCCCAACGGTATCCTGGGGATGAAAGTTTAGACACTTTAGTCAATTTTGGTTCACCATCTGTTATTCATTCTTGCTGAAGGCACCTGGTTACAAAACCAGACGTATGAATGCTGAATATCTGCAGGCACCCAAGGAATTTATGTCCAAATCTGTCTAATATTCTTAAAAAAAATACCAGCACTGCTGGAGCTGCTGTAGCAGCAGTGTTCCTGCTGGTATGGACCCAGGGAGAGCGAGGAGAGGAGACACACGACTCCAATTATTGATAGCTCTGTACAGGCTTTAAACAGGCTGTTAAAGGAACTGAGGATAGCTTATTTTAACATCCTGCCACCATAGAATCTGGGCCCAAGATGGTGGTGTCAATGTTCAGCAGTAGACTCAAGGCATTGCAGACTCTGGAGAGATCACCCCCCTCCCCCCACCATTTGAGAAGGAGGAGGTGACCCACGGGATGGTATCCCCAGTGGTGGACCAGCGAGGGACTTTGCAGCTAAGAATGACATCAGGTTGTTAGTGACCTGACGCGATGAACCCACACGGGCTGTGGACTGCTGAAGAGGTACCAGTTATTGGATCGTGGATGCGGTAGGGTGCACTGAAGGCTTCCTGATGTTGTTGGAGGTTTGGATCTGGAGCTCGGTTTGCCAATGGTTTGGACTGAAGTCTGTGGCTGCAGAGTCTGCAGGAGTGCTGGAGATGAATCCATTGTCACTCAGTGACTCTGGAGGACACCCTTTTGCTTCCCTCACTCAGACTGTAAGAGACACCCAGCAGTTTCAGATGATGGCAAATCTGCCTTATGGCAGACAAAGTAAATAATGTAGTGTAATATTAGATCTGTTTTATTACATGACAATAAAGAAATCTTGAATCCTGAATCTCACCTGGAAATCTTTGAACCAGCTACAAATAAGGCAGTTATCCCCTATCATTTGTTTTCATAGTTTTTGACAGATGCTTATGTGGAAAAGGTTTAATTCAGACACCCAAATTCACCCATATTTGTGCTACTAACCATTGATTTTTGTAATTTTATATTGTGTAAATTTTCTCTTGCCTGTTCAAGCACAGGACAAAAGGGTGATTTATTCTTTCTTCCATGTAGACCCAGGAAGGAGTGAATCTTGTGTGACAAGAGAACTTTATATCCAGGACCACAAGGTTCCCTCCTCCAGCTACCCAATCCTTCAATGCTGACAGCTTTTTAAAATCGTTGTATATTGTTTTGCACAATTTAAACCTTTCATGTAAAATAAATGAATCATTTCAGAACCATAGAGAGTGATATTGAACTTTATAGGAAGTTCTAACCCATTGCCTTTCCCTTGAGTTTTCAGCTGGTTGGTCGATGGTATCATTAGATGAAGGAAGAATCCTGAGATGAGAATAAATGTGGAAACCTTCACTGAAAGTTTGAACATTGTAGCTAGCATTTTGTGTTCTGAAATAATCCCTTGACGTAAGAAGTTAATCATCAATAATCTCCTGCATCCCATGAGGTTTGACACAATCTGCTGCAGGCTGATGTCATTCCAAACAAGATTGGGTATCAGGCACAGTAATTACTCTACAGTGATTGACTGTGAGATATGATTGCTTGCAGGAATGAGGTCAGACTACTGGGATGGAAAGGGGAGGTGCATTTGCCATTATAGTTGTCTTTACAGATAACAATATGAGTACGGGTGAATGCATTTTGCTTTATTCCCTGTATTGGAATATCACACATTTAAAGGAGCTGGAAGATCATTTTGTTTTAGGAAAAATTATGTGGTGTATAAATAACATATAGGGTGATGCCCCATCAATCACCCAGGAGACCACTGTGGAGAAACCAATAGGCTTTAATTCACTTGAGAACATAGCATATCCTTGCTGTTCGGCTGTCCAGCACTGAGTTGTGGGGGGCTGTGAAACAGCCACCTTTATACAGGAGCCTGTGGGGAGGGGCCATAGGTACAACAGGCCAATAGGCATGTTTGATCCCTTTTGACCAATGAGTCTGACTTGTGGTTCCTCACATGCCTCTGGACCAGGACAGGCTCCAGGGATGTCAGCCATGCTGGTAGTATGGTCCTTGTCATAAATTTCCCAGGGAAGGAAAACATATATCTGTGTGGCAGTGCACAGCAGAGATCTGATAGAGTGATGGACCTCTGGCAGAACCTCCTGCCAGCAGGAGACTGGGAGGCCCTTAGACCGCAAGACCAGGAGGACTGTAACATTCTCCCTCTCCACTTGCCCGTTACCCCAGGGGTTGTAACTGGTGGTCCTGCTCATGGCAATGCCTCTGGCCAACAAGTACTGGCGCAGCTCATCACTCATAAAGCAAGGCACTCCGGTCACTTTGGATATAACTGGGAAGCCAAATAGAATGAAGAGGCTGTGCAGGGCCTTGGTGACTGTGGCAGCAGTCGTGTCCGAGCAGGGGAAGGCAAATGGAAAGCAAGAGTATTTGTCAATGATGTTAAGAAAGTACATGCTATGGTCAGTGGAGGTCAGAGGTCCTTTAAAGCTAACACTGAGTCTCTTGAAGGGACGAGTGGCTTTAACAAATTGTGCCCTGTCTAGGTGATAGAAGTGCGGCTTGCACTCAGCACAGACCTGGCAGTTCTTTGTCATGGTCCTGATCTTGTCAATGGAGTATGACAGGTTGTGTGCTTTGACAAAGTGAAAGAACCTGGTGATAGAGATCATTATGGAGGTTTTGCAGTCGGTGGCACAAGCCCCACGGGACAGGGAGTCTGGTGGCTTGTTAGGTTTCCCCACCCTGTATTTGAACGCGACAGTGCGTTGATCAGTCATCAAGATGAATCTCTTACTGGCCAGGTAATGACCCCAGTGCCGCACTGCCTTGACAATGGCTTGTGCCTCTTTTTCAATTGAGGAGTGGCAGACCTGATACTGGGCAAATTGGTGGATCATGTCAGTGGTTCACGGAAGGGGGTATGCATCTATATGAGTGCATCTATTGATGGTCTTACTGTAGTCGATGACCATTCTATTTTTTTCCCTCTTCCGCCCTACTACTTCCTGCACTCTGCAAGGGCTTTTGCTGGCTTCAATAACCCCCTCCTTAAGTAAGCACTGTACCTCCCCCCAGATGAAGAACCTGCCCCTGCTGCTTTTAGTGGCGACGGGTTTGCAGTCAGGGGTGAGGATGATCAATAGTGGCGGAGGGGGGACTTTAAGTGTGGAGAGCCCACAGGTCAGCATGGTGAGTGGTTAGGTTGGTAGATGTGTACAGCGGGGGGGTTGGCTCTCAAATTGCTGATTACGAATGGTGAAGGGTGGATGGGGCCCATCAAATGCCATTGTCGTGCTTTTAAGGAGACATTGAAAATCACGCCTCAACAGTTCAGCAGCACAGAGCTGTGATGTTACCATCAGTCTAAAGTTGTCATATACAGTACCCCACACTGTTAAAGTCACAATACAGAAACCCCGAACGTCTGCTGTAAACAACTTGGATCCCAGGGAGACCTTCTGGTTCACCAGCAGTACTGTGAGGGAGAGACGCCGCACTGTGTCCGGATGTCTAAAACTCTCTGTGCTCCCGCTATCGGACAAGCAACTCATCATGTGGCCATTTACCTGGATGTCCATCATTGACCTGGCGAGTTGGTGTGGACTGTCCTGGTTGATGGTGATGGAGGCTAGGGTTAGGTCACTGCACATCGCCTCAGTAGATGGTGTCCAAGATGGCAGCCCCCAGGGCCTGCACAAGGTGCACACAGTGTTGCCAGATCTGGAAAATGGCGGCCTCCACAGCCTGCATGCTGCGCAACTAGGTCCTGAAGGTGGCATCCAAGATGGCAACCCCTATGGATAGCACGTTGCACTGGCTGATGGCAGTGTTGTGGAAGACGGTGCCACGATCTAGACGCAGCGCTGCTCGGAATGGGTTTGAACTTGCACACTTTGGCATAGTGGCCCTTCTTTCCACAGCTGGAGCAGGTTGAATTCTTCGTTGGGCAGCATTTCCTCTGATCCTTGCCCATGCCAAAGTAGCACTTTGGGGGTTCCCGGAACACCGCAGATGTGGTCGGACCATTACCAGAGCCGGTCAAGAGTGTCGGGAGAACTGCTGCTGTAGTCTGGTCATTAGTGGAGTGGTGGCAAATCCCAGGATGGCTGCGACTGGGGTGACCATGAGGTGGCCATGTTGTCGATCAAGTAGGCCTCCATGTTCTGAAGAGCCACCTCCAGTGTACCTGCCAGCTCGACTGCTCTCCACAGGCTGAGTTCTCCTTGCTCAAAAAGTCTTTGTCCTATGTAATTCGACCTGATCCGTGTGACATAGGCATCCCGGATCAGGTCCTCTGCGTACTCTGTGGTGGAGCCAAGTGTTCGCAGGGCCCAGAGATATTTGGCGTTTGATTCACTGGGTTTGTTACTTTCTGGTCACTAGAAGGTTGATCTTTTGCAGGTATTGCCCTTTGAGGTGTCCATGGCCTCCTCGTATGTTGTGGTATCCCTGATCATGGAGCCCACCTGGGAGTGCAGTACTTGCAGTTTGTCAGTCTCTGATCACACAATGATAAAGGAGGCCTGCAGGAATGACACAAAACAGCTTGAAGCTGCTAGATGCCTCAGGTGATTGAAGGTCATTTTCCAGTTTTTCTGGTTTGAAGATCTGCTCCATGGAAGAAAACTTCAAGTGAATTAAATTGATGCCCCATCAATCACTCAGGAGACTATTGTGGAGATCATAGCATATCCTTACTGTTTGGTTGTTCTGCACCGAGTTGAACAGCCCCCTTTATACAGAAGCCTGTGGGGATGGGTTTACCACATAGGGGATTTTCTTCTGTTGGTATTTTACAAACATATTAGAAAGAATGTACCAAATTAGTTATATAGTTCTAAAACAAATCATTTCTTTATGCAACAATGTATTACATTTATTCAACTATGTTTAATGAACATTGTTAGCAGTTATGTACAGTAATAACAAGCAATTATTAAGTATGACAATAAAATAATTGCTAATTCTTGGCTATTGTCTTTGCTGAAACTTCATTACTCATTTTACATATGCCATGTAAATTCTTAGCGTTCACACTTCAAGGTGTGGTGTAGAAAAAGACCTTGTGTGACTGAGCAGTGACAAGCTGCCAAAAAGGCTAAATATTTCATGATTGTCAGAAACTATCAAAGTAAATAATGTAGAATGCAAATGCGAGTTGCTGAGATGAAAGCAAGAGTTTAGTTACTTATAGGCGGCAATAAATGTGCCATGGTTCAAATGTCAGAAAAAATATTCATCTGACAAACTCAATGACTTTGCTTCACGTGGGATTATGTCAATATGAATGCTCCAATGTCAACTTAAATCATCGTTTTCATTGACAATCACTTTGTAAAGCCTCAGAAAACATCAGAAGTATAACAAACATTTCTTAAATCAATGTATTAACCATAACCATTTACGGAGCAGAAACAGGCCATGTTGGCCTTTCGAGTCCGCACCGGTTCACTGATTTTGTGCGCCCTCTTCAGGCATTGGTCCCGGTAGATCTTCATTCAATAACGATGGGCGAATTCAATGCAGGTGGAATCAGTCGTAGAAATGTTTGTGAGACATGCAGTTCAATACTTCTGGGCCCATTCAATATTATGCTATAATAATGAGTCTGGTTCTCTGCAAGGTAATATGTATTGGCTAAATTGCATTATTTTTAAAATTATCTGGCCATTATCAAATTACTCTTTATGGGAGGTGGTGGGGTCAGTATTGGCTGTCATGCTTCCTGCATTCCGACAACAAATATTTTTGACGATGAAATGAGCTTTGGGACATTCTTATATTATTAATGCAAATATGATCAAATTGTAATACTTTTGCATTCAGTTTAATGAAACATGACAAAAAGCAGCCAGGACCAGAAGAGTCTCTCAAAGAAGAAATTTACCTATTAGAGTAAACAAAAATAATGAAGAAGTGTTGAGTGCGCCAAGCTCTACTTTTACGAGAGTAAAAACAAAACTGTGGTAACATTCATCAGGCCAGACAGCAACTGTGAAAAGAGAAATATATTTAATGTTTTAGGACAAAGAGTGTTTCCAGCATTTTCTATTTTTATTTCAGATTTTCAGAATCTGTTTATTTTTAAGTTTCATTTAATGCTTTTAAAAACCTCAGAAATTAAATTTGGGTCTGTTCAGCTGGAAATATTCCTGGAAGACCCTTCCTTATCAATCAGTTTCAGCGCTGTAGTAATGGGTGCTCTTATATACCTTTCTTTCTTAAACAATTTCTCTGGATCTAATATGACTTATTTCCAGTGTGTGAGGTAATTGATGAAGCCAGTGTGGGAACCAGAAACTCTTCCATCAATGGAACTGGAACCATGATAGGCGGGTGAGGAGTTTGGCAGAGATTGTACACCTTCCGCTGCTTTGGCAAGCCTTCCATGTGTAAGAGCAGTTGGACGAGAGATACTCAGTGCCTCCCGAAATGCTCCGAACATCTGAAATCGCGAAGGACAGCAGATACTGGAATCCAGAGCAAAAAACAAAATCTGCTGGAGGAATTCGTAGGGTGGAGAAGTATCAGTGGAGGAGGAAGGAATTGTTACGTTTCAGGCCAAAACTCTTCATCGCCACTGGTGCTGCTCAACCCGTCGAGTTCCTCCAATATATTTGGGCTCTGAGTGTGGTACCAGGTTGGAGTCTTAGTTTTCAAATAACCTTTCCCTCAATCTTCCAAAGACTGTGCCAGCTTGCTGAAGATGATAATGTTATCAGTGTCTGTCTTAGTTGTTAATGTTGCCAAGAAAGAATCATTTTCAATTTTATAATTCTCTCTTTTAAACTTTGCTTAGGACTGTATGAAGGATAAGGGAAATAAAAAGCAGCTGAGAAATGAACTTTCATTGAATCCTGAATATTTGATAAGTGGTGACTTCTTTTTGCAACTATAAAGTCCATTCCATGAAAATTGAATTGAGATAAGAGGAAGACCCATGCTAAAAAGGAGGAAAGTGAATGTGAAGCAGATGTGAATAAAAGCAGGTATGTGCTGGAGTTGGAACGTGAACGATGATTGTTGGGTCATGCAGAAAGTTAGTTAGCATCACTGATCATTGCAGAAGTACACTACATAGTAAGAACTGCAATCTGGAAGCTTACATTTCTTCTACCAATAGATCACCACTGAAGATAAATGGTGTTTACTTAATAATTAGGTCCTGAATTACAGGAGGCTGCATAAGTCAAAAGATGATTTACTTGAGATCAGTGATAAGAGAGGTTTTTTTTAGTGAAATGCTCCCCACAAAACATTGATCATTATGCTATTTAATGCAATCTGAAATAACTGCTAGTGATTTACCAGTTGGATCCCCATATCAATATGGTTTTCTGCTGCTACACTGGGTATTCAAAGAACAATCGAGCCACAGACCAAAAGTTCTGCACTTTTCCCCCATAATGCACCAGTTTACACTGTCAAACATCCATTTGTTACCATAAAGGATAAATCAGATTCTAATCAATACTACATCACAGAATTCAAAATCATTCCTGCAAAATATCTGTGAGGCATTTAAGAGAGAGTACTCCTGAGTACAAGTTGTAGCATTTGCTTTTTACTGGATGGAATTTTTTTTTCTGAATTACCCATCAAATCGTTGCAGAAAATCTAAGAGCACAGATGACTGGCAAGTTAGTTAACCTTCCAAGTATGAGTAAGGTATGAAGGAGCCATTGGTGCAGAGGGAGAATGGAAAGAAAATGTATATCAATCAAGTGGAGAAGCAGGAGGCAATGTGGCCCTCAGTCGATCTACCTCAGGACAATTTCAGCCTTCACTCTGGGAAGGCCAGTGAACCTCTGGAATTCTCTGCTTGCAAGGTAGCTGGAGGCCAGGTCATTAGATGATTTTAAGATTCAGATCAATAGATATTTGAAAGATCAAGAAATTCAGGGACACGTGGAACTGGCACAGAAGAGGATTTGAGGCCATCATGGATGAGACATGATCATATTGGATCATGTGGCTTTGGTGAACTGCTGTATTCCTGATTACCTGACTCTGCCCTGTCTTGTGACTGTACCTGTGGCCCCTCCCTCTTTTGACCTTGTATAAAGCCTCCAGCACTTTGGCCCTTCCCTAGAAAGCCCGGTCATGGGAAAGGATGAGGTCCTTGTAGTTTCAGTCTCTCGAGTTATTACTGTGTGTCAATGGCCAACTCCGGCTCCTATGTTCTTGCGTTCCTGCCAAATCCCCATGTGCCTTAATTCTTCTAATATTCAGAAACCTATCAATCTCAATTTTATAATTAATTGGCAACTGAGCCTCGACAGCCTTTCAGGAAAGATAATTCCAAGGATTCACTATCCACAAGATGAAGAGATGGCTCATCTTTTCAGTTCTAAATAACCATATGCTTCTTGAAACTATGGCCCATAGACTCCTCATCCAGGGAAGTATCTCCCATTATCAACCTGTCAAACCCTCTAAGAGTTTTGTATATTGAACTCGCCCCTCATTTTTCTACAATCTAGAGAAATGAGGCCTAGCCTATCCAATCTCCATATTTATTTCTGGATTAACATGTCTCAGTTATTATTTGGAAGTGGAGAAATGGAGTTTTGCTTCCCATTCTTGCACCAAGAAAAAATAATCTCACATTTTAAATGCATAGAGAATCAGAGGAAATTGCATGCATGTTATTATAATATGATATTCAAGTCAGTTGCAAGTTTCCTGGAGTTTGCCTTGATTGAAAATCTGCTTGAATCATAAAGCGGGCGTCAACCTGATGAAATTGGCAGATGGGGCAGTGCTGTCAGAGTCCGAGATGTCTGGACGGGGTTATGAGGAAAAGTACAAATGGGTTACAGAAACCTAGGGGACTATAACCAAGCACTCTGGTGAGGAGATTGGCAGGGAAGTCTTTGTGAGGAGACAATCTTTCTTTTACACCCTCATGCAACCAGTACTGGTAACATGAAAATTCTTCCACAATGTCTGGTTGCCTTTCTTACTAAATGTATGAATATGAAAGAATGAAGAGTTGCACCATGAATGAATTGGCAGTAAATGATGAAACCGGATGGGAGGGTACTCTCGGAGGTTAGGAGGACTTGGGTATAACACAGTGTGCAGAGAAAGCATGTGGTTTGTGTGAGGGAGCCATGCAGACCCTCTGAGGTGCTCCTTGTGGGGTATTGCTAGGAAAGCTCGATAAGAACACAAGTATAGCCTTTCCATGCATATATTATCAGTACCAGTTCTGCTTGCTCCTACGAGCTGAAGGAAAAATATTTAAAGGGTTTACATGACTTCCTTACGCAGCAATCTGTGCAAGATGTCAGTGATCTGTATCCAGAATGATCTCAAATGTGGGAAATAGTGGTCAAGAATGACGTCCATGAACAAAGTGGTCAAGGAAGAATTGTGAATTGAATTTGTGGCTGCAAGAGGTCAGAGGTCTCAATGACAGCAAAAAATGCCATCTTGTGTGGGTCCATTCAACAGCACAGTCTCAGGGGAAATTAAACTACAAATCTTGCAGCATATAACCTTCATATACTGCACTACTAGTAACATCACTGGCAATGTTTTGAACTAAGAATAAACGGAAGGTAAACTGAAAACCCTGCCAAAGAATGAAGATGGGAATCTCCCAATAGATGTAGAGATAAGCAGAGATTTGTGGAAAATCGCTCTATTTTAGGTTTATCCAGTTCTCAGTTCCATAATGCATACCTGCAAAATGCTCTGAAAAAGATCTTCCATCCCAAAATTGCAACAGCCCCGAAACATTATTCAGTACTATGAACATTACCTCTGATTAAGTGTGATGATTTAGTGACTTGCAGGCATCATTTGAAAAGGAAAACTCATTCTGCCATTAAAATATACCTCAATCTAAGATAGTCTGTGAATATAAAATCTGGGTTGATGGTGATATGGGTTTGTTGCTATATTCCCTTGTGGATATATTTTGATGAAACACTGAGCACATCTTGGCAATCCACATGTCGCCTGCAGTGAAGTCAAACATTTGGATGTGTTTTCTGGCTGCCAACAAAGCTTCTTACATGAATCTGCATGCATTCCATAGATTGATCAATGAAAGATTCATCTGTCCACAATATTATCATTTGGGGATGAAGTACGATCTTTAGACCAAGTTCACTCCCCCATGGGGAAAACGCACAGACACGGGAAGAATGTACAAACTCGTTACAGACACCATGGGATTCGAACCCTAATCCTAGTCGCTGGTGCTGGAAAGACATTGTGCTAACCGCTCAGCCAACTCTGCCACCCCAAAGTACAGTTGCGTATTACAGTTGTGCAACATGGATGAAACTCAGAACAGAAAGGCATCTGAAAGCTTGGCATCCATATTATATTCCTTGTTCCTCCATCACAGGGAATCCATCCTGGCTCAATAAGGAATACAGAAATCCAAGCTAGGAAAAACACTAGGCATCCCTGAAAGTGAGATGCCAATCCTTTGAAGCTGCCATATGCTGCAATAATATGCAAGTTAAACAGCACCAACACACTGCCTGCCTTGACATAAGTTAGCATTTAACGAATCGTGCCTTCACAGAACACTGGTAATACTGATATTAAAGGGAATTAAAAGGAAAATCTTCCAATGGTTGATGTCATTCCTCACTCTCAGGAAAATGGTTGTGGTTTTCAATTTCCTTCCTCAAAACTATCATTGCATGAATACCTCAGAATGGTGTCAAGTTCAGCTGTTTAACCAGTGGCCTTCCTTCTCTCATAAGGCCCAAAGTCAAGATGATCAATTCCATTCACAGATGATGTAGAACATGGCTGCTACCAGCAAGAGCTGCATTATATTTGGCATTTCCTAACGAGTGGTAAGTAACACTCATGCCACTTCAATGCTAGATAAAGACCACATCTAATAAAAGTCTTAAGTCCCTATCCATGGTATTTAATGACATTTTTATTGTTAATTCATTTATTCTCAACATCCTGGGCTCACACATTGACTGTGGCGACATAAATAAGCCATTGACTGGACATCCTGCAGTTAATAGCTCATCTCTTGATAGCCTAACAACTTTAAACCATTTAAAAGATGCATGTCAAGAGTGTGGCAGAATACTTTATTACCTCCCAAGGTGAGTACTGGTCCAACAAAACACAAGGAACTCAGTACAATCGTGTACATTCCAGCCTGATTGGTTGGTATCTTATCCACCAGTCTTAACATTCATTCCATCTACTATTAGTGCATAATGAATGTGTCTACTAAATGCATGGAAAATAATTGCCTTGGCTACTGGAACAACACTTCCCAAATAAACAATTTCTGCTACCATTAAAACTAAGAGCAGGTGCATAAGATTATCAGCACCTGCAGGTTGCCCTCCATCCTGATTTAGACATCTGTGGCCTCATCCTTGCTGAGCCTAAACCTGGAAATCCTCATCCAAAAGCACTAAGGGAATCTCTTGGCTAAAAGGACTGCAGGAAGCCTCTCGTCACTAACTTCAGAAGAGCGGTCAGGCCAGACCATCATCAGCAAAGTCCACATTCCAATAAAAAAATAGATTAAAGAAAAAGAAAGAAGATGTGAGTAATTTGTTTGCACCTCTTATGACCTGTGCACAGCGTCCAGTCTTAAAGCACAGGTTGTAGTCTGGAAGTTCTTATCAAACTAAACAAACAAGTGGGGTCAGTGTTTATAAGGATTAGGTGACTTTGAGTTCAATATACAAAACTCTTAGAGGGTTTGACAGGTTGATAATGGGAGATGCTTCCCTGGATGAGGAGTCTATGGGCCATAGTTTCAAGAAGCATATGGGTCTGTTATGGACCAATTGAATCCACTCCTTCATAAAATCTGACTTTCAGAATAATAAGGTCACAAACTAAATGGACTTTCTTTTTGTTTCTGTGATCCTGTGTAAAAGGGATTGATTTCTGTCTCATTGGGGAAGATACATTCTATGTGATGTCAGTTGTACATTTGCAGCATCACTTAGTCTCTAAAAGCGCACTGAGTACAAATGCAAAGAAGTTAGATCCTCAGAGTATTATTTTCTGTGAACAACCTCCCGACATAGAAAGTGAAATATTGCCCCTGTCCGTTTGAACCTTGTTGATTTGAAAAAGGTTAATTTTTGAGTCCAGGTGTATATTTTTGTGATTCTCATTGTCTTCATTCCCTGAACATTTGTAGCTTCTGTACCTGGGTATCTAAGCATGGGGAAGCTTCAAAAATGAATTGGAATTGTAGTGTCTTTCCTTCCCTGAGGACAACCTTAGCTCCCCTAAAATCTGCCTTGAAAACTGTTAATTCAGGATGGACAAACTGTCACTGAGAAAGACTTCAAGGTAAGACCAACTGTTCTCAGTGTTTTAATTTCTTTGCTAAATTTGGGCTTCTTCATTTTTACCACCTCTCAGTCTGTTGTTAATAAAAGTGCTGAACTACACAGGATAATGTCTGCCTTAAAATAGCAAAGTAAATTTGAATGAATGCATTGTGATAGTGTTCTCCTACTTGAAGATGCCAATTTGAAAGCAAAAGGGTTTGAAGACCAATAAATTGCCATCTTATCATGCATTACATACTAATTTGTTAATTTAAATTGTGCAGTTCATTATTGAAAACTACAAATGTTAACGTAATGAACAATTGAACTGTAATCTTTCCAAATAACTTTTTTACAACAAGGATAATAAAGGGTTCAAGCTAAAAAGATTGACCTTATTGCCTTAAAATAACACTTCAGAAACAATTCCCTTTCCCTTTTGGAAGGAAAAGTTACCAGATTTGTATAAAATTGAACAAGTACAACACTTGTTTGTTTTTGTTCTCTTCATTTGCCATGGTTAATGCTTCCTTTATAGTGAAATGTAGCATTCATCTTGTTGGGCATAGTTCGTCATCTTGTGATGAACAATTGAGTATTTGAGTTTCCAGTAGCACATCCCAAAGTAGGTTGTCATGTCCCGTCGTTTAAAAGTCTGCACTGAAATCCAAGAACAGATTTATTAAAAATTAAAACTAGATACCATAAAATCAAATACTTTGAAATAAATCCAGAGATTTTCTTCAGGCATTAGTGATACAGTGTGAAGTGTCTCAGCATCATGAATACCATTTGGCTGAGAGGAACTAGGCCATTTCTGTCTCCAGTGTGAATTAGCTGAGAGTTACAATTACATAAAAAGAGATGCAGGCTCCATTTAGTCTAATCTCCCAGACAGCTTACATTAATATACCACTACAAATTAATGGATATATTGTGATCTCCTGGGGTTAAATCACTAACATTTCCAGAAAATCTACATCACTGGTCTAAGGAATGAATTGTCTACTCTTAAGCATGAATATTTCCAGATGATCATTAACACCTTAGACCATTACCCAGTCATCTAAACATGGATATTTTTGTTGAATTTTATATTAATCCTGCAATGTAACATATATGAATGTCTTTCATGTCCATAATAGACGAAAACATTTTGGTGAAGCTATAACCCTGTAGAGCAAGAGAGCAAAACCTTTCATTTGTATTAATTGTAAAGTTTTTTTCTGACTGTCCTTAATCCAATTGAGTATAAATGTGCAACAAATTACATTTCATAAAATCTTGAAACCCACTAATTCTGGGCACAAGTCTTGAGATACAACTAAAGTTCGTTGTCAACTCGCTGAATTAAAATTACTTTGGAGCTGATGCACACTCTTGGAATTTTATCTGGTTTTTGAGGCACTTTGAGAATGATCATAATATAATTAGTTGATTTGACCTAAATTTTATTTCCTTTTCCTTTGAGATTCTCAAACTCTTTATCTGTTTAACTCATCAAGAAATAAGAACCTGGCCTTGATTTGCAGTGTACTGGTTTGAGAACTCAGACATATGTTTGTATTCATCTTTCTTTGACAACATGGCTCCAAAATGATTTTGGCACATGTTCATTTCAACTGAGCTACAAATTTGCATGACACTCCTTGTCAAACACAGTTAGATATTTGTGGTATTGTTGTCCACAATGATTGGTAATTCAAGTCTCTGACCACCTTAGCCAATGCAAGCCTTACAAAACTTCTGAATAAATTTTAAGAATGATTTTTTAACCAAGGCCAAATTGACTAAATTGATTATCATGTGCATTTTTGTTCATAATAGAGCAGTCTGCAGCAATTTTGATCTGAATCTTTATGACTTTCTGTCAATCAGAACTATGACCTTAAAACCTTGTTATTTCACAACACAGTTGCTTGTAACATAAGCCCCTTTCACACTTGCAAGTGATCCCAGGAATCAACAGCCAATTGGCCTTTCAAGTGGCAAGTGTGAAAGCAAAATCAACTCAACACCAGCGTCATATGATGTCATCTCAAACTGGGACTGACGACCTTGATCCCTAGTACAATCCCCGGCGTCTGCAGATGCCAGCGTTGTGATCAGGCAAGTGTGAAATGGGCAATTGCATTGTGGGATTGAAATGACATCATTTTTTTCATGATAATGTCAAGTTCTGGGTGGAAGTGAGCTGCAAGGATGCTGGAGTGAAGATCATCTAGACACTCCTCCTCCATCTCTCCTCTGAAGTTAGCAGTCACATTGGCTGGGCTTGTTCAGTGCTGTGTCAGAGTTTATATGGGTTGTGAAAAAGGTTAAAATAGAACAAAAATAATGGCTTCTGCCAACTGGGGTGATAGGGAAGGTGCAGCAGCTTCTAATACTAAGGTTGGAGGAGGCATCAGGTTATGAGTTAATGGGCACAAATAAGGATGGTCGATTTTATGAGGGAATTGCTGCAAAGCTCAAGGAACTGGGGTATAAAAGGGACAAGAGACAGGTTATCAACAAATTAAAAACACTCAAGAGGAGGCTGCACCAGGTCATGGTCCATAATGGGAGTAGTGGTACAGACAGCTGGAACTGGCCTTATTTTAATCTTGCTTATGACACCTGGGGTGCAAGCAGGCAGGCCACACCACTCGCCATTGTGGGCAACCTTCAGGCTAGGGGGGGGGCTGATGCGCGATCCCCTTGACTCAGTTCGTAAACTGAGGCAGATGAGGAAGGTGAGATGCACAAACAGGATGCCCCTTGTGCCTCATCTCCAACAGACCCATCAACCAACCCTGGTCCCTCATCTGCTCCTGGTGCCTTCCTCTCCCCCAGTCCCTCACCCCCTACCACTGCCTCAACTCCTGTCACAACCTTGGCTGGTTAGCAGATGCCAACTGACCCGACATCAACTGGCGATAATACAGGATAACACCTCATGCTGTACCGGGAACTGGTAAGACTCATAATTAATCTGTTAAAAAAATCTTGTCTGAATTAAAGGTGAGGGCATGACATTTAATTCACATACTTGCCTCATCGATACCTAGCTGCGAGAAGGAGGCTGAGATGTAAGAATCCCATGAAGCGGCAGGAGGTGGCAAATGATATGCGTGTGCTCGTAGTCTAAATAGACCAGATGGACCATGAAAGAGAATGAGACAGAGGGAGAGGTAGGCTGAGATGTTGAAGAGGCTGATGCAGGAGCAACAGATGGCTCTGCAACAGGTGCGCCAAGCTGAAAATGAAGGATTGGCATGCCTGATAACAGAGATTCGACAGGAGATGCAGGCAGTTATAAGCAGACTGGTCTCATCAATTGAAGTGATTGGGCGAGTCCAACCTTGGCCCTCCACCATTCAGTCTCCTTCTACCCTTGGCAGGCTTCCTGCATCCCCCTTCCCACCAGCCTTCCCATCATTCCAACCAATCTTTGCCATCATGATGCCACATGCCTCTTTGCATACCCCTCCTGCCATGCACTACCATTGGACCTCCCCATTCCATTCTCCTCCCTCTTGTCAACCTACACAGCATTCTCCTTCCCATGGCCATCTTCCATCTCCAGTGGTGCACCCAGCCTACATCCCAACTCTTATCAACCCCTCGGGTGGGACACACTCGTCACCTGTAGGTGCTGAGCATTCCGCTGATCAAACCATTAATGGCCATTATCTCAGCTTCTCCATTCACCTGCTGGAGGATGAAGATGACAATGTTGAATGATCAGTTTACATCCTTCATTCTTCACCAAAGTCATAAAGTTTACAATTCTGTCATATGTTGAAGTCAAGTTGAAGGTCAATATGAATGAAAAGTTGCCAAATATGTTTTAAAGATGATAACATTTTATTCAAGAAAGTTTTTGCACTGCCTTTATTGACAATTATTATCCAAGTTTACATTGATGTTGTACATAAAGTTCCAATGGTTATTATAGAGTTGCTATTTTAAATTTTGGATTTAACAGTTGCACTATGTTCAAGGACAAGCAATAAGATTTTATAGACCTCTGTGGGATTATACTCAGTCATTATCCTCAGTTCCACACAGGACTGTCATTATAGCCTCACATATGGCCTGCAGACCACGGCCTGTGGCACCACTGTAAGGGACGCTTTCTGGAGGAGGGAGATAGAAAACCTCAGCTTTCCAGAAAGTGCTCCTTGTTAAGCTTGTAGATATTATGCAAGACTCAGCAGGCAACAGCTACATGTGACACAAAAGTGGTATTAATATCTATTTGTTTGGACACCACCTCCAGCGACCTTTGAGATGACCATTTGAATTCTCCACAACCATTCTAGTGGACCTTAGTCTGAAGTTGAACGTGCTCTTACGGTGATCAAAGACGTGATGTTGCGTGAACCCCACCATTGGTCATTTTTGCAATAGGTAGGTAAGATCCCCGATCAAATGCACAGGTATTTCCACACCATTCACATTTCTGGAGACCTGTGATGCAAATAGAGTGTATGGGTGAGAAGGAGCAGAAGGGAACAGTGGCAAAGCTGGAGTTTGTCACACATTTCACAGGGTCACATGCACTTGTTGAGACATCATAATTCACTGTCAGAAATCACTTGCGTCACTGGGAAATAGCTGACCACCTGCATCTTCAGAAATTATGTAAATCGGAGAGTTGACAAGAACGCGAGAACCATGGGTGTGACCTGGCCAGCCCGCATAGACATCCGTGAAGCTGAAAACACAGAGGGTGACAGCTTAAACCACTTAATGTTTATATTTTCAAGTGAGGATAAATGCTAATTGGAAAGATCAACCTTACCAGCAGTTGTGATCAACAGCAGCTTGCAGAATGATGGAGTGCCATCCTTTTCGATTGTAGTAGGATGCTGGATCATCCTGTAGGGCACACATGTCAAACTCAGGCCCGCGGGCCAAATTTGGCCCGTGATATAATTATATTTGGCCCGCAAGATCATATCAAATATGTATTAGAGCTGGCCCGCTGGCCGCCGTGCCAGTATAGCGCATGCACAGCTAATACTACAAATCCCAGAATGCTTTGCAAATGCATTGGCGCCGGCCCGTCAGCCCGCTAATCGCCCCCACCTCCTCTCTTTACTTTCATTAGCATCTGCGACCTGTTGCCCAACTCACATGTAATAAACCCCTTACGAAAAATGGCCAAAGGAAAGACAGAAAACAGGACCTTTCAAGACAGGTGGGAGGCAAACTCTGACCCCAGAGTTTGATGAACTTGCATCTAAGAAGAGATGCCAAGTATCTGGTTTAGACCCAGGTGCATCAGAGTAAATCACAATGTAGCAAGCGAAGCTTGGATTAATATTTTCTTTGGTTCACTTTGGACTGTTCATTGTTGAAAGATTGGATTTTCATTGAAGCAAGTTGTTATTTTTTTGACTTGTTGGCTTGTGAAAAAAAATACATTTAAAAGGAGCTTAAAGGCTATAGAGAAATATTATTTATCGAATATTTTATTTCTCATTTGTTAATGCTTCTTCTGGAAAGAATTTAACCAAAACTATTATTAAACATTTATTTTAATAAGAAAAAGTTTAACATTACATATGTGGAAAGAAGAGAAAACATGCAGATGTTGTTCAATAAATATTTAGTTTGGCCCACGACTTAGTCCAAGTTTTTAATTTTGGCCCTCTGTGAATTTGAGTTTGACACCCCTGCTGTAGGGCAATGATGGGAATATGTGTGCCATCACACATAGGATAACCACCCCTTATTTCAAATGTATCAATAGTCTCTTGAAGATGCTCCCCAGTCGTCAACCCTATGAAACGTGGCATGAGGTATTTTTTCACCACTGCAGTTACCTGCCTCACCACCATGAATAGAGTGGAGACATCAACACCAAAAAGCACACTGATGGAATGATACACTCCAAGAGAGGCATACCATCGCAATGCTAGTGCAAGTCTGACCCAAGGATCTAGAGGTCTTTGGCATTTTGTGTTCTTACGCATCAGGTGTGGCCCAGTATCCGAATAGTGAAACCAAATGTGGCACGAGACATTTGTAGATTCTCACACCACTGGGTATCATTGTATTTTTCAAAAAATTGATCCAAGAATACAGATCCCTGAGGTCTCTTCCCCTTTCCCATCCTTCTGCTATTATGCACCTGTTCAAGATTCTTCATTAAAAACAAACACTTTCGACACTGACTCTGCTCAGCCAATCTCTCCTCATCAAACACTTCACAGGTTATACGCAAGAGATCATTGAAATTATGCCACGTGAGATCAGGAGTTCTCTGGCCTGTAAGTCCAGTCACTCTTTGTACCAACTTGCAGTAAGGAGGCTGATAAGACCTGAATGTGTGGTGCGGGATTCACACATCTTCTGAGGTTGGCCATTGTACAGAATGAGATGCCATCACATTCGTCTTTTGCATGTCGCGTCATGCAGGCACAAACGCTGGGGATAAACCCTTGCAAGTGTGAAAGCATTCAGTGTCCCGGTTAGGAGTGGTCTAATGAGAAAGGCGAAAACCTCATTCCTATCCCAGACACTGAACGGCCAATTTAGTGGGATTCAAAAGTGAAAGGGGCTATAGATGCCATGTCAAGTAAATGTTATGCTATCTGAGCTAGTCATAACATTTACAGTCTCCTTCACTGTGATTTTTGAGAAAACAGTTCTATCTTTGCTAATATTACATTAGAAGCAGTCCTCTTTTGTACTGGTCTATATTTTAATGAAAAATTCACTAACGTGTGCCCTTTTTTTTCTGGCACATGCCATTAATGCCTCTAATTATGCAACCCTTAAAAGGAATGATTGCACAAGTACTTGTTTCTGGTACATTTATAACACCGACTTCTGCCTCTTGATGCTCTTCCTGAATTTGGACCAAAGATCACCTTTCACTGTCGGCTGCATTTGTGGCAGCTGAAGGGTAAATTCCCTGGCAGCTTTGACCGATATTTCCAGATAAAATAGAACCTAACAAATCAAATATTAGGCACTAAAATCCTTAGTATGAGAATAGTAACCGACAAAATAAAAGCACCTTCTTTCAGCAGGCAATTTAAAAGTTCATCAAAATTTCAGTGCAGCAGTGACTTCTCATTTTGTGCAATTTTGGATTGTTTGTGCTGAGTGATGACTCTCTACTGTCCCACCTCAACTGTTCTCACTTCTGCACCTTTCCCCAAGTGGGATGTCTGTAGTGCTCTGTGGAGCTACTCATTTAATAAGCATGTGATTTATTTCATTGCCAATTAATATAAATTATGCAAATTAATTTATGGATGAAAGAAAGAACTAAATCATTGCTCTACTATTGGCCAGAACATGTTTACTTGTGTCCCACAACATGTAAATTTGAGCTCATTGCCACCCTCTAAGACATGCTGCCACTCTATCAGTTGATGGCTGTGAATGAAACATGAAATAACAGTGTACCAACATTATTACTCTTTCCTTAGCTTTCCTTTTCTACCTATGCTTTTATATTTCACTGATGCATGAAGCCACTCATGTTAATCAGCATGAATGTTAATGATTCTCTTTTCCCTATTCTGTTCCCTGTTGACCTGATTGAATCGCCAAGACAATCTACAAATTTACCAACAACACTGTTATTGTTGACCAAATAGCAGGACATGATGTGTCAGAAAGCAAGATGGAGATTGAGAGTCTGGTCAGGGGATGTCAGAACAAAAATCTTGCTCTCAATATCAGCAATATCTTATTTTGGATTTTAGGAATGGGAGGTCGCAGGACCACAGACATGTCTGCATTGATGGCACAGAGGCGGAAAGGATTTGTACCTTCAAGATCCTGGGAGTTTATCTATCAGAAGACCTCTCCTGGAGCAAATACATCCAGGTAACTGTGAAGAAAGCGCACTACTTTCTATGGAGTATGAGGAAATTTTCCAGGTTGCCAAATGATCTATCAAACTTCTACAGGTGCACTGTGGAAAGTGTACTGATGAGTACACTGTCTGACATCAGCAATCATCAAGGATCCACTCCATCCAGGACGTGCATTGTTCTCTCTGCTGCCATCAGGAAAGAAGTATAGTTGACACAAGACTCACATCAGCAGGATCAAGAATAACTACTACCCGTCACCATCAGACTTCTGAACAACAAACTCATTCAGAGACTCATTTAAGGACCCTTACTTTGCTCATTATTTTTTCCGGAATATTTATTTTCTGTATTTGACAGTCAGTTTAATTACATTTCTTTATTTACATTTCTTTTAAATGTATATCTTTTTTTTTCTTGATTACAGTTTACAGTTACCAGTAATTAGAAATCTATCTGGGCCACAGGAATCAGAATCACAGGGTTGTATGTCATGCCATCTATGTTCTCTGACAATAAATTTGAACTTTGAATTTGATCTTAGTTGCATCACTTAGAATGTAGCAAACATAGCCAGGTTCATCATGGGCTTTGACCTCTCATCCATTGAGTTATGATTACACTGACTCCAGATGTTCAAACTTCAGATTTATTGTAAGTACATGCATGACATCACATACAACCTCTGCGGGCGAGGCAGAATTTCTACTTATCAGTAACTATAAATTGTACTCAAGATTAAAGATACATGAAAGGGGGGGGAAACCGAGGATAGTGCTAGATAAATCAACAGAATGATACAAACAAGGTGGTTTGCAGCTACCAATCTTTAAAAATTATTATAGAGCAGCACAATTAAGATATCTATCAGGGAAAAACCAGATTGGACCAGGATAAAGCTAGATAAAATAGGGGAGAAGGTACCAGAACATATACTTTATAAGTGGGATGAAAAACTGGTGCAATATAGAAGTTCACCAGTACTGCACCATCCATCTGCTCAACATTTGGAAAAAGATTCATGTAGAAAGGAAAAAAAAACAAATGACTAACTACCAAAATTATTATTGATGCAAAATCAACTAATCCCTTTCACAATAGATAACCTTTCCTTTAGAGAATGAGAGAGAAAAGGGATTAAAAGAATAGAAAATTGTTTTTTGGGAAATCATTTTATAATTATTTGAACAAATGAAGTACAAATACGGAATAACTCACGGTACAATGTTTGCATACCACCAACTGAAAACCTACTTGAAGGACAAATTGGGAAGCAGACTGAGATTACCAGACGGAAGCAGCTTTGAATATGTGATTACAGACACAATGATAATTAAAAGATTTATAATAAACATGTACATCAAGCTGCAAGAGAACTAAATTATGAAATAAGCTATAAACCCAAACAAAAGTGAGACAAAATCTAAACATAAAGATAAAAAATGAAATATAGGAAAAGTTATGCTCCAGAACTATGAGAAATATAATAAATATGAGGTTACACATGATACAATATAATTGGTTTCACACCCCAAAAGGTAAATAAATGGGACCCAACAGTATCAGATAGATGTTTTCACTGTAAAAAGAAAAGGGGAACAACAGTACATGCAATTTGGGTATGTGAGAAAGTGGAAAAGTTTTGGGAAGATCTAAATCAGATATTAAATAAAATCACAAAAAGCAACATACCAAAAAATCTAGAGATATTTCTTCTAAGTAATATAAGAAGTAAAGAATTAGGCCTCAAACTGGATAAAGCGCAAAAAAGTTTTATTATGATACCCTTAGCTGTAGCAAAAAAATGTATAATGTTAACTTGGAAATCAGAAGAGAGCCTGAGAGTACAGCAATGGTACGTGGAAATGAATAAACGTATTCCATTGGAAAAAATGACATATAATTTAAAAAATAAAGTCACATTATTTGAACAAATTTGGGAACTGTACATGGAACACAACAGAGAGGGCCTACCGCGGACCTCCACCCCGCTAAAATGATAGAATGAGAAGAAGACAAAATGAACTGACCCAGTGTGTAAAAGATGACACAATTTTCTTGTTTATTTTCATTGTGTGATGACATTGTTTAATGGGTTTATTGTATATATTGAACGTTTAATGGGTTTGGAGGAGGGAGGGAAAGGAAGGGGAAAAAGGCGATAAAATGACACTGTGTATATTCAAGAGGGAAATGTTTGTGTGTATTTTGATTAATATGATTCATAGTGTGAAAAATTTTAAAAATTTTAAAAAGTTTAAAGATACATACACAAAAGAGACAAATATAAAGAAAGAAAGAAATGTAAACAAACTGTAAAATACAGAAAATAAGTAAATATTTAATACCAAATAATGTCCAAAGTAAGAGCTCCTAAATGAATCTTTGATTGAGTTTGTTGTTTTGGAGTTTGATGGTGGAGGGTAGCAACAGTTCCTGAACGTTATGGTATGAGTCTTTTGGCACCTATGCCCCTTTCTCATGGCAGCCATGAGGAAAGGGTATGTCCTGGATGGAGTGGATATTTGAAGAATGCTGCTGCTCTACAACACAGTGTTCCATGCAGATGTTCTCAATGGTGGGGAGACTTCTGCGAGTGATGTCCAATTCCTTTTGCAGCCAACATCATGAAGGATTCTATCGCCCTAGTCACAAACTCCTCTCACAGCTACATTTAAGCAGATAGTACAAAAGTCGGAAGCCCAGCATCTCCAAGTTCTTGAACAGTTTCTTCCATCAGCTATCGGGATCTTGAATCTCCCCTTGTTATACCTATTGTGGACCATTCCAATGCCACAAAAGTACCATCTACATGATTTCAAAGTCACATTTTTCTTGCACAAGGATAATTGTGAATATTTAGTGTATATCTCTCCTTTGATTTATTATCTCTTTAATTCAATTTATGTATAATCATCATTTTTAATGAAGTACCTGTTCAGCTGTAGCATGCAAGATTTCAGTGCATATGCACATTGTTCAATGTGTATGACAATAAACTTGTTATTGTTAAGATTCCAGCTGGTATTGGCTTCCTCCACACCTGTTTGAAGATTGCTGGATTTCCTCTAGCTCTCATGCTCATTTTTTTTGTCTGTGATGATGTTGATAATTATCATGTGTTTGAGAGCTGCTGTGTGGCTGTTTACTGTGCCAGAGCAGAACTTGTCATTGAACGTAAAGGTGTCATGAATTACTTAACATTTATTGCAACTCCTATCAAAATGCACAGTATGATTAATTTGCATTTTTTAGTTATCAAATGATTCATGTGAACATCTTTTAAAATCTTCCAAACACTCTTTAAGCGTCTTTTGGAATTTTGTGTCAAAGCTGCGCTGAGCAGTCGATCAGCAGTCGATCAGCATGCACCTTGTATCAGATGTGGTAACTAGCCTGTCCTCTCATGCACAAAATATCACATTACATTTTTGGATTTATTGTTCATTGGCAGGTGTCCCGAGATTCAGTGAAAGTTTATTGATGCGTACTATCCAGACAAAAAGTTGGCACTCTCCACAGCAAACCACATGTTTAAAAACAAAATAACAGCATTAATCATGCCTGTGTCAGACTGATTTCTAACATTTTAACATTTAACAGGCAAATCAGATTTTCACTGGCATTGTGAACTTGCAATCAGAATTTGTGATTGCCAGAGCAAATTGATTTTTCCACTCTACAGATATATTCATGGTCCTCTCAGAGCCATCGTGACCATTGAGGGGTATTAAAATTATTCCACAGAGATTTTGCTGAATACTTAAGACATAAATCCAACAGAAGGAAACCCGGATGCAGTTTCTAGCTCTAGCTTGATGTCGAGGTGTAAAGAAATCAGTAAATTTTAGTGATAATTTTCACAGAAGGAAGAGAAACCTCTCTATGTCAACATTCCAAGTACATTCTCAGCCAAAATTAATTTCATATTAATTTGAAAGTAACATGCAGACATGTTGGAGAAACTTAGCAGCTCACACAGCATCCTTTGGAAGTAAAGGGGAGCCAATGTTTTGGGCTTGGGCCCTTCATCAGAAAGAGCCTGAGTTGAAATGTTAGTTTGCATATACCTGATGCAGTGCCCGGAGCCGAAACATGGGTTATCCTTTACTTCCCATAGATGATGTGTGACCTGCTGAGAATTTCCAGCACATTTGCATATGACACTCGACCCCAGCAGGCTTTCTTGTAACCTGTCATTGAATTTACAATCTTCTTTGTATATTGAAGAAAAGTTTCATTTAAACAGTTAAAAGAAAGTAATTAAGATTGTACAACATTTATTTGCTCATGCATATCCCAGTTGTCCTTTTCACCACTTTGCCAACTAAACCAAAAACAAAGATCTACTGTTACCAGAGTTCACAGTTCACTTTTGTGCATTCAACCATGTTCAATGCCACTCAGTTCACACATTTTTGTGTACAATTAAAAACATTTGAATTATCTTCATTGTTTAAATTTTGACTTGCCTTCCTCCAGCAGCTATTTGTGTTAACAGGGTTGCCAATGTTGAAGGTGTATTTATCCTGGCATTGAGGCAGCAGGCTGGGAGCTCGTTAATCTCTGGAAACTGTTGCGGCTCTATTGGTGTCTGTTAGGAATTCATGGGCACAACCTGGCTGTCCCATTGCCGATGACCTACTTGGGAGCAGGAATAGCCCAGCTACAGACTTAACTGCTTGCAAATCAGGACGAATTTCAGATCAGCCCCAAATGATTTTTGTTCTGAGATGTTTCCCTTTGCTGTCCATTTGATCAAAAGAAGACTTTTAACCAGGTTGACACATCCCTCAGCAAAATGCTTGTCAGTTTCTCTGGACCCATCTTCTAGCAATATTGTTACATAATAGTTGCTTTGCAACATAACACATGCTTTTATTCTTTAGGATGCAGCAAGAATAGTTTCCAACAATTTGGCTCAAGCTATAAAATTTGCTGAATTACATAATTTAAAATGTACATTTAGTTTAACTTGCTATTTGAACATGGAATTCAAGTCTCCTCTTTACCATACAACAATTAAGCAATGGCTGCTGAGGAAAGATATCTGATTTGGTTGCTTTTAGTTCAAGAAAAGTTGTTTGAAACTCGGAAGATACCTCGTAGAGATCAAAAACTTTGAATCGACAGAAAATTTTCATTACCACATAGAACCCCCAATTTTTCCAATCATTGCTTAAACCATTGTAAAATAGCTTCACTGGCTCATTTAATCTTTGTTCCACATGGATAAAAATATTTATAGTGTTGTTCACTGATTACTACAAAACTTGGAGAAAATGCTGTGGTGACAAAATGTGGCAGGAATCTGACACAATTTAGGAAGTAAGACCAAACGTCCCCATGAGAGGAAGTTGAATGGAATTATGATGCATTGTCTGTGCAACAATAGGAAAATGGGTACTCTTTCATCTTGGTGCACCAAAATGGGAGAATGTAAATTAATTCTTCTATGAAATCTTATTGAGACATGGGCTTTTTGTCTTAACTAGTTATATGTACACGGAACCTGATGGCAAACTTGATGATCTGTCCTGGAGGGTTGAGTATCTTCCATCATTTTTTCTTCCATCAAGCAAAAACTTGCTCATCTTTCTGAGATGGTACCTGTTTCCTTGTTTTGGAATTCCTTCCAATGATCTGAGATGTGGTGTCTGTTAATTCACCATGGCTTTTTGTCAGATTGGTCATTGGGCCAACGTGGGCTTCATCTCTATTATTAATCCAGCTCCTGTGTTTGAGAAAGATTTGGTATTTTTGTTATACAGATGTGCCCTATCTTTTTTCGGCCACCTCCAATTATCTTTTTTCTTTTTTTAGAAAGTTAGAAACCCCAACAATAAAATTTTAAAAATCCTAAAAGTGCTGATTAGGTCAGCGCTAACCCCCTCTATTACAGAACTAGTGGCGTCGGGCCTCGGAAGAAGAAAGCATAAAAATAAGGATCTGCCGGACAGAATATCAAAAGTTAATATCAATCAGTCAGTCAGGTATGATGAGCTTCTTCAAGGTCTGTATTAACTTGATCTTCATCAATTTCAACTTGAATTTCAGTCAGCTTTTGACTCTGTTAAAACCTCTTCTCTCGGTTTATCTTGACTCTTCCGTTTGCTGAGGTGAATAACGTTGCCTGCCATTTTGCTTGTTGTTCGGCGTGAATTGGGAAATTCCAGAGCTTCAGATTCATTAGAAAAAAAATGTACTTGGTATTCTTCATAAGAGACTTTAGGAACTGGTAGATATCAAAAAGCAAATTTATATTCCTTCTTCAATAAAACTGACTTTGCTGGATTAAATTCTTTTCTTCTTTTAACAATGGCAATACTCAAATCCACAAATCCATCATGTCAACTTTTTGCAATAAATCCTTTTTCTGAATTTCCCATGCAGTAAAAAAAATCTTCTATTTTATTCTACTACTTCCACATGACAATCTTTAAAATCTTCTTCAAACTTTTGAAACTTAATTTTAATTTTATCAACAGTTTTGATACACTTTGCCATGTCTGTCTTCATTACAGTCATTTCTTCCTTAATAGCTCCCAATTGTGCAGTAAAATCTGTTCTTCTGCAAACTTTGCATCCATTTTTTCACTAATTTAATCAATTTTTTTCAAAAACTTTATTAAAAATCTGTGGGTCAAAGGTTTCTGGAGAAACATAATATGCACCCACTTTACCTTGAGTATAATGACCTCCTCCTTCTTCTAACTCCTCTCCTTGTTACTGTGATACTTAACTTTCTTCTTCCATTCTGACCTCCTCTTCTTCTGTAGATGTGGCTAATGGTTGAAACTGTGTATGGGTTCTTTGTCTAGCCCCCGGCTGACTTGTGACAGTGCTTGCTATCGGGCCTGCAGGCTCTGAACTGGTCGATCCATTGTGTGCATGCATGCCGATCTGTTCAGTAGTCATCTCTGCTATTTTCTTCCGTGCTCCAGTGCCATCTTCTCCAGCTCCCCGAGAAGGTAGTGCTGGAGACTGAATTCTTACTTGAGGAGGTTGCCCCAAACAAGGGTGGGGAGGAATCAAAATCAGAGGCTGAATTTTCAAGGTAGGCCCAGCTTCTTCCATTTCAGTTACTTCTGTTGTAGCCATTTTTTTTAACAGTTTGAGCTTTAGATGACCTTGCAGCCATTTTTTGAGATCAGAATTTTAAAATTATCCATTAATTTAATTTTTTTTTTTAAGTCTAGTTTTAATTAATTCTTCCACACTCCCAACCTCCAATTATCTTCATGCATTTTTCAGAAAACCTGGTTCTAGCAGTTTTTATGTGATTGGGAGTAGAACTGGTGTATGTTTGCATTGGGATATTAATGAAGACTTAGATGTTCAGTAGAGATCTAAGAATGATGAATAGCTTTCTTCGGCAGTTCCTTGGCCATCTTCATTGCCTTACTCGATGAAAAATGAGGTGATGTTTTTTGAGGAAAGCCGGGCTGGGTGCAGTACCTGGCAGAGTATTACAAATTTATGCTGATCAACTTACCAAGGTATTTATGAATATCTTCAATATCTCACTCCAGCAGGACATGGTTCCCACTTGTTTCAAACAGGCGTCAATCATACTGGTGCCCAAGAAGAGTGTAGTAACCTGCCTTAATGACTATCAACCAGTAGGACTTACATCAACAGTGATGAAGTGTTTTGAAGGGCTGGTGATGAAGAATTTCAGCTCGTGTCTGAGCGGTGACATGGGTCCATTCCAATTTGCCTATCATAGCAACAGGTCTACACTGGATGCCATCACAAAGACCTGGTACACCTGGACAGCAAAGATGCATCCATCATAATTCCAGGAATAGATGATATTTGCCCTTGAATTTTTCTGCTCCATCAAATAAGCTGCATTTTTATCTCTGCATCATGTGGCTGATGCAAGCTATTAAATTGAACATTTATTAGTCCATCTGCCATGCCCTAATTCTTCCCAGAAGTAGGTGCAGCATATCTCTGCTCTACTGTAACATCACTTTTGATTTTTTTTTTAGACAGGTTATTCGCCAGGAAATCCTGCAGTTTGGTCTTTCATACTTGTTCCATTTCAATTGAGTTCTGTAGAAGGTTGGCTATCTCTTGGTGTTGCTCACATGTTATCTATTTGGGGGAAATTACACCTGATATTTAGTTTTCTCATCTGGGCGCAAAGTCTAAAGAGCACAGTTTCATCCACTGCCACTTCTGTCAAATTTCATCCTTTTTAACTCTAAGGTACAGAATTAAAGTATATACTGAAACTAAAGTACTCTGGTCATTAAACAGTTTACTCAGTCAGCAGGCATGCTTATAGCTTTTCTCTTTGAAACAGCTTCTCCTTCAGAAATCATTCCCTCAAATTTTGCACCAATGCTGGTCAATTAATTCAGTTCTTAATATTTTGGCAGCATGTCACAGAGAAGGACTAACGAGGCTTTTTAGAATCATAGACAAACAGAATGGAAGGAGGCCCTTTGGCTAAACTTGCCCACACTGACCAAAATATCTCACTCAAACCCTTTAAAATTATCCGATGTATGGACCCACCCATTTGTTTTTATTGTGTTCCAATAGTACACCTTTCAACCATCTCTGCTGGCAGCCCATTCCATACACTCACCACCCTCTGTATAACAAAAATTGTTAGCCCTCCTGCTCCTGTTCAACTTCTCCCTTGCCACGTTAAACCTATATCCTCTGTTACCAATTCTATTCAACTTGGAATATTTCAGTATCCAGTGTGAAAATGACAAGGCTGTGAAAATCCATGTGGAATTTCAGTGCACTTTATCATTTATGTCAACGTTAAAAACCCGGGTACATCTTTTCTAATTCCTTGGGAATGAGAGAGAAAGCATGCATTCCAAAATCAGCCATATTGCTTATAAAAAGGATATCAGCAAAAAAATTAAAATGTGAAAACTAGTACCAAATTAATAAAGAATGTGATGTGGGACTTTGAGTTCAGGAAAATAAAAGTGAAAGCAAATATTCATATTTTAAAGTTCAGAATCAAGGTTATTGTCAGAGTACATACATGACATCATATACAACCCTGAAATTACTTTTCCTGTGGGTCAGGCAGAATTTCTACTTAACCATTGTGCAAAAGCATTGTCCTCAAGAAAAAAGGATACAAATGCAAAACAGAGAAATGTAAACAAAGAAAGAAATAGAAAAAAAAATGAATGTGCAAAACAGAATCAAAACATTCAGTAATAAATAATGTACAAAGTAAGAGCCCTTAAATGAGTTTGTGATTGAGTTTGTTGTTGAGGAGTCTGAAAGTGGAGTGGCGGTAGTTGTTCCTGAACCTGGTGCTATGATTCCTGTGACAGTTTTACTATGGCAGCAGTGAGAACAGACCATGTCCAGGGTGGTGTAGATCCTTAACGATTGCTGCTGTTCTCTGATGGCAATATTCCATGTAGATTTTCTTGATGGTGGTGAGAGATTTGCCTGTTACACTAAGTTGTTTCCATTACATTTTTCAGGGCTTTCCAGTCAGAGGTATTAGTGCCCCCATTACCAGACTGTGATGCAGCCAGTCAGCAACACATTTTTATTTGCACAACTGTAGAAATTTGCCAAGTTGCCAAATCAAACCTCCACAAACTCCTGAGGAAGTAGAAGAGCTGACGTGCTTTTTTTACCATTGCATAAGTATGTTGGGTACAGAAATGTTCCTCTAAGATGGTGATTCCCAGGAATTTAAATTTGCTCACCCTCTCTACCATGGATCCCTCAATGATCACTTGATCGTACACCTCTAGGTTTCCCTTCTGAATGATCAGCTCCTTGGTTTTGGTGACATTGAATGTGATGCGAGGCTGTTGTTTGTATACCATTTAGCCAAGTATCGCTCCTGTGTGCTGACTCAACACACTTTTATATACAACCCACTACTGTGATATGGTCAGCAAATTTGTAGATGGCGTTATTGTACTGAGCCACACAGTCATAGGTGTAAAGGGAGTAGAATAGGGGGCTAAGAACACAAACCTATGGTGTTCTGATACTGGTGAAGACTATGGAGGAGATGTTCTTACCAATCCTCACTGATTGGGATCTGGAGGTGAGGAAATCCACGATCCAATTAGACAAATGGGTATTGTGGCACGCCTTCGAGTTTGCTGATAATTTTTGAGGGAATGACGTTGTTGAATGTAGTTGATAAAGAGCATCCTGCTGTAGGCATCTTTGGTGTCCAAGTGTTTCAGGTTTTTGAGTAGAGCTAGTGAGGTGGCATCTACTGTAGACCAGTTGCTGCAGTAAGCAAAATGGAATGGACCATCTCACTGCTCAGACAAGAGCGAATATGCTTCAACACCAGCCTCTTAAAACACTTCATCACTGGTTGGTACTCATTGAGGTAGGTTATCACACTTTTACTAGGTACTGATACGATTGAAGCCTGTTTGAAACAGATGGTTAACATGCCTTGATGGAGTAAGATGTTGAAGATATCTGTGAATACATTGGCAAGTTGGTCAGCACAGGTTGTCAGTACTCAGCTGGGTATTCTGTTTAGACAAGATGCTTTAATCGGATTCACTCTATTGAAGGAGATCAGTGTGCCCTCCTTGGAGACTGACAGTGGAGGTTCATCAAGGGACATGGGAGTGTGCAGTGGTTCTTCCTTGTTCTGGCAGTCAAATCAGGCATAGAATGCATTTAGCTCACCTGGGAGTGAATCTTTGCTGTCTCTTACTGCACTTGATTTGGTTTTCTAGCAGGTTATGTCATTATGTCTCAGGAGAGTATGAAATATTCTTATCCATCTTTCCTCACATGACAAACCTCTCATCTCACATATTAATATAGTGATGGAAATTTAAAAAAAAACAAATCTGAAAATTGTGTCCTGGAGTCACATTGCAGATAAACAACCCCAGCAGCTCATAGCAATCTCTTTTACCAACAGATGGCAGGCACCCTACAATACCCTGGAGATTCAGGTGCTCTCCAGATATTTCATAAATGCTATGAGAGTATCTCACTTTACCAGCTTCCTAGGCACTGCATTTCAGATAATAGCCATTCCCTGAGAGATAAAATTGTTCATCAGAATCTTTCCCAGTGCAAAATTCCTCAACCTAATCCCTATGGTCTTAAACATCTTGACACATTTTACCATTTACCATCTCTATGTTTCCAACTCTATCAGGCCCCTCTTCATCCTCCATTATATCAAGGTCTATCCGCTCTCTCCTGAGAACTGAAACAATTGATCCCAGGCAACATCCTGGAGAATTTCCTCTACAACCTCATCAGTTCAATCATATCCTTTGTATAATGTGCCAATCTGAACTGCACACAATTTTCTAGCAATGGTATAACAAATAGTTTATGAAGATGCACCAAGAGCTCTCTGCTCTCACAGTTTTTGCCCCACTTTATGAAGGCAAGCATCTGTAGGTCTTCCCCCCCCCACCCCCCCCACCCCCGGCCTAGTTACTTGTGCTGTCCCTCTATTTCTCAGTATTTCCTAGGTCATTACCATTCAAGCTCCTATCCTTATTGGAACACCAAAATACACCATATCACTCTTGTCAAAATTATTTCCAATGCCCTGCTAATTCTATCACTTTTTCAATATCATTCTTTAGCTTAAAACAATCAGGAACCTTTTGAACATCATCACCAATTTTCATGCCATTGGCAAATTTACTATTTATTCCTCTTACTTTCAACATCTAAGTCATTAAAGGTTCCATTTTAATGGCACGTAGTGCAGCATTTAGAACGCGGCATACATGAAATTCTTTAACTTTTGTCTACCGTCAGGCAGACAGAGTCGCCACTTTGTCTGGCATCCCTCACAGAAACCTACAGCGCCTAATGCAATTGTCCCAGCACTGAGGCCAATATACCAGAAGGAGAACAGGGGCGTTTATTTTGCTACCACTCACGTGCTAAGTGAGCACTTCAACTAATTCCTCGCAGGCTTGACATCTGAAACCAAAGCAGAAAATTCTGCAAATGCTAAACATATTTCCTTCCTAATTCCTATAATGACTTTAACTGACTTGGTGAGCTCAAAGCACATGTGATGTTCAGCAGAAAGATTTGTATGAAATAATTGAATACATTATTTTGTCAAAAAAAATAATAAAGGTTTTTTTGAAGGTTAAGCTGCATGATCTTTGCAGATGAAATATAAAATTCTAAATTATCCTCCCACTTATAGCTGGCATTTGCACTTTAGATAGGAATGCTGGAATATTCTTAAAATAAAATAATAACTGAAAATTAGTATAATTGATTTATAACAAAAAATTGATATCATAATTTACACATCACATTTGATGTGGATTATGTCAGATAGTAAAATATGGAAATAAGTGTTGAGGTGACAAACTCCATAAGAAGTATTTTGACAGACATTGGTAGCAGTAAATCTGTTTTTTAAAAAAAATTGACTCCTGAGAAACAAGTAATATTTTTCTTCTCATATCAGGTACAACACAGCGTCAGCAATAACCTTGAGGTTTAAGTTGCCTGCTGCTTTGATTTCCTATCTCACAAGAACACAGTAAAGTAGGAAGAGGAGTAGAAGCAGAAGCCTGCCCTGCCTTTCATGTGATGCTAGTTGATCTAATCCAGGTCACAACTCCTCCTCTATGTTAAATCCATATAGTCTTCAATTTTGCAAACTTAAAAAAAATGTACCCACCACCACTTTAAACGATTCTAATGATTGAGCTTTCATAATTCTTTGTGGTGGAAAATTCCAGAGCTTCATCAGCCCAAGCAAAAAAAAAAAATATTTTGTCCCTTGATTGTAAATGACCAGCTCCTTATCCTGAAACTGTGTTCATGAAAACATCTCTACAACTACCCTGCCATGCCCTCAAGTTCTTGCATAGTTCAATTAAATCATGATTCATGATTTTGTACTCCAAAAATTAAAGACCAGACTTGAGTAGCATCTCTTGATGGAATAGTAAAATCACCCCAGGAATTTGCCTGGTGAATCTCATTTGGACTGCTTCCAATGCTTCTGCATCCCTTCTTAAATAAAGGGACCAAAGTTGTGCGTTATATTCCAGGTGTGGCCACTCCAACATTCTGTACGATTGTAACAAAACTCTTGCTTCTAAATTCCAATCCTGATATGGAGGCGCCAAGTCACAGGACAAGAATAAACTCCAGAGGTTTGTTAAACTCAGCCTGAGACATCACAGGCACCAGACTTCACTCCATTGAGGACATCTACATGAGGCGGTCTCTTAAGAAAAGCAGCCTCTATCCTCAAAGACCCCCACCACCCAGGCCATGCCCTCTTCACTCTGCTACCATCAGGTTAAAGGAACAGGTGCCTAAAGACGAGCACTCAGCGGCACAGGGACACCCTCTACCCTGCGGCCATCAATAAACCAAAGGCACTGCCTTACTTTTCTTGCACTATTATTTTAAATATTTTATAATAATGTCATAAGATGGTTATAATATGTATGTTTGCACTATGACGCTGTCACAAAACACTGAATTTTATGACTTGTTCATGACAATAAATCCTCATTCTGATTTAATAAAGGTCACTATGCCATTTCTCTTGCCGAACATGCCTGCACTTTTGTAATTAAGTCAACATGCACACTCATCTCTCTTACACTGTTGTGATGAAGCCTGATACATTGAAAAGGCAGCATGTCATTTTCAGCCAGGCACATTCCACATCTCAGGATCAATAATGTATTCAATTATTTCATACAAATCTTTCTGCTGGACATCACATGTGGTCATCATCCCAAATCTTTACCTCTCTTCCTCTTTCCACAGATGCTGCAGAAAGTTCTGAGTATTCCCTAGATTTTCTGTTTTTATTTCAGACAACCATCATCTACAGTTTTTTTGTTTGGTTTTTCATTCAGTAGATTAACACCTGCAAAAGGAGATTGACATCTGGGGAAGGTTAAAAGAATCTCCGTAGCATGGAAGAATGAAGGGTGTCATTGAAACATATAAGATTCCAAGGAGCTATGACAAGACAGATGCTGAGGGAATCCAGAATTATAGGGCATTCACTCAGGATAATTGTAAGGTATCATCTTTTAATTAAAAAAAAAAGCATTTGGGCCAATGCATGGACAGGAGAGGGTTTGAAGCTAATGTAGGCATATGGATCAAACTCAGATGGACAACTTGGTTTACATGGACAACTTGGGTTGAAAGGCCTGTTTCCTGGGTGTACAGCTCCATAAGTAAATTAAAATGAGTGGAATTTTTAAGATTGCAATGAGAAGGATTTTTGGAATCTTCTACCCCAGAGATCAGGGCAACAATATTGGAAGGTAGAGCAAACAAGGAGCACTAAGGTTGTGTCCTGCTCCTTTTCCTTATGTTTTTAACATTGCTCTTGTTTTTTTTCCAGCTGGCTATCTCAGCCACTCAAATTAATCATGCAAGTACAAGAAAAAATCAGAGCATCACTTGTTTCCTCACTTTTTCAGTTTTAATGACTTGGAATGTTAATTCTGTTTCCCATTCCATGGCTGCTGCCTGGCCTGATGAGTGTTTCTAGCATGTTCTTTTTTTAAATCAGAAGATGTTGCTTTTACTTACAATATACACATGTCCAAACTGTCTCCTAGCAACACTTTGCTTCCACTGGCTTTGCTGAAGCTAACTGTAGATAGTTCAAAGTTCAGATCTATTGTCTGAGTATATACATGCCATTCCAGACACAACTGAGATTTTTTTTTCATGCGGGCTGGGTAGAATTTCTACTTATTGGTAGAGCAAAAAACTGTACTCAAGAAATGATATATATTCAAAAGAAAGAAATGCAAAGAAATAAATCAAATCAAACTGCAATACAGAAAAAATATTCTGTAATAAATAATATGCAAAGTGAGAGTCATGAGTTTGTTGTCTAGGTGTCTGATAGAGGAGGGGTAGCAACTCTTCCTGAACCTGGTGGTATGTCTTGTAGCACTTATACTTCTTTCCTCATGGCCAGCAGCGAGAACAGAGCTTGTCCTAGGTGATGTGGATCCATGATGATCACTGCTGCTCTCCGACGACAGTGTTCCATGTAGATTTTCTCGATGGTGGGAAGAGCTTTGCCTGTGATGTGTGGGCTGTGTCCACTACCTTTTGCAGGGCTTTCCGTTCAGAGGTACTGATGCCCCCATACCAGGCCGCGATGCAGCCGGTCAGCACCCTGTCAACTCCTTATCTGTAGAAGTTTGCCAAGGTTTCCCACGTTATACCAAATCTCCACAAACTCCTGAGGAAGTAGAGGTCTGATGTGATTTATTGACAATGATATTAGGGTTTAGGTTTTAATATTTTTATTTTCAATATCTTATTTGAACCCAAACGACGCAATTTAGGAGTTAAAATCTGAGAACTTTGAGATAAAAGATATCAGAAAGTGGGAAATACTTGGGTTAACCAAGCTAGCCAGCAAAACATGGTTTAAAATCTTGTTTTGTTTGACAAAAGAAATGGTTTTGAAGGAGTGACTGACTGACTAGTAAAGGGAGAAAATAAATCATTTAATAACATATCTTAGAGGAGTCTTGTTAGAACATTTCAACTATATGGTTTTGATCTAAATATATTAACATGAATAAAATGTTGTCCAATGATAACTTATTTTTTCCTATTTGCTCTCTTGGCTATAGATTCGGTTGCAAAATATCAACTAATCTGCAATGCTCCTTGTAGTTAACAATTACTTCAGGGAACAAAAAAACATGTTGTGAAATTTAAGCATCACTTTAAGCTTAAATTTCTGACTAGAAAATAATAATACAGGGTTCTAGTTACTCAGAACAAAAAAAACATATGTTTGTTGGTAATTGCTATTCCCTGAAATATTTCAGTAGCAAGATTGTTAAATGAATAAAATGATTCATGAATGGTCAATGCTGCTATTAGCCCTAACGAGCTCATGTTTTGTGCACGGAAGTTAATTGGGACTGGCAACATTGTAGCTTGAGTCTCCAGATAATAATAATTAGCCTAGGAACCTGCACTGTTGAAGCATTTAAAATAGAGACAAACCCTTGATTGAAACCAATCTGTCCCATACACTCCACTAATTTTATACGTTACATAAATGAAAACCCAATTATTTTATGTGGACTTAGCATTTTCAGGTCCCTGGTATGAATGTGCATCTTGCTCATGACAGCTACTGATGATCTGTTGTGGCATTAATTGAAAGGCAACCCATGACTGCTTTTAACTCTTGGACTTTTTAATGGTGAATCTGTGATTCTTTGAGCACTTAAGTCTAAACTAGCGAGTCAAGGCCTGTACCAGCTATAATTAAATGACTGATCCTCACTTGACCAACACCTGAATCTGAGGTTTGTTTCTAAATCCTGTCATCTACTGTGTTTGAACCCAATCATCTACAACACCACCAGCGAATAGGTCATCACACCTACACTTGATATGCAGGCATGATGGATTGGAGAGCCTTTTCAGTGCTATTTTAACTTTAAAAAAAAATTATTTATAAATTTAAAACCACAAAAGTTTTGCATATTTTACAGTAATACTAGTCCATTTTGTGGTATATTTAGGAAAAAGAAAAGAATGAAAGAGAAAGAACCCCACCCTCCTATAAACCTTCCATTCTCCCCCCCTCTAAGCCTTGTCTGACAAAGCAAAAAAGAATAGGCCAAGAGTTCTTCAACAGGAGCACTCCTGAGTAGAAGACTTCTAACATACAGAGATAGCACTATTTAACTTGATGACAGTTCCAATGTCCCCTCAGATCCCCTACTCTGCCTCAACCTTCCTCCTTTTGCCACCCCAGAAAGCCAAGGATATCATCATAGTTAAATGACTGCCGTCTTCTCTGTTAACAACGTAGACAATTTTAGACAGTTTATTAAAGCTTAAATAAAATGCCAGAAACTGTGACTTTTATGTTATAAAATGTTGCAAACTGTTGTACTCTAATAGGTTTTCTAAAACCTGTACCTTACACATTTTAACCCTCACATACAGGTGCTGCACTCTCTCTCTCTCTCTCTCTCGCTCGCTCTCCTCTTTCTCTCTCTTCTTCTCCCTCAGCAAGCAATTAGTTACTTTCTAACGGAAATGACTTCTGATAGAAGCCAAAGCTAAACATCCTGGTTGTTCCGCCCCTGATTTTTTTTTTTTGCTAGGCTTTAATCCTTAACTGCTGGCTTTCTCTGGACTTTTAGTCCTAAAAATCACACCTATGGTAATTTGATCCATGCAACCTTTCCCTTTGATTTTTACTATCTTATTTCTTGATGTCGCATGTAGATTATTTGATGGCGAAAAGTTATTTTCATCAGAAGTCACCAGTGCAAAACTTGATAGGAGACATTTCCACTCATATTCACATTTGTAAATGTCCTTGAGGATATAGCAGGCATCTTATTATTGTTAATCTGATAACATTGTCACATAGCACAGGACCAGATGAAAAGTTTGACCTTTAAAGAAACAAACTCTTCTCGATTTCCTCTTTAGTATGTTTGAAAGGCTCAGCTTTGATGTTAGACCTACAGCTCCTTGGGATTGGATTTTTCCTTAAGGTTTTGGTCAATTTTGATTCACCATGAGATAGGCATTCTTAAAGCAGGCATCTGACTACAAAACCACACTTAATCATGAATCCTAGGGGGAAGATGTCTGGCCTACATATGAGTACAGACCAATAGCAATATGGTTGACCTTGAAGCAGCTTAATCAACTTTTCTGATCAGGGTAGATAAGTTATGGCCTTGCTAGTGATTTTCACATCCTGAAGATGTATATAAATAAAAAAAACTCTCTATGTTGGAACCATGCCATTATCCTGCTTCGTCATCCGATCTAGAAAGAGGACAAGAAGGAGGATGTTTGATTTGTAGGACTAGGTGTTACAATCCCGAACGTTTCATTATTGGTTAGATTGACCCTCTCTCATCGAGTTATTATGGTCAATTACCTCAATTACAATAATGGAGGATATAACTTGGGAATATTATTTGGTATTGGACACATCTGCAGTTATATTGCCTGGTATCATTGGGTGTTTCGGCCTTTTAAGCACAAGACACCCTCTGCCAAGGCAGGCCCACTTAGCCTGATCAGACCAGGGTGTGTGTCCCATATCTGTTTCTGCTAGTGGTCATTTGGACCCCTTTGTTTTCAGCCAGAGCCAACTCATTTCAGCTGTCACAGAAGAATTTATTTGTCTCTCTGAGGGCACGTCCTGAGGTTCCTACTTCCCTCAGAAGCTCGGTCATTGATTTGGCTACAAATCCTCGCAATCATGCCATTATCCTGCTTCACCAGCTGATCTAGAAAGAGGACAAGAAGGAGGATGGTCATAAAGGTGATGGGAGAGTTCCTCTCAGCTGCCTGGCAGCCTTTGATATGAGGTCTACACGATAATCTCACATAATTAGTTCAATTTCTGACTGAACGCAACTAAACGGTACATGAAAGAGAGGATAAATCTGGATAGGATGGAATCTATCTCAGGAAACTATGGGAAGCAAGGAAGGAGATTACTGTGTTGCCACTTTCAGGGATCAATAGATTTGAAACTCAAGATCTCTCAACTTATCATCATTCCTTCATACCATATATTGTTCTGCTCCTATTTGACTTCCCATTTACACTTATTGGGATTAAGTTCTCTCTGTCACACACTCACTAATTTTCCATCTGATCTATATTCTACATGCCTTGGACAACCTTTCGTGCTATCCACAAGCACCCCAAGAAAAATTGTGAGCATCCTCGCACTGATCCCTGTGGCCCAGCACAGGTTACAGAATTCAATATATGCAAAGTAATAGCCCTTAAATGAGTCTCTAATTGGGTTTGCTAATTGGGAGTCTAATGGTGGATGGGTAGCTGTTCTTTTACTTGATGGTTCCCTTCTCACCCTCCACTGCAGCCTAATCCAGACTCATGCCCAACATCCCTCTTCCCAAAACCTAATCGGATTATGTCCCACACCCACATCCCAATGCTCCAATTGTTGATGCCCATTATATCCTGCATACAAGGCAAAAATATTCTCATTCCCTCCTCTTTCCACCTTCTTGCTAAGATATTTTTCTTAAGGACTTGTTATGGAAGAGATAGCAGCAGAATGGCCTTTAATTACATTGGGTGGAAAGTCCATTTCTTCACGCCAAAGAGGAATTATACAAGATAGATTCTCATTGCCTGGGGGTCTTGCATGAAACCAGTACTAGATATGCCACAAGACCACAAATAATGCTTTATTCTTCATTTTCTGGCTTCAAATTTCTAGTCCATGCTGTGAAATCTTTTAATGATTTGCAGAAAAAATGCAGTTGGATAAGATTTAAATGTTATGTTTTGTGGATGAAAGGTGCAAGTAATCTGATGGGTTTTAAATTAAACCAAAATTCATAAAGATAGCAAACAATTTGGACTGAAATTGCAATGTGAGGCCTAATGGGCAATAAACATTTGTGAGCTGTTTTTGCTAAGTCATTATACATGGTGATGTTAAACAGCTTAAAGAGTGTATTAAAGTATCAATATGCTGAAGTATCTATTGTTTAAGTTTTGTTTTATATTTGGATGGAAAGATCTTATAAAACAGTCAGATTAAAACTAATAATACAAAAAAAGAGAACTCTTGAGCTCAGTTACAAATTCAGTTTTACTCTTGTATTGATCAAAATTGATGGTAAAGTTTTACCTCCACAAAATTAGGGAGGGGGGGAAAGAATGCTTCTGAAAATTATACATAGTTGTAATGCAAAAATGGATTCACTCCAACTATATCCTTTCTGATGCAATAATGATTCACTACTTCCCACACATTATCTTTTGTCCCTTCTGTCATAACAAAAGCTAAAGTGTGACTCTTCATTATTTTCCATTGTGTTTCATGAGGAACTAAAGGGCAGATGTTCTCATTTCTTTTGGAGCTTATGAGAGGATGTCAGGATCTCAGAATGTTACGCTTCTTACCTGCTCAAAATTAAGACTTGCCACTGATAAGAGGAAATGATTATCACCAAAATATTCAGTCCTGTTAAGTGACATTAATAACTTGGCACTTATCGTGTTGTGTCCTTTCCCAGGATCACATTGTTTGGTTTGCAAGTTTGAGGGAAATGAGTTCAATGCAGATGAGCAACTATACAATGACTGCTTAATTGAAAGGAACAACTGAAACAATTGAGCAGTGTCTTCTTGCTGGTTGGTACATGGTGGGTTAATGAGGAAGCACCTGACTTTATTGGTTCCTGGTGCATCTTAGGTACCAATTAACTCATGCCAGCTGTTAACCAGTCTTGGTTTGTCTTTTCTCCTGGTATAGTAATCTGCTGCATAACCAATCACATTCTCTACATGCTAAGGAAGTCCCAATTAAACCATATCCCCCTCTGTTCAAATGAGAAATCCAAATTAAACAATATGCCCCTCTGTAATCTTTGCTCACTCTCCAAGTGAATGGAACTTAGAAAAGAAAATATAGAACATTACAGCACAGTACAGGCCCTTCAGCCCTCGATGTTGTTCTGACTCGTATGTCCCAAAACAAAGCACTAAATCCACCCTACCCCGTAGCCCTCTATTTTTCTTTCATCCATTTGTCTCTTAAATGACCCTAATGTTTCAGCCTCCACCACCATCCCAGGCAAGGGATTCCAGGCACCCACAACTCTCTGTAACATATTTGTACATATATGTACATATTTGTAAACAACTTTGTACATATGTCCTCTGGTGTTTGCCATTCCTGCCCTGGAAAAAAGGTGCTGACTGTACACATTAACTATACCTCTCATAATCTTGTAGTCCTCTATTAAGTCCCCTCTCATCTTTCTACTCTCCAACGAGAAAAGTCTCAGTTCTGCTAATCTTGCCTCATAAGACTTGTTTTCCAATTCAGGCAACATCTTGGTAATCTTCTCTGCACCCTCTACATGGCTTCCACATCCTTCTTATAATGAGGTGACCAGAACTGAACACAATATTCCAAGTGTGGTCTCACCAGAGATTTGTAGATTTGCAATATAACCTCACTACTCCTGAACTCAATCCCCCTATTAATGAAGCCCAGCATCACACTGGCCTTCTTAACTATTATATCAATCTGTGCGGCGACCTTGAGGGATGTATGAATTTGAACCCCAAGGTGCCTATGTTCATCCACACTCCTAAGTAAGCGATCATTAACACTGTACTTAGCCTTCTAGTTTGTCCTTCTAAAATGTATCACTTCACATTTATCCAGATTGAACTCTATCTGCCATTTTTCAGCCCAACTCTGCATTCTGTCTATATCCTCTTGTAATCTTTGACAACCTTCAGCTCTATCCACAACTCCTCCAACCTTTGTGTCATCCACAAATTTACTGATCTATCTTTTTGCCTCTTCATCCAGGTCATTTATAAAAATTACAAAGAGCAGGAGTCCCAGAACAGATCCTTGTGCCACTCCACTTGTCACTGACCTCCAGGCAGAGTATTTTCCTTCCACTACTACTCTCTGCTTTCTTTCTCCAAGCAAATTTTTTATCCACACAGCCAAGGTTCCATTGATTCCATGCCTCATTACTTTCTGGATGAGTCTCTCTTGGGGGACCTTGTCAAATGCCTTGCTAAAATCCACGTAGACCATATTAACCACCCTACCCTCATCAATTTCTTTTGTTACCACCTCAAAAAACTCAATTAGGTTCATGAGGTGTGACTTTCCCTTCACAAAGCTATGGTGACTATCCATGAGTAGACTACACACCACAGACATTAGACTCATCGGTCTATAATTCCCAGGATTCTCCCTATTTCATTTTTTAAACTAAACAAGGGGACTATATATGCCATTCTTCAATCATCTGGCACATCCCCTACAGCCAAAGAGGATTCAAAGATCATAGCGACTGCCCCAACTATCTCTTCTCTCATTTTCCACAGCAAGTTGGGGTATATCACGTTTGGCTCCGGGGACTGATCAATCTTGATATTTCTAAGAAGATCCAAAACTTCCTCTTCCTTTGCCCAGCACACAAGCCTGTTCTATTCTGACCTCCCCATGATCAAGATCCTATTTTTGTAAATACTGAAGCAAAGTATTCATTTAGGAACTCCCCAACCTCTTCTGCCTCCAGGCACATTTCACCTTCTTTATCCTTTAGCATCCCCATCCACATTCTCATCATCCTTCTGTTCTTCACATACACATAGAACACATTGGGGTTCTCCTTAATCCTACATGCCAAAGCCTTTTCATATCCCTTTTGAGCTCTCCTAACTTCTTTCTTAAGCTCATTCCTGGCAACCAGACATTTCTTACCTGCTTCCTATATCTTTTTTTTTTAAAATTTTATTTAAAGATTTTATGACAGGAATAAAAAGAAAAATTACATTTAAAGAAAAGATATAAAATAAAAGAATATAATTACAATACAACATTAATAACCTAACTTAATTCAACCTAACCCCCCCTACATATACAAGAACTAAAAAAAATCTATATATATAAAAAAAATCCACCTTTCCCCTCCCCCAAAATAAAGAGTGAAGAATTAGTAAAATTAATAATATTATGTATTAAAAAAGCACTCACAAAGAAAAAGAAATATATGACAAATAAAAATAATTAAAAAAAGATTTATCAGATCTAAAATATCACATCTAGGAACATACTTAAATTAAACTTAATTGCATATACTTAACAAATGGAGTTCACTTCAACTTATAAAAAGACATCTTATCTTGAATTGAAAAAGATATTCTTTCCATAATTAAACAAGACTTCATCTCTAACTACCACCTATCCAAAGTTAGTATATTTCTATCTTTCCAAATAGACACTATACATTTCTTGGCCACTGCTAAAGCTAAATAGATAAAAGAAATCTGATTATCATTTAATCCTAAATTAATTAATGATTGCATATTCCCTAATAAAAATATATCAGGATCTAAAACAACACAAATATTATATAATCTATTAAATATTGATTAAATACCTTTCCAAAACTGTTGCAATCGGTCACAGGACCAGACAGTATGTAAAAAAGTACTAGCTGTCTGGTCACAACAAAAACAACAATCTAACTTACTAAGACCAAATTTTTTAAATTTTTCTGGTGTTAAATATAATTGATGTATAAAATTATAATTAATCATCGCTAATCTAGCATTAATCAATTTCCGAATACTGCTTCCTATATCTAACATACGTTTCCTTCTTCCTCTTGACTGGATGCCTCACCTGTTTTGTCAGCCATGGTTCCCTTTTCCTACCATCTTTTTCTTGTCCCATTGGGACAAACCTATCCTGAACCCAGCACAAGTGGTCCCTAAACTTCCTTCATGTTTCTTCCGTGCTTTCACCCTTGAATATCTGTTTCCAGTTTACTCTCGCCAGTTCCTGCCTCATCCTTTCATAATAATCCCTTCCCCATTTAAACATTTTCTTATTTGTCTGCTTTTATCCTTTTTCATAGCTTTGCTTGTGATAGTTCAGGATACTATCACCAATGTATATATTTGTATATATTTACATATAGTAGTAGTGATTGACTGAGAGCCATAGCCACGCTTACTGGCTGGTCGTAAAGGGCTCTCCTAACCAGACCCAGGTCAGTCTGGACTGGTTGACCTACTTGTGATATGCTCGTCTTTTAGTTAATAAAAGCCTTGGTTTGGATCAACAAGTCTTTGAGTCATTCGATGCACTACAATGCTGAAGCTAAGGGATTTGTGATCACTCTCACCAAAAAGCTCCCCCACTGAGGGGTCCGCCAACTGACCAGATTCATTACCCAGAACTAGATCCAGTATGGCCTCTCCTGTCATCAGCCAGTCCATATACTGTGATAGTACAGATTCTATCACCAATGTGTATATGTACATATGTACAGATGGTAGTGTAGGATGACTGTGATTGGCTGAGAGTGTAGCTATACCTACTGGCAGGTCTTAAATGATTGCTCCTTGCCAGACCAGGTCATTCTGGACTGGTTGACCTACTTGTGATATGCTCGTCTTTTAGTTAATAAAAGCCTTGGTTTGGATCAACAAGTCTTTGGTTCTTTCGACGTGCATTACAGTCAGGAAACCTTCCAATCATTTAACGCTTTCAACCTCATGGAAATTTTGCATCTAAATTCTCACTTGCTTCAGAAAGATACTAATGTCCCAGGGAGATAGGGCAGAAGCCTGTGTAGTTTTTTTTTTATTTATGCTTTTCATTATATCTGACAAAACTGGTTCTGAACATTATACATAGCTGCAATGCAAAATGATTTACTCCAACCATATTCTTCAAATGTTTTTTTATTTGGCATTTAGTGGGAAATTGAAAAAGGATATGATAGCCCATAACTATGTCAGAACAATTTCTACTTTTACCCTGCCAAAATCGCTTGCAAAAATACAGCATATTAGACTTGATGCAAAATAATGTATTTCAGTGAAAAATGGCTGAAAGACAAAGAATAGATTGATTGGTGATATACCTGACTTGGACTTCTGTATACCAGATGAAACTCTAAGGCATGCAGATGATTCAGGTAAGGGGTGAGGCAACATAATAAATAGAAAGGAAGTTAGACTAGTGCAATGGGAAAATAGGTAGAGCCAATTCAAATTCATTGGTGGATGAGGGGAAGGTGTTACAGAGCCCAGAGGACCCCAAAAACCAGCAGCACTAGATATGCACCATGACACAAGGTTACTTAAACAAAAGTAGTTTTTAATTATATTTGAACAAGAAAACAGAAATGAATTTTAACTTATTACTTAACCTGCCTAAACTACTTAATCCCCCCTCTAATACTAAGCGCAGGTGTGTGTAATGTATATTTAAGATTAGAAAAGTTCTTTGGATCACAGTCCAATTTCACTGGTTGCAGGCAATTCTTGGACTGTGCACAGAAGTTAACATTAACAAAGTTCACCAGGCTTTGGTGTTTAACAGGCAAATAGTTACCACTCAGGAGGGTTCTTGCTGGTTTTCAGAGAGGGATTGCTTTTCCAGGACATCCGCAAGTGATTCCTTGTCAATCAGTCTTGCTGACGAAACTTGCCCCCTTCAGGGTTCTCCAGATGATCCTTTCAGGTCATCTTTCAAACCACCAATCTTCTCCTTTGACCAGGAAGCCTTCCAAAGTTTGCCAGCTTGTCCCTCTCAAACTGATTTCTGTGACTCCTTCTCTCTGTTTCACACCGTCCCTCTCTGAGAGCAAAACTGTTCTCTCCCTTGCCTGCAAAGATCACATGCTCTCCCAGGCAAGCTGTATGCTGCAACTTTGTTGCTCTCTTTCTGCGAAAAGCACTCTGCAAAAGTCCTGCAAAAATTCTGTGTTTTGAAATATGTTTGTGTGCAAGCTATTCTCGTAATTCCTCCCAAGCCACCTCTAAATACTCTGTCACAAAGGAATAATAGTTAATAGATAGAATTCCAAAAGGCATGGGATCAGTGAGGAATAGAGGCATGAATGTACAAGTAGACATTGTTTGCTTTATGAAAATATTCCATTAATTGTTCCACCTTGAGTCTTGCCATGGTTTCAGGAACTTACTCACTAGAAACCTGTTTGAAGTTGTATGTATGGATTTCAGCAATTAGCTTCCTCACAGTAGGATGCCTGGTTTCTTTTTGGATTTGAGCAACAATTTTTGAATGTCTAAGTTTGATAGTTTGATGCTGCTTGCTTTGAAGCATACATGCAATTATGTAACTGTACAATTATCACATTCACCTTGATCAGTGTGAACTCCACTGAATCCATTTAGCAATCTCAAAACCAATGCTCTTTATTCAGATTAAATCTGTTATTAGTGAGTGATTTATATTAAGACCTCGAAAGAACATGGCATGAACAGTAGAGTATGATCTGCCAACACTTTTGATTGAAATTCATGTGTGTTACATGGTAAATTGACCAAAAAGTTGACTTTAATCATTGCAGTCAGTTGAGTGAAGGTGGTTGACAAAAGTGCTATTGTAATGCTTGATAAAAAAAATAGACAGATACAAGGATAGGATAGGTTTAGAGCAGTGGTTCGCAACCTTTTTCTTTCCACTCACATACCACTTTAAGTATTTCCTATGCCATAGATGCTCTGTGATTAGTAAGGGATTGCTTAAGGTGGTACGTGAGTGGAAAGAAAATGTTTGAAAACCACTGTTTTAACTGTACCTAATTGACTTGTTAGGTGTGCAGTTTCATAACTCAAAGGAAATGGGCCAATGACAACTTTTCTCAAGCAAAATAATTCAGTAAAAATTGGGTCCAGAGCAGTGATTCTCATCCTTCACTTCCCACTCTAGTCGCGTCCTCTCTGTTACACTCAACACTGGAATGAGTTTTAAATTTTATTTTTTTATATATATATTTTATTTATACATAATGAGTTTTTGTAATGCAATTCAATGTTAAAAAGTTTCACCATGATGTGAGATTATTCAAAATCAAATTTTAATCTTTAAACGGAAGTTATGAAAGATTTCTTTCTTAGCCATTTCATTAATAATGATCAGATTGTTGATGAGATTTTTTTACCCCTGCATGATGACAAAATGCAGGAAGATAAATGCCGAGTACCAAAGTTTCCAAGAAATTTGGACCAAACAATTACTTCTTTGTGCAGCATTTTGGAAAACTTCTTCACCTTGTTTGCAAAGAAAGTGTTGCTGTGAACAAGGAGTTCAATATCAAGCGTCTCTATGAAAGAAGTTCAAGGAACTGAATGGACAATCTAGGACAGAGATGAAGTTTGGAGACCGAAAGAAAGCTTGGAAAACCAAAGTTCATTTTTCACAAAGAAGAATGCTGAAATGGGAAGAACTACACATGCTAGTTATTCAGTATTGAAGCTGAAAACCAATATGACGAAAGAACATTTAGATGATGTCTTGCTATTGGTATCAACAACTAGATCACCCAATATCAAAATGTTTTCAAACAACAAACGAAAGCATTGAGCTGCTATCTGTTTTGGGGTTAGTCATTTTGTTTTAATTGAGATTAATTTTTCTCCATTTTAACTTTTATGTTGTTTTTGTGTCATTTTAATGACTAACTTGTGATTTTCGGTGCATTTCAAGATTGAAGATGTCTTCCCTGATCTGAAATGCATCATTATGGTATTTTGGAAGGAATACGTTTGATCTTGTTGCTTGAACTGTTTCTATCGATTGTTTTTTGATAAATGATCATCACTTATTTTCATACATTGTACATTACTGTGGTGAATCTATGCTGAGCTGTCAGTCTCCCACTGTGCCTAGCCCCACTGTACTGACATTGGGCGTGTATTATCTCTACCACTTAAGACACTCCTCGTGGGTATAACTGTGTAAGCACCTATTGTCTTTCATTATTGTACCATTAGTTTCTGCTAATAAAATCCATGATTATCACCTGACTACGCCGCCTTTGTCTACTTCATTAACTGGCACTTCAATTACATACTTTAAGCAGAGACAATCGAAAACTTAAAATATATAATGTCTGTGTTTCAGTATTTATTTCATTTATGGTAGCATCATTGCGGCCCACCGTTCAACCACTGATACACTCTCTGGCCCACGCATGGTAATAGGTTGCCTGGCCCTGGTCCAAACTCACTTAGAGCACACTGGCTGATCTAGAGATCCATCAATGAGAAAAATCTTCTAATCCACTGAACACTTTCTCTTGCTGGGTCTTCAGGAGTTGAGTTATAGGGCAAAATTATTCCTTGGAGTGAAAAAGAATGAGGGGAGACTTGTTAGAGGTTTACAAAATTATGAGAGGTATCGACAGAGTAAATGCAAGTAGGCTCTTTCCATTTAGATTAGGAGAGATGCATATAAGAAGACATGACTTTTGGGTGAAAGGGGAAAGCTTTAAGGGGAACGTTAGAGGAAACTTCTTCACTCAGAAAGTGGTGTGAGTATGGAATGAGCTGCCAACTGACATGGTAAATGTGGGCTCACTCTTAAGTTTTAAAAATAAATTGGATAGATACATGGATGGAAGAGGTCTGGTGGGTTACAGAATGGGTGCAGGTCAGTGGAACTAGCCTGAATGGCCTGTTTTCTATGCTGTAGTGTTCTAAGGTTTTAAGGCATTTGTTGGACAGAACCAAGTGCACTTCCATTTCACATCTTTGTAATCTTCTCTTGACTTTCTGCTGGTATTGGGAACACTCCATTTTCAATTTCTGGAAAAGTGCTATCAATTAACTTCTACCAGTCCCACCAAATGAGAATTGCCAGAGTAGTTTACTAATGTGTCCCTAATTTATTTTATGTTCTCATCGGTATTAATTATGGAACCATTTGTGTTCAACCTATCTCTGAGGAAAATATATTACCTGTATCATCAGATTTCAGTTATTCTGATTACTCCCGAAAAAAAAACATTAGGCATTACAGATTTAGTAATAAATGAAAGGGAATTAAAGATAAAATGAAACTTGGATCATTAGCTGAAAGTCCATGCTTTATGTCACACCACCAGGGGGTGCTGACGAGAGATTACTGGGTCATCTGATGAAGCTTTCCATTTACTGACTGCTTACAAGGTAAAAATTAAAAGTCAATGCATAGACATTATATGGCAGCTCCATACAGCTCATCTCAGGGGAAAAGGCAGTAGGAGGCTTCGTGGCACCGATAAGGCAGAAATCACAATGTTCAAAGTTCATAGTTATTGTCAGGGTACATATAAGACATTAGAATCAGAATTTATTGTCATGAACTAGTTATGAAATTTGTTGTTTTGCAGCAACGTTATAGTGTAAACATTCATATAAACCACCTTACAACAATAAATGAAAAGAGTGCACAAAAAGTCAAAGTGAGGGAGTGTCTGGTTCATTGGTCATTCAGGAACCTGATGGCAGCAGAGAAAAAGCTATCCTTGTGCCGCTGAGTGCTTGTCTTCCAATGATAGCAGAGTGAAGAGGACGTGGCCTAGGTGGTGGGGATCTTTGAAGATAGAAGCTGCATTCTTAAGGAAACTGCCCCTTGTAGATGTCCTCGATGATGTCACAGGCCAAGCTAACAACCCACTGGAGTGTTTTCTTGTCCTGTCCGGTGGTACTTCTGTTCTAGACAGTGATGAAATCAGCCAGAATGTTCTCCATAATACACCTACAGAAGTGTTGGAGATTTGTTGGTGAGATATTGAATCTCTTCAAACTTCTCACAATGTATAGTCGCTGGTGAGCCTTCTTCATGATTGCATTGACATAGAGGCTCCAGAAAATATCCTCCAAGATGTTGATATCCAGAAATTTGAAGAACATGTTCCTCTCCGCTACTGAGGCCTCAATGAGGACTGGATCGTGTTCTCCCGACTTCCTCCTGAAGTCCACAATTATCTCCTTTGTTTTGCTAACATTGAGGACAAGGTTGTTGGCAGGACATCACTCAATGAGCTGATCCACCTCCCTCCTGTACACTTCCTCAGTGCTGTTAGTGACTCTGTCAACAATTATGGTGTCACCAGCAAATCTGAATTGGAATTGTGCCTGGCCACACAGTCTTTGAGGTGATCCTACGTTGATAGTCAGTGAGGAGGAGATGTTGTTTTCAATTCATATTGACTGTGGTCATCTGATGAGGAATTCAAAAATCCAGTGGGGAGGGAGTGGTGGGGAGGGATGCAGAGGCCCAAGTGTTGGAGCTTCTTGACCAGCACTGAGGGAATAATGGTAAAGGAATAATTCCAGGACTGAACACACTAAAGGCATCGTGAAGAAAGCACATCAGTGCCTCTACTTCCTGAGGAGTTTGTGGAATTTTGGTATGACACCAGTAGCCCTGGCAAATTTCTACAAACATGTGGTGGAAAGTGTGCTGACCGGCTACATCACAGTCTGGTATGGGGACACCAATACCCCTGGGCGTAAAATCCTCCAAAAGGTAGTGGGCACAGACAAGGACATCAACTGCAAAACCTTCCCCACTATTGAGAACATATACAGGGAATTCCACTGTCGGAGAATAATAGCAATTATCAATGATCCACACCACCCATCACACGCTCTTCTCGCTGCTGTCATCAGGAAAGAGGTGTTGGTGCCACAAGACTTGCACCACTCAGTTCAGGAACAGGTGCTACCCCTCCACCATCAAACTTCTCAACAACAAACATAATCAGGGACTCACTTGAGCTGCATGAAGAGTAGCTATATGTATGTTACTTTTCTCAAGGTGATCTGGAGCTGAGTGGAGAGCCAGCGATATTGCATCTGCTGTGGAGCCATTGTCATGATGGGCAAATTGCAGCAGGTCCAAATCTTTGCTTAAGAATGTGTTAATTCTGGCCGTGACCAACTTCTTAATGTATTTTATCAACTAGAGGTCATTGAGGATGCTCACACTAGTCTTCTTGGGTACCGGGATGATTCCTGCCCTTTTGAAGGAGGTGGGAACCTCTGATTACAGTAATAAGAGGGTGAATATGTCCATGAACACTCTAACTAGTTGCTGGCACAGATTTTCAGGACCCTGCCAAATACACCATCAGGGCCTGATGCCTTGTGAGAGTTCACCCTCTTGAATGATGATCTGATGTCGGTCTCAGAGACAGATATCATGGGGTCCTCAGCCTTTGTATGGATTCTAGTAGGAATTGTTGTGTTCTCATTCTCAAAGTGGGCATTGAAGGTATTCAGCTCATTAAGTAATGAAGCATCACAGCCATCTAAGGTGTTCGCTCTGACTTTGTAGTCTGTAATGGCTTGCACTCCCTGCCAAAGCTAGCTTGCATCTGTATCTGTCTCTAGATTCCTCCCAAATTGCCACTTGGCTTCAGCGATAGCCTTTCACAGGTCATACCTGGACTTCTTGTAGAGATCTGGATCCCTGGCCTTAATTGCCCTTGATCTCGCCCTCAGCAGGTTGCAAATCCTCTGATTCATCCAAGGATTCTGGTTGGGGAGCACCCAGTAAGTGTGCGTGGGGCCACACTCGTCCACGCAGGTCATGATGAAGTCAGTGACAACCCTGACATTCTTATCGGTGAAGTTAGTGACAACCCATCACATACAACCGTGAAATTCTTCTTCCTGTGGGGCAGACAGAATTTATAATCACAAGTAACTGTACTCAACAAGAAAGAAATAACAATGTGCAAATATAGAAAATAAATATTCAGTAATAAATAATGAGCAAAGTAAAGAGTCATTACCCGTAATTGAGTCTCTGAATGAATCTGTTGTTCAGATGTCTGATGGTTGTGGGGTAGCAGTTATTCCAGAATCTGGTGGTACAAGTCTTGTGGCACCTATATCTCTTTCCTTATGGCAGCAATGAGAACAGACCGTCAAGGTGTGGATCCTTGATGAACTTCTTTCTGATGGCAGTGATCCATGTAGATTTTCTCGATGGTGGGAAGAGTTTTGCCTGTGATGTAGTGGGCAGGGAGCTTTCTACAGAGAGGTATTGGTGCCCCCAAACCAGGACATGATGCTGCAAGTCGACACAATCTCCAATACCCATCTATAAAAGTTTGTGCAGTTTCAAAAGACAAACCAAACATCTGAAAGCTTCTGAGGAAGGAATTAGAGGCCCTATGATAAGGCCCTTAGAGGCACTTAGCATTACTATGTTGAGTCCAGGAAAATTCCTCCAAGATACTGACGCCCAGAAATTTAAGTTTGCTCACCCTCTCCAATTCTGATCCCCCCATGATCACTGGATCAGACACCTCTTACAATAGACAATATGCTGGAGTAGGCCATTTGGCCCAATGAGCCAGCATTGCCATTCATTTAGATCATAGCTCATCTTCCCCTATCAATATCCTGTCTCTGCCTTCTCTCTGTCCTTAATTTCCCTATCCACAAGAACTTTATCTAACTCCCTGTTGAACTTATCCAGAAAACACATCTCTACCACCTTCTATGGCAAAGCATTCCACAGACTAACAACTCTCTAGGTATTTTTTTTTTCTTATTTCTGTCCTAAAGGGCCTTCCCTGTATTCTTAAACTACAGTCTCTAGTCCTAGTCTTCCCTAACATCAGGAACATGTAATCAGTTTCTTTCATGTCCAATCCCTTAATAACCTTGTATAACTCAATCATAACTTCCCTCATCCTTCTAGATTCCAATTTATACAACCCTAGGTTATCCAACCTTTCGACATACATCAATCCCACCATCCCGGGAACTAACCTTCTGAATCTATGCTGCACATCCTCAAAAGCGAGAATGTCCTTCCTCATTATGGAAACCAGAATTAGACACACTACTCCAGGTATGGTCTCACCAGGGCCCTGTACAATGGCAGAAGGACATCTTGACTTCTATACTCTATACCCCTTTTTCTACGAAGCTAACATGTCATGTGCCTTTTTCACAGCTTGTTGAACTTGACTGATATACAAGTACACCTAGATCTTGTTGCATTTCCCCACTCCATAACTTGACTCCATTTAAATAATAATCTGCTTTCTTGTTCTTGCCACCTCACATTTATCCACATTAAACTGCATCTTCCATGCATCTGCCCACTCACCTAACCTGTCCAAATCCCCCTGCATTTTCCTAACATTCTCCCCACACTTCACACTGCCACCCAGTTTCGTGTCATCAGCAAATTTGATAATGTTATTTATAATCCCCTTATCTAAATCATTAATAAATATAACTTAGGACCCAGCACCAAGCCCTGCGGGACCCCATGTCCCATCCTGCCATCCAGAAAGTGACCCATTAATCCCTACTCTGTTTCCTGTCTGTCAACCAATTTTCTATCCATGTCAGCTACCTACTCCAATATCATGCTCTCTGATTTTGCCTACTAATCTCCTGTGCGGAACCTTATCAAAAGTCTTCTGAAAGTCCAAGTACACCACATCCACTGGCTCTCCCATGTCCACCCTCCTCATCACATCCTTGAAAGATTTCAGAGGATTTTTCCTTCAGAAATTCATGCTGACTTGGAATGATCCTATTATTTCTGTCTTAAGTGTTCTGTGATTCTGTTATTTCTTCTTTTAGAGTAGATTCTAATATCTTCCCCACCAATGACATCAGGCTAATAATTGCCCGTTTTCTCTCTCCCTTCCTTCTTCAAAAGCGGCACAACATTAGCCACCCTCCAATCCACAGGTACCTCTCCTGAATCTATAGAACATTGGAAAATGTCGACCAATGGGTCCACAATTTCAAGAGCAACCACCCTAAGTCCTTTAGAAGACAGTCCATCAGGCCCTGGGGACTTACCAGCCTTCAGTCCATTCAACTTACTCAAGACCATATGCTTCCAAATCTGGTTCCTCCATTACCATTGAAATGACAATCAATTCCTTCGATATCGCAGGACCTCTACCTCCTATCTGACTTTTACCTGTATCTTCCCTGGTGAAGATGGATCCAAAGTATCTTGTAAACTGATCAGCCTTTTCCTTGCTTCCCATAATAATTTTCCCTGTTTCAGTTTTTAAGGGCCCAATTATGGTCCTAACTAATTTTTTTTTTCCTCTTTACATACCTTTCTTTCTGAAGTCTGTAATCAGCTCCATGGTTTTGGTGACATGTAAGGTTATACACCAGGTTCAACTGAGTACACCATTCAGTCAATGTTTTCACTCTCCCTTCTATTTGCTCATGCAGGTAACATATCCCAGAATTTTTCTTTTGCCGGGAGCTGCAATATGGTTGAATTATTAATAACCAAGGACAAAACTTGTAAGAGATCAGTTAAAGTATTTCCAATGAATTCTCAGATTGAAGAAACATCAATTTGACAGGAAGCTCTTCAGAACTGTTTGGTAGCGAAACACGCCACACATAAACTAGAGCGTTATGACCACAGTGAATGGTGGTTCTATCCCGTGATTTCTTATTGTGCTCAAATCACTGAACTGAGAAGTGATCATCAGCAGAATGAAGATGGGAAAGAGAAAGAGGGAGATAGAACAGCTCGTTGAGTGGTGTCACAACAACAACATTACACTCAATGCTAACAAAACCAAGGAGGTGATTGGAGAAAATCAGGAGAACACAAGCCAGTCCTCATCAAGGAGTCAGCAGTGGTGAGGGTTAAGAACTTCAAATTCTTGTGTATCAACATCTCTGGTCCCTCCATGTCAATGCAATCACGAAGAAGCTTGCCAGTGGCTATACTTTGAGTCGAGTTTGAGGAAATTTGGTATGCCACCAAATTCTCCAAAATCTGCTATAGGGATACCAATAGGCAATTTTGCTTCTTAAAACCATATTTCATTCCATATTTTGAAGGCAGAAGATTTTAGGCTCATTCCATCTCTGTCTGGTGCACAGGACAGGAAATAAAAACAGAGGGTTTATTAATATCATGGGCACCAGTCTTTACTCCATCGAGGAGATCTACAAGATGCGGTGTCTTAAGAAAGCAGCCTCTGTCCTCAAGAACCTCCACCACCAAGGCCAAGCCCTCTTCATGCTGGTACCACCAGGAGAAAGAGGTGCAGGAGCCTGAAGATGAGCTCCCAGCAGCACAAGAAAGGCTTCTTCCCTCTGCCATCAGATTTCTGAATGGACCATAAACCTCAGACACAACCTCACTTTCCTCTATTTTCTTGCACTATCTATTCATTTTGAAGTGTAATTTATATCAATATTTGCCCTGTACTGCTGCCGCAAAACAATTTTTTTTGACATGTTCACGGCAATAAATTCTGATTCTTCCAAACTAACAAAATATCGACTCAAATATTTTATTTTCTCTACAAAATACAGTCATCTGCCTTCTTTATGCACAGGACATGTACTATCCTGTAACATCACTGCATATTACATTGTCAATATTTGTGTCAAGGAAACAGAAATTTATTTCTTTAATTCAACCACAGAGGAAACTGTCCTTCTCAATTCCTATGTGTTCGGTAGTTCATCAGTTCCTTTATGCCAAGAACAGGAGATTATCAGCCTTTGCATTTATTTTAATGAAAGGATCTATCACCCATTTTGTAAATTGCGTATCAGCCCCCCCACATCTCCATCGGGCACACAAAACTCAAAACGGTCAACCAGTTTACCTATCTCGGCTGCACCATTTCATCAGATGCAAGGATCGACAATGAGATAGACAACAGACTCGCCAAGGCAAATAGCGCCTTTGGAAGACTACACAAAAGAGTCTGGAAAAACAACCAACTGAAAAACCTCACAAAGATAAGCGTATACAGAGCCGTTGTCATACCCACACTCCTGTTCGGCTCCGAATCATGGGTCCTCTACCGGCACCACCTACGGCTCCTAGAACGCTTCCACCAGCGTTGTCTCCGCTCCATCCTCAACATCCATTGGAGCGCTCACACCCCTAACGTCGAGGTACTCGAGATGGCAGAGGTCGACAGCATCGAGTCCACGCTGCTGAAGATCCAGCTGCGCTGGATGGGTCACGTCTCCAGAATGGAGGACCATCGCCTTCCCAAGATCGTGTTATATGGCGAGCTCTCCACTGGCCACCGTGACAGAGGTGCACCAAAGAAAAGGTCCAAGGACTGCCTAAAGAAATCTCTTGGTGCCTGCCACATTGACCACCGCCAGTGGGCTGATATCGCCTCAAACCGTGCATCTTGGCGCCTCACAGTTTGGCGGGCAGCAACCTCCTTTGAAGAAGACCGCAGAGCCCACCTCACTGACAAAAGGCAAAGGAGGAAAAACCCAACACCCAACCCCAACCCACCAATTTTCCCCTGCAGCCGCTGCAACCGTGTCTGCCTGTCCCGCATCGGACTTGTCAGCCACAAACGAGCCTGCAGCTGACGTGGACTTTTTACCCCCCTCCATAAATCTTCGTCCGCGAAGCCAAGCCAAAGAAGAAAGAAAGAATTTGAATTGCAATTTCTCGAGGTGGTTATGGTAAGGTTTTTCAGAAGGATTTGTGTGGACACTGTATATTAATTGCAACTAAAACCCCATGCTGGAAATCAGATGTAAACACTTTTTAAAATGATAATGAAGAGTAAAATAATCAAACATTTTTACCATCTAGAAAAATAATAACTTTAGTCATTGTCAAGTATTAAAAGAAAATAATTTATCAGAAATGTAAAATTCTCTTGGTGATTGGATAAGGTGGTATACTGAGTTGAAAATGGTAAAGATACTCTAGCTAGCCTAGAACCCCCATTTCATTCAAGAGGGAAGGCATTGGAATAGTATATTGGGGCCTTAAATAGGCCAATTGTGATGTGTAAGTGGATGGAACTCTCATCCCATTGAAATTATGCCTATTTTCTAACATTGTGAGGCCTGTCAAGCCCTCAAGGAAGATGCAGGATTTATCATGGCTGTCACAGTGGCAGTTTCTTGTTGTTATTGTGCAGCTCCAGTTTGATCCTGACCTTGGTGAGTGGTAGAATTTCAGAGGTATTAAGGTGGATGTGGAGGGCAATATTGGTATAAATAGGTATCATGGACACAGTGGGCTGAAGGGCCTGGTGCCATACTGTATAATTCTGTAACTCTATGCAAATCAGGTGGGAATTGACAGACATGTGAGAGATACAGGGAAGGAAAGGGTCACCAATGCAAAAACTCTGAGAGCCAGTATCAACTTGATGAGCCAAATGATCTCCCCATATGTTGAGTGAGAATATATGGAAATATGACAGTCAGCCCTTAACAACAGCTGAGGTCTGAATTCTCCTTCTCTACAAAAAAATAAATAATTGCCTTGTTTAGCAAATTAATCTTGAACCCAAAAATTAGTTAGCAATTGGAATATCGTTCAACCCTAGAATATAAGCTTTGCCCAATGAGAAAATAACCTTCACTACATGCTTGGTTAATCCATTATAAAGAAACCATTCAATGGAATTAAACTTGTAACTGCTGTCATCTATTTTCATGTCGATGATTCCTTAATCATCTCTGATATCCAACTTTCGAGTTTGTGCCAACAATGGACAAAATAATGGTATAAAATATTCAGTAGAGATTATAAAGAATAAATATGTATGGATAGTGAATTTTGGGAACAGTTCATCGTAATGCATTTAGGTTTGTTCTTGTATTTCATGATTATCAATGAGAACCCAGTTAATTTGAATTATTGACTTGTAACACTTTTAGTTGTTCATTATTCAATAGATTTTTATAAGGAACTGTTGTTTCAAATTACTTCTGCCTTCAAAATATGGAATGAAATATGTTTTTATGAAGCAAAATTGCCTTTTCCATATCACAGCCAGTAAAATGTTAATCAGCTCAAATGCACGAACTATTTGGATGCAATTGATGCAGTTCATTTGCTGGAGTTCTGTTATCTACTGCCCTTCAAACTCATGTCAAAATCAGTGGTTGCTATTGGAAAATATTGGTTCTTCGGAAGATAAAATTTGGAGCCTAACTACATCAATTGCTCTCAAGTGGATGAGTTGTTTACAGAGGTTCAAACTGATTTTTTGGCATCTTTAATAAATGAAAGGAAAATTGAAAATATTTTGGACAACACAAGATAAAAATAGTTTTATCTAAATGTTGTTTGTTTACCATATTTTCTTTAGCAATAATTTTGACAGAAGGAATCAGCAGGGAGTAATATCGATTCATTTAGAATCACAGCACCATGGCACAGAAACAGGCCCTTTGGCCCTTCTTGTCCATGCCTAGTCACACTGACCTGCACCCACTCCATCGTACTCCATACCCCTCCCATCCACGTACCTTTCCAAATTTTTCTTAAATGTCAAAATATAGCTTGCATTTGCCTATTCAGTTGGAAGCTTGTTCCATACTCTTACCACTCCGCATGAAAATGTTCTCTCTCATGATTCCTTTAAACTTCTTCCCCTTCACCCTTAACCTGTGTCCTCTAGTTTTTTATTGCTCCTAACCTCAGTGGAAAAAGCCTGCTTGCATTTACTCATTCTATACCCATCATAATTTTGTATACCTCTATCAAATCTGATCTCATTCTTCTACACTCCAGGGAATAAAATCCTAACCTGTTTAACCTTCCCTGTAAAACTCAGTTCTTCAAATCCTGGCAACATCCTTGAAAATCTTCTCTGCACCCTTTCAATTTTATTGATATCTTTCCTGTGAATAAGTGACAAAAACTGAACAAAATACTCTAAATTTGGCCTCACCAATGTCTTATCCAATTTTAGCATAAAATCTCAACTCCTATCCTCAATACTTTGATTTATGAAGGCTATTACAACCCTGAAAGTGACAGCACTTGCAAGGAATTTTGTATCTGCAATCCCAGATCTCTCTGTTCTGCCACACTCCTCAGTGCCCTACCATTTACTGTGTACATCCTACCTTGGTTTGTCCTTCCAAAGTTCAACTCCTCCCACTTGTCTGCATTAAATTCTCTCCTCCATTTTGGAGCCCATTTTTATAGCTGGCCTAGATTCCTCTTCAAGCTTTGAAAGCCTTCCTCGCTGTTCACTACACTTCCATTCTTTGTGCCATCTGCAAATTTGCTGATCAATTTAACCACATTATCATCCAGATCATTGATATAGATGACAAACAAGGGATCAGCATTGATCCCTGAGGCACAGCTCTAGTCACAGGCCTCCAGTGATGCACTCTTAGCTTCTGAAAAGCAAATATCTAATCCAATTTACTACCTCACCAAGAACAGAGAGACTGAACCTTCCTGACTAACCTCTCATTTGGAATCTTGTCAAATGCCATACTAAAATCCATGGAGACAACATTCATGGCCTTTTCTTCATCAACTTTCCTCAAAGATCTCCTACCGTGCACAAAGCCATGTTGACTATCCCTAATCAGTCCCCTTTTACCCATATCCTTGTATATCTGATCTCGTAGAACACCTTACAATAATTTACCCACTACTGACATCAGGCTCACCAGCCTATCATTTCCCATATTAATTTTTGAGTCTTTTTTTAAACAACAGAATAATATCATTCAACACCATTATTCCCTCAGTGTTGGTCAGTAAGTTCCAAACCCTGGATCTCTGCATATTCTTCTGCAACGGGATCCTTAATTTCCTCCTCAGAAGACTACAGTCAGTATGAATTGGAAACAATGTCTTCTCCTCATTGATCAACACAGGTGCACCTCAGAGATTAGCCCACTGCTCTACTCATTACACTCCTATGGCTGTGTGGCCAGACTTCATGGTCGTTGGCAGAATCACAAACAGGAACAAGTAAGTGTACAGGTGGGAGATAGATCAGCTCATTGAATGGTGACACAGCAACAACCTTGTGCTCAACATTAACAAAACCAAGGAGATGATTGTGGACTTCATGTGGAAGTCAGGAGAACACAAACCAGTCCTCATCAAGAGCTCAGTAGTGGAGAGGGTTAAGAACTTCAAATTCCTGGGTGTCATTATCTCTGAAGATCTGCCCTAGGGCTCCATGTCCCTGCAATCATGAAGAAGGCTCACCAGCAGCTATTCTTTATGAGATGTTTGAAGAGATTTTGTATATTAATGAAGACTCTTGAAAACTTCTACAGGTGAACCATGGAAAGCATACTGGCTGGTTGTATCACGGACTGCTCTGGAGGTGCCAATGCTCAGGACAAGTCCAAAGGTTTGTTAACTCGGCCTGCAACATCGCGGACACCAGTCCATTCCATTGAGGACATCTACAAGAAGCAGTGTCTTAAGAAAGCAGCCTCTGTCCGCAAAGACCCCCACCACCTAGGCCTTGCCCTCTTCACTCTGCTACCATCAGGAAAATGGTACAGGAGCCTGAAGACTAGCACTCAGCAGCACAAGGACAGCTTCTTCCCTGCTGCCATCAGATTTTTGATGATCAATGAACCAAAGACACTGTCTTACTTTGACTTTTCATGCAGTATTTTTATAGTTATTTATTTTTTAAGGTGGTTTATGTGAATGTTTGCTCCATGATACTGCTGCAAAATAATTAATTTCTTGACTTGTTCATGACAATAAATTCTGATTCTGAATATGAGCTACTCTCCAATCTTCCAGATCCTCATCCATGGTTTAGGGCATGTTAAATATATCTGCTAGGTCCCCTACAATTTCTAGACTAACTTCCTTCAAGGTTTGCAGGAATATTTTGACAGGCACAAGCGATTTATCCATTCTCATTAGATTTAAGGCAGAAAGCACCTCCTCTCCTTTAATCGGTGCATGTTTCATGACCTCACTGCTTGTTTGCCTCACTTTCATGGACCCTGTTTCCTGAATAAATACAGATGCAAAAAAATCCATTTAGGGTTTCCCCATCTCTTTTGGCTCCAAAGGCATGATTGGCGTAGCAGTCAGTGCCGTGCCTTTACAGCACCAGTGATTCATACTTGGGTTCAAATTCCACGCTGTCTGTAAGGAGTTTGTACGTTCTCCTTTGTTGGTTTTCTCCAGGGGCTCCGGTTTCCTCCTCCCACTGTTTGAAACGTATCGGGGGTTGTAGGTTAATTGGGATGTACGGATTTGAGGGCCAAAATGGTCTGCTTCGGTGTTGTATGTCTAAATTTAATTTTAAAAATTGGAAACAGCCGACCACTCTGATCTTTAAGAAGACTAATTTTGTCCCTTACTGTCCTTTGCTCTTAATATACCTGTAGAAGCCCTGAGGATTTTCCTTCACCTTGATTGCCAAAGCAACTTCGCACCTTCTTTTACCCCTCCTAATTTCTTGGTTTTTTTTGCATTTTTATACTCCTTAAGTACCTCATGTGCTCTTTGTTGCCAACACCTGCTGCATACCTCTCTCTTCTTCTTAACCAGATTCCAAATATCTTTTGAAAACCAAGGATCCTTATGCCTGTGAACTTTGACTTTAACATACAAATTCTATACTCTCAAAATTTCACCTTCAAAGTCCTCCCACTTAGATACCCCATTGTAGTCAGAAAACAACCTTTCCCAATTCATGCTTTCTAGTGCCTTTCTCATTTCCTCAAAAATGGCCTTTCACCAATTTAGAATCTTAACCTGGGGACCAGATCTATCCTTATCCATAATTATCTGGAGATTGATGGCATTATCATCAGAATACATGTCACCCGGAGATTCTTTTTTTCTGCAGGTGAGTCCGAATTACCACTTATTGGTAGTGCAACATAAACCTGTACACATTGCATACATGTAAACAAATAAAGAATTGTAAACATATACAAATGTAAAAAAACCAACTGTGCAATGCAGGGAACTAAAAAAAAATCAATAAAGTTCACAAGTAAGAGTCCTGAAAGGAGTCTCTGATTGAGTTTGTTGTTGAGGAGTCTGATGGTGGAGAGTTAGCAGCTGTTCCTGAACCTGGTGGTGCGAGTCTTGTGGCACTTATACCTCTTTCCTGATGGCAGCAGCGAGAACAAAGTGTGTGGATCCTTGATGAATGCTACTGCTCTCTGATGGCAATGTTCCCTGTAGATGTTCATGATAGTGGGGAGGGTTTTCCCTGTGATGTCCTGGGCTCTGTCCCACTACCTTTGGCAGGGATTTATGCTAAGGGGTCCCCATACCAAACCATGATTCAGCCAGTCAGCACACCATGCATCTGTAGAAATTTGCCAGGGTTTCTGGTGTCATACTAAACCTTTGCAAACGCCTGAGGAAGTAGAGGCACTGACGAGCTTTCTTCATGATGCCTTTAGTGTGTTGGATCCAGGAAAGATCCTCCAAGAAAGTGACTGTCAAGAACTTATACTCACTCGCTCCATCTCTGATCACTGGGCCCAAACTATTCACATATACCAGGGGTTTTCAAACTTTTTCTTTCCACTTACATGCCGCCTTAATTAATTCCTATGCCATAGGTGCTCTGCGATTAGTAAAGGATTACTTAAGGTGGTGAATGGAAAGAAAAAGTTTGAAAACCACTTTTTAATCGTATTTAATTGACTCATTATGTGCACAGATCAATGTAGTTCAATAAGGCGGTCAGGCAGTGCCACTTCATAGACACACAATTTACTGTATTTCAGTGGTCACCCATAGATAAATCTTAAAAGCTGTTTGCGTGTCAAACAGTATATTTTTTCCTCATTCAATCACATTAATAACCAAAAGAAAATATATTAACCCACCTTGACCAAAAATAAAGGGAGCTACTGATAATAACCAGGAAAATAATAAACAGCGAGTCAGCTTTGTTGTGGAGAAAATGAAATATTCCTATCTCCACTTTGGAAAGATGCATAACTGAATATTACATGGAAAAATTAAAGCCATGTCCACAATATAAACATAACAGTGCATTAAAAAGGTTAAGACACGGTAAATGATTTGCAAATTAAAAATTGATTTTGAAGGGAAAATGTTCCAAGAAACAGTGCAATGTAGAATTAATCACCAGTTTTGCAATTCAGTCCTTCAGAGATAGTAAAGCACATGATATAAACCATGCTTCTATTAGTCTTCCGCATTTCTGCAATTATTGACTCCTCATTGTTAACAGAATTATCTACATTCTTTTGATGCAATGCTTTTCTAGAAGTGTAGAATTTGACCTTACAGCATGTTATTTTACCTTATTGCATTATGTGGACCAGGGCTATCATGTTCAAGAATATATCTCCATGAACACTATTATTAGCCACCCTAATAATCCAGCCCACTAACTATTATTCTGCAATTATTGCTTGTAATGTGCAAATTTAGGTGAAAAAAATCTATGTAATCAGAGGACAGTGAAGCACCAAAGTCAGAAGATGCTGTGATTGTTGTAAAAACACAAAATTGCTGGAAGAACCCAGCAGATCTTGCAGCATCCATTGGAGGTAAAGATGTCTAACCAACGATTCAGGTCCGTTTATCCTGGTGAGTCGCTCCATATGCTACTATGATCAACAATTTGTGAGAATTTTTCACCTAACTAACTTATTCCTCATGTTTCACTTTTTTTGTCATCTCTAAGAAAATAATTGTAATATAAATGTTAGTAATGCCCCCCGCCCCCCCCCCCCCCCATACCTTCATTCACACAGAAGTAACATACCAGTTGAGGAATATATATGACTGGACATGACCTTTGCAAACTAGAACCACATAAAGATTATAGATTCATCAGTACATTGCCTGGCTCAGAGGACTTAATTATTGGGGGAGATTGGATAGGATGGGGCAGAGAAGGCTGAGGGGTGACCTGATCTTAAATTATCTTAAAGTATCTTAAATTGCAAGAGGCATAGTGAGAATATATTGGTTTAAGATGAGAGAAAGGAATAATAACTAGATTTAGGAGACATCCCAACAAGCAAGAAATGGAACGATATGGAGACATGGGATTAGTGCAGACTTTTGTGTTTCACTCTAGTGCAGGTGAGCAACAAGATTGGAATGGGTGCAGTGGGCTGACTACCCCACTTCTTTGCTGTACAACACAATGGCTCTGAATCTATGACATTAAATATGAAGTTGGAGATTCTGGCAGGTAACTGAAACCACAGCAATACACAATACCCTGTATGTCTGGTGAATTTAATTGATGACTTTCATGTATGATATCCTTCAGGATTCCAAAGTAGTTATTGTTGAATCATTAATTGTCTAATCAAGGTTGCGGTAAAGGCTTCTTGATATGAGAGTATGATAATGTGAGGGGGCTGGATGAGTACATGGATGTGAGGGGGTTGGATGAGTACATGGATGTAAGGGGGTTGGATGAGTACATGGATGTAAGGGGGTTGGAGGGTTATGGGCAAGGAGCAGGTAGGTGGAACTAGTGGAGTTTCACTTAAGTCGGCGCGGACTAGAAGGGCCGATATGGCCTGTTTCCATACTGTAATTGTTATATGGTTAAAGATTGTGAAGACCGAAGAATTCAATTTAGATTACTTACAACTTAGCTAGTATAACCACCTGGAAGCAAAGTTGCAATAAAACCTGGGACACGTAAAAGGGAATGAAAGTACTCATTTCACCTATCACGATTGATTGCATCTCACGCAAACTGAAGCAAAAAAGGTAGACAACAATCCCTCCAGGCAGATGGATCAAGACATTCAAAACAGTTATCAACCAGTGCTGTTAAAAAGTCTGTAATCCAGCAAACTGAACATCTGTCCATTAAAATGAAATTCCTTTCATATCTGTTATTCTTGTACCAAAGGGCTTACTGCAGTTGAAGTCATGCGCTACTAAAAAAAATAAGTAGCGGCCTGTTTGACATTTAAATATTTGTTGCAAAATATGGGAACACTCCCATGATTTTCTTTTTTTTTTCTTCAGGACTGGAACACATACCTGAAGATAGGATTTAATTTGATGCCATATGGTTCACAGTCAACAGCAGCTTTGTAGGTTGGGTAAACTTTTACATAGAAAACCTTTCATGAATTGGCAGTCACTAATTTAGCTAAAGGAAATACCTGCATGGTAGAGGAACCTAAATGAAAATGGCCATCTCGAATTGATTGGAGACACACAAGGGGAGTACAGATAGTGGAATCTGTAGTGTAACACAATCTGGTCAAGCAGCATCAGTAGGATTAAAAGGAACTATCGATATTTTGGGTCAAAACCATTAGTTCAGACTAGAAATGTGGAGAAGAGGAGCGAGCGTAAAGTGGACAGGTTGAGAAAGATGGAGGACAGGAGCCCATGTGGGATTGGTGAATCAGGAAGAGGGGAAAAATGATGAATTGACGCACTAGATTGGCAGAAGCCAGACAAAGGGGGAGAAAACCAAAGGGGTCAGGTGGAGAGAGTGGACAAAGTCAACAGGTGCTGAAGTGTGATATGAAGGGAAGGTGACAATGGTGGCATAAAGAGCATTCAGATGGATTAGAAGCACGGAAGGGCTAAGAAGTCTTTCAGCAGATCATTGGACAGGTAGATGCATTGATTGGACATTGGCTGACTCACACCTGAAATGATATACTTATTCTTGAAAAGCAGCAGGCGTGTATGATTAAATGCAGATATTTTAAGGTTCAAGAATGTTCGAGCTGGACAAAAATGTAAATTAATTAAACATCAAATATATTTTTGTTTATAATTTCTATATATGGGCCTTTTTAATTGCATCTGTGTGCCCATCCTGAGAGTCCATTGTCTTAACATGTCTTGAAGTCATAATACAAGCTTACAACAGAACTGCTGAGGAGTAGGGCTAGAGTGAGGGAAGGATGAAGGACACATGAGAAAGGTTCCCAGCATTAAGATGTTTAGGGAAGGAGACTCGGGATGCAATTAAAACGATGGGAGGGAGGCAGTAGGCAGGGCCACTGATCTTTAGAGTAAATTTGACCCAACACTTCTTTGTGGGAACTGAAGGGGCAGTGCTCCCAGAGCTGCTGTAATGGCAGCGATGTCGCTGGTGCAGACCTATGGGAGTGGGGAGCGGACACAGAGCGCTGCTCTGAAGAGTTCAATTACACAGTCCTAATACTGACAGCTCTGTACAGCTCTGTACAGGTTTTAAATGGTCTGTTACAAGAGCCAACAGTATTTGTAAGTAAAATTCTGCAACCGCAGATGGTGGCACTTTTGCTTGGCAGAGGCCATGAGGGGTTGCAGACTCTGGAGAGCAGTGGCCTGGTGCAGGGCACCAAAATTGTGGAGAAATGTCCCACGTTGAAAAGGAGAAGCAGAGGAAATGACCCTACAGGGAAGGTGACCATGGCAGTGAAGCAGCAAGGGGCTCAGCGGCTGAGGGACCTGCACAGGCTGAGGTAGGCTTGCGGCCGGGGAACCCCCACAAGCGGTCATTTACTGGAGTCTGGCTTATGGGAAACAGTAGAAGAATTGGGATTCAAGAAGGTGCTTAGGGCAAGCAGGGCTCCTGAAGGCATCCTGATTGTATCAGAGGATTGGATCTGGAGCTCCGGTTGCCGACAGATTGAACAGGAGACTTTGAAGCTGCAGAGGCTGTGGAAATACTGGAGTGACTCTGTAGGGACTCTCTTTTCCTTCTCTTTCTTACTGTAAGGGGTGCTTTGCGACACTCATGGTGACTCTGCCTGACAACAGGCACAAGGCAATTTCATGTGATACTAAATATTGTGCACTATTACATGAAAATAAAGGAACCTTGAATTTTGAATTTCCTGTCTAGAAATAAAACAAAATATCTCAAACCTGTATCCTCAGCCCTCTTGTGGTCTTCCTACACTAGGCTTTGACTTTTTCAGCCCCAGGCTTTGAATACATTTCTTACTGTTGAAGTAATGTCAGTCTGAATTACCCCATTTGCATTCCATTGTCTATCCTATCTGCCTATGTATCCCAAAGTCCATAAAATAAACTTGTTCCTGAAGCAGTTGGTCTCTCTTTACTGATCAGGCACAGGAGGTTAAAATCAGAAGCATTAACTCTCCGATGACCCTCCAAATGATAATTCCCAGATCAACACCCATCCATTGCCAACCCTTTTATTAGATGCCTGCTTCGTCTGTTCATTTAAAATTAAAGCAACAGATATTAACAAATGTACTGGAAGTATGGGGAAAACCATTAAAGCATGCAACATACATAAACTTTATTTTCCTATTGCAGTGAATACGAATTCACTGACTGTGTGTAGATGGCTGGCCTCTCCTTTGGCTCCGCCCCCCCACCCCAATATTAACCCTGGTTTTCCCATCTTACCTCAGAATCACCCGAGGACTATTGTGTCTACCGGCCATTGATTGGAAGTTATTTAAAGCACGTTTGTGCTCTTCTCAAGTCTCTGAATAAAATTGTATTACACCTATTTCATCCAAGGCAGATAAATAAGATGTTACGCCAAGCCATAGTAATTGAATAAACTGTGCCCAGAGATCTGATTTCTTCCATTTCAGACAGCAAATAAATATGAAGGATTAAAAATTAAAACACAGAAATGCTGGAGGAACTCAAGCAGGTCTGTGTTTTTACGACAATCACAGCGTCTACAGACATTTGTGCTTCACTCGATTAAAAAGTCAGGAAACTTCTAACTTCCATCTTCTAGCTTAAATTGATTGGTTCTATCCACAACAATTTAGGTTCTCGATCTGGAATTGATGTCAATACAAATGCAACTATCAGAGTCAGGAACAAATCCCCCCCTCCCTTGACTGGAGCCCATCAATAGAGCAAACACTTTCCACAATCTGCGTATGATACAGGATTGTATCATACCATTGAAAACTTTTTTTTTGTTGGGGTGCCATACAAAGTTCTACAAAAAGCGTTTAATTAAGGCTCTACAGAAATGGAGAACTATGGAGAATTAAAGTTATTTGTCAACTAAAAGCTCAGAGTCAGTCTTGCGGACTGCAAGGTGGTCATAGTCAAAGAGTCTTGCAGTATGGAAATAGGCCCATAGGCCCAGCTTTACCATGACAAAAAACATGCTGTCCTAATTCATATGCCAAATGCAAGGGAGATTATTAGCAAGCCTAGTTCGATAGCTAAAATGGAGTTGCAAAGGAGGCACCTTGTTCAAGCACTGGGAAAGACTAAGATGCACTGGTAAGGAAAATCTTCGTTTAAGGCCTGCTGCTCAATGAATTGCCCATGTCTTCTATTGGCCTTGGATGTGCAAAAGGCATCAAAATACAGGTTGCCGATTATTTGATGTCACTCAACGTGTCTCACAGTTCAAAACCAAATCAATGCTTCACATGGAAGGTGTGATAGTACAGATTCTATCACCAATGTGTATACGTACAGATTGTAGTGTAGGATGACTGTGATTGACTGAGAGTGTAGCCACACCTACTGGCAGGTCTTAAAGGATTGCTCCTAGCCAGACCAGGTCATTCTGGACTGGTTGGCCTACATGTGATATGCTCCAGTCTTTTAGTTAATAGAAGCCTTGGTTTGGATCAACAAGTCTTTGGTTCTTTCGACACGCTCTACAGAGGGTTTACACTGGAATGTAAGAAAGATGTAAAATAATAAGTTGTATCTAATTGGTTATAGTAACAGCATAAATGCATTCATGCAGGAAGCAAGGCAGATTTTTCCAAAGCTCATATTATTTATAACTTTCTCATAATGTGCTATCAATTGCAAATTGTTTGAAATTTTATATGTGCCGAGACCTTTTTTGAAAATGCAAACATTGCTGCATCCCACTGACATTATTCAATGTAAAATGAATTGTAATAAGTGCCTCAGGATAAGAAGGCACATTTCAATCAAAGTTATTGTAAAGTATACAGAACAAGTTGAGGAAAATACAATGGTTGTTAAAAAAAGTATAAACTATGAGATGAGAAGAAAATTATAAGTATGCGTTAGAAAAATGAGTTTTAAGTTGAATCCACGAAACACAATGGAAATGTTTGTATTTTAATTTGTAGGGTTTTGAAATTGTGTTCCATGCCTTCTTGTGTCAATGACACATACACACACACATTCACTGAGATGGAGAGAACATCAGGAACCAGCCAAGAATTCTGCTGGCACTAACTTCAAGTTCAAAGAATTCCTCTAAAGGATTGAAACATACACAGTGAGCTGCAAGATGCTTTAGATTACCATCCTTATCCACACCTTTCCTCTGAATGTTGGACAGATACACATACATGAACACAAGGGTTTCAAAAACCATACTTGGCATGTGAAAGCTTGTGTTGTTTTCTGAAGGTGGATGTGATAACATAAGAACTTAGGAAACAAAAGGAGAGAACCCTTTCTCTAGCATTTGATATGTCTGTGACTGATCTTTTAGTACAATAATATATTGAATTTTCTTAACATCTAAACAATCATGATTGAGCCTCTACAGCCCTCTTGGGTAGATCCTTCCAAACGTTGACCTCCCTCTGAGTGTAGTAATTACTTCTCAGTAAATAGCCAATGTGTTATTTTGAGACTGTGACATTTGGATTATGTATACCCGAGATAGCGGAAATATGTTTCCAACTATCCTTTTAAGATCTGGAATAAATATGTCCATTTCATAAAATAGCTTTTTATTCTTGAGAATTCTCAAAAGGATAGAGTGTCTATGCTTAATCTGTCCTCACAGGACCCCACCCTTCTTCTTCCCCCCCGCCCCCACCTGTCTTGCACTCCCAAACCTAGAAAACGAATGTAGTTGCCAAATCTCTGAAAAAAAAGCTGAAAATATCCAGACTAGCAGGAAACATCTAAGGAGAGATAAGTAGGGCTGAATACTTAGCCCCCTGCTCTACTCACTTTGCACCTACAAATGTGTGGCTCAGTACAACAATAACACCATCGATAAATTTCAATAAAGGTGCGATGAGTCAACATACAGGAGGGATACTTGGCAAAATGAATCAATGTCACCAAAACCAAGGTGCTGATTGTGCACCTTTAGGAAGGAAAAACCAGAGGTGTACGATCTAGTGATCATTGGGCGATCAGAGGTGGGAAGTGAAGCAAATTTAAATTCCTGGGAGTCACTATCTCGGAGGACCTTATCTGGGCCCAACTTATGCATGGTATTGTGAAGAAAGCACCTCAGAGCCACTACTTTCTCACGAGTTTTCGTAAGCACATTTTCACTAATCTAATGCTGGCCTGATTCCATTGAGAAATATGGCATTGCACCTAATGCCTTTCATCAATAAATCCTTAGAATTCTCACATACTTCAGCACAGACCCATTGTCGGGGCTCTTTCATATTTTTTATCATTCAAGAGTACTAATGGTGACACAGGAAGAGCATGACCTCATTCCACTTAACATAGAACACTACAGCACAGTACAGGTTCTTTGGCCCTCAATGTTGTGCAGACCCATACATTCCTTTTCAAAAGTACTAAACCCACCTTACACTGTATTTTTACTTCATCCATTTGCCTGTCTAAGGGTCTCTTAAAAGCCCCTAATGTTTCAGCCTCCACCACCATCCCTGGCAAGGTATTTTAGGAACCCATAACTCTATGTGTAAAAAAAACTTACCCCTGTTGTCTCCCCTAAATTTACTTCCCCTAACTTTATGCATATGTCCTCTGGTGTTTGCCATTCCTGCCCAGGGAAACTAGCTTTGGCTGTCCACCCTATCTATGCCTCTCAAAATCTTGTAGTCATCTATTAAGTCTCCTCTCATCCTTCTATGCACCAAAGAGAAAAGTCCCATCTCTGCTAACCTTGCCTCATAAAACTTATTTTCCAATTCAGGCAACATTCTGGTAAATCTCCTCCGCACCCTCTCCATAGCTTCCATATCCTTCCTATAATAAGGTGACCAGAACTAAACACAATATTCTGAGTGTGGTCTCACCAGAGATTTGTCGAGTTGCAACATGACCTCACTACTCCTGAACTCAGTCTCCCTATTAATGAAGCCCAGCATCTCATTGGCCTTCTTAACTATCTTAAACCCTAAGGTCCCTCTGTTCATCCATACTCTTAAGCAACTAACCATTAATTCTGTACTCAGCCTTCTGGTTAGTCCTTCCAAAATGCATCACTTCACACTTATTTGGATTGAACTCCATCTGCCACTTTTCTGCCCAACTCTGCATCCTGTCAAAGGAGTTAAGGGTTATGGGGATAAGGCTGGAAAGGGGTACTGATAGTAGTGATCAGCCATGATCTGTAAAATGGCGGTGCTGGATCTACGGGCCGAAGGGCCTACTCCAGCTCCTATTGTCTATTGTCTGTCTATATCCTCTTGCAACCTTTGACAACCTTCAGCTCCATCCACAACTCTTCCAACCTTTGTGTCATCCGTTAACTTAATGCCCCATCCTTCACCTCCATCCAGGTTATTTATAAAAATCACAAGGAGCAGGAGTCCCAGAACAGATCCTTGCTTCACTTCACTAGTCACCGACCTCCAGTCAGAATACTTTCTTTCCACTACTTCTCTTTGCTTTCTTCCTGCAAGCCAACTTGGGAAATATTTGCTTTGGAAATTAAAGTGAAGGCAGCTATTTGTATATAAAATAGCTTTTGTACATAATTCTGCAATGTTTCTCTCAGAATTTAATTTATATTTTATTTATTCTCTTTCAAGTTTTTCATATCTCAATTACAGGAGAAAGTGTAACCCTTTGAACCTGTCCTGCTTCCAAGATCTTCAGTTATTGAATAAGGTTGTTCTGACCCTATTCAAGTTCCCTCACAAAATGTCACCACAACAATCCTAATGCACAACTTTCCTCTTTCCTAATTTATTCCTCTTGTTGGAATAAATTATTGCTCATCCAAGAGTTAACATAGCAGGAGACTTTATTGTGGGGAGGAAAAGAGGTGTGGAGAGGCCTAGAGCTGCTCTGGTTCAAGCAGGATGGCCTCTAGGCTATCGCTGCTTTGGCTACCTTACAGGGTGGGAAAGCACAGAAAGTTTGTAATTCATTAATCCATTTGCTTTCAACCAACACAAGTACATCTCCTGGGACATTAGAGAACAGAATAATGGGCTGAAGTGATAAGCCAGAAGTCCTTTTAAACAGTGATATCAAAAGCCATGATACTCACAATTTGAGCCCAGACAATTAAAATGCACTTTGTGCTGCCATAGAAATCTGCATTGCAGTCTGCTAAAGCCACTGTCCAAAACTGCAGGTGAGCAGATGGAGGTCATTTTCTTTTAAATTTAAAAATGCTGAATCTTACATCTAAGAGAATAGGTTACACGGAATTTTAGTTGGGATTGTTTTGTGAGTTTGCACAGACTTTTTTGGGTGAAATGTTGTAAAAAAAATCATGATATTTATCTGCACACATCCCTGGTTCTGAGCTGCTGAGACTCCTTGGGATGACCTATCAGTATCCCGGCAAGGTTTCCAGAACCCTACACATCTGGTTAAAGGTAGGGAGCAGCTCCATCTTCATACACCTTACACTCTGAAAACATAGTAAAAGAATATTTTTTCTATCTTTTGTCATCCCAAGACATTTTACAGTCAATTACGTATGTTTAAAGCATAGTCAATGTTTAATAGTGGAAAGGCTGTACACAGCAATCTTCCAGAAACACAAATATAGAAATACATCCAAATAATGGTGTAGGTTCAGAGAATGATACATTTGTGAGCATATAGGATAGTTCCTCTTCTCCCATTGATAAAAGTGCCATGGTATTTTAACATTCATGTGAAAAAATGGAAAGGCAGCACCTCTAACAGTACAGCAATCCCACTGTATGGTACCATGATTTCTGTATTCCTGTGTCTAGGATGAAACAAGCCCTCTTGATATATCACTCCCATGCCATGACAACTGATCTACTGACCTGTTCTGTAAGTGTCATTACAGAATGTCTTTGATATGCTTGATAAAAGTATCATTGCTGAGGGACCTCAGACAAAATGCACGTGCTCCCCCAATCTCATGCAGCTCTATGCTAACATTGAATTTCCTGCCATGTTCTAGTCCATGGTATTTCCGAATGGCAGCAACAGACATACCTGTTTAGCAGGAAACTGAGATGCAGTGGTAAAAAATCGTGACATTTATCTTCACACATCCCTGGTTCAGGGCTCTAAGATTCCTTGGGATGACCTATCAGTTTCCTGGCAGGAATTCCAGAACATTACACATCTGGTTAAAGGCAGGCAGCAGTTCCATCTCTATACACCTTGCACTCTGAAGAAAAATATCTTTTTTTTTCTATCATTTGTCATCCCAAGACATTTCACAATCAGGAGGAAGTCAGAGGAACACGACCCAGTCCTCAACGAGGGCTTAGTAGTGGAGACGGTCAAGAACCTCAAATTCCTGAGTGTCAACATCTCTGAGGATCAGTCCTGGAACCTCCACATTGATTCAATCACAAAGAAGGCTCACCAGCAGCTATACTTTGTGAGGTGTCTGAGGCGGTTCAGTATGGCACTGAAGCCTCTCATAAATTTCTACAGGTGTAAAATGCAGAGCATTCTGGCTGGTTGCATCACTGCCTGGTATGGAGATTCCAACTCTCAGGACAAGAATAAACTCCAGAGAGTTGTTAACTCAGCCTGTGACATCACAGGCACCAGACTTCACTCTATCGAGGCAGTCTCTATCCTCAAAGACCCTTCTTCACTCTGCTACCATTAGGGAAAAGGTACAGGATCCTAAAGACGAGCACTCAGCGGCAGAGGGACAGCTTCTTCCCCACTGCCATTAGATTCCTGAATAATCAATGACTGAACCAATGACACTAAATTTCATGACTTGTTCATGACAATAAATCCTGATTCTGAAAAGGATTCCAGATAAAATTCTATCAACATGCATTTATTTCTTTTAGGAATTATTTCATGACTAGCTTTGTTACACCCTTCAGCTACCACAAATAAATAAAAAAAAATCAATGTACACATCAGCAGTAAAATAAAACATTAATTTGAAAATAACCCCACTATTTACATCCTCCATACATCTATAAAACCAGTGGAAAAGACATCAATTCAACTCTGATTAGTTTGTGTTGTTTAAGTTTTATTCTGGGAACACTGCTCCTCTGGCTCTGTAAGAAACTGAAGCTATTGTTAAACCAAAGAGGATCACAATACATGTATGGTTTTTGGATTGTAATGGCACAATCAAGGAATTTTGCCACTACATGGGCAGTCTAAAAAGGAATATGCAGGAGTTTTGAGTCCATTCCTGCTCTGCGATTTATCCTGCAGGAATCCTACAACTTTTTGGAGGAAGCCTGTAGTGTAAATCGTGCTGGGAAAAATTTGTTGATGGTCATCCATTCTACCGTGCATCCAACCACCGGGACTCAGGCACTTGGAGTCTAAAAAAGATAAGAACCTTAATATTTTATCAAAAGCAGACTGGATATTGGCTCAGAGACAGAAGAAGGAAAAAGAGTAGGTTTAAGTTTGGGATTATCTTTGGTTTTGGTACATTTTCAGACCACAGTCATCCTGATTAGATATCGTACAAGCAGAGCTGGGGTGGAGTTAGATGCACCCAGTGCATGGGTAGATGAGATGAGATTAGTGGATTGGGTCAGATGATGAGATGAAGAGACTCATCATGAGAGATGCAAATAGTAGTTAACAGGTGAATTCAAGTTCATTTTTAGATTGTTATGCTTTGCTCTGTGAATTAAGATCAGTAATTTAAGTTGTTATCAACAGTATCAAAGTTGATAAAAAGAAATGATGGATATGTAGGAGATAATTTTCTATTCATATCTATTAATACAACTTTCACCACTGATAATGTTTTGCTATCTCTAGCTTGCCTCAACCACCAGATGGACACCACTTGTTAGCTGAGGTACATGGGTCATGGAGGTCACAGAAATCAGGTTAGTGACATCTGTGAAAACCAGAAGTGATTGGGCTCAGGGAGAGTTGGATGACCAATCACAAATCCATCTATATTTAGGAGTTAAAATAACCTGATGAAATCTGTTTAATCTAGGTGCAAACCAATGACTTTGCATAAAACTGTGCAGAGCCACCCATGAATTATTTTAAGGTATGTTTTAGATTTAAAAGTACAATAGACATGTTTAACCCTAGAAACGTATTCTATTTATAAAAAAATAAATTAACTGATGGTTTTCTATAAAGTATGCAATAAATCTATCTTTGTTTTCCTGTTAATACAATTAAGAACAGAGCTAATGTTTCAGGCCTGAGCAAAGTGCACAGACCCAAATCGATGGGTTCCTTGAACTTCCTATGGATACTATGTGACCTGCTGATTTGTGCATTACACCAGAACAGAGCCAATTATTGGTTCTCACTTATAGGTTTATCCAAATGGCTTTTTTTTTTAAGTTTGAGACCTATAAATTGCTAAAACTGAACTAAACTGCAAAGTCTGTTTATTGATCATGGGAATAATAATTTACATTTATATAGATCCCTTCACACCTACAGGACATCACAAAATGCTTCAGTCAATAACATTCTCTTGACCTGTTCCTTTGAAAGGAAACATTTCAACCATTTTTGCATAACAGTGTCCCACCAAGGACAATGAGAAGGAGAACCAGCTAATATATTTTCAAGATTTTTGAATGATGGTTACAAAACAATGAGGGTTCTCCCAGTCAACATCAAATGGTGCCTTCTGAGTCTTTATTACTGAACTGAGTGGATAATCAGTTCCTGGAGTGACAGCTGTAAATATTTTATGCCTCAGCAGAGGGTTTTGAACTTCAAATTATTTAATGCAGATGTTATTGTGTTGCCACTTGGACAATTTTGACATCACTATGTATTTTACTGTGTATCACTGGACACTTGTCAACTGAATGAAGAGGGTGCTTTATGCTTCAGTTTCCTCTAGACACAAACAAAAGATATTTCTCAGTGTCAAGCCTTTGTTTCCCACAAATTGAAACAAGATCATGTGTAAAATGTAATTTAAGGAAGTGCCCTGGGCAAAAATGAAACCCATTTAAAATCTCTAAATTAATGTAGGATTTTGACTGTGCACCCAGCTCACTTGAAGAAACAATATTAGTCATGTTAGGCATTTTATGCTAGGCTATTAAATGATTTTATTTACAATTTTTTTTATAACCAGTAGGAGTTTTGATGATTGAGATCAAGATTAATAGCACAACAGCTATGAGAAACCGTGAAGAGGGTAAATAATCTGCCAGTTATGTTTTGACTCATGGTCCCTGACTGGAACATTCACCGTTTATCATTGTCAGGAAGCTGGGGAATCTGCAGATATCCATGGTGCCCCTTTCTGCAGAATCTGCAGGTCAGTGGTGCGCCTTTCTGCAGAAGTCTGTGCTGCCTCTCTTGCTCCCCAAAAGCTGGAAAATCTGCAGATGTTCATGCTGCCCCTTTTCCGCAAGGATCTCATTGGTTCATTGTGGGAGTCCTGGAGTCAGCAAAGGTTGAGTGAAAGGCTACACTTCAGCTTGTGCTTGGGGGATGGCTTTGTGGAGCACCTTGGCTCTGTCCGCCGCAATAGCATGGATCTCCCACTGGCCACCCATTTCAATTCTCCGTCCTATTCCCTTGGTGACGTATCTGTCCATGGTCTCATGTACTGCCAGACTGAGACTAGCTATAAATTGGAGGAACAACACCTCTTCTTCTGATTGGACACCATACAACTGGATGACATTAATAATGACTTCTCTGGCTTTCATTAACCCCGCCCCTTGCTTCCCCCATCGTCTTTCCATTCCATCTCCTTTCGCACAGGCATCATAAACTCTTCCTTGTCCCTTATCATATCCAATTAACACCTTCTATTGGTCTGGATTCCTCCCCCATGGTTTGAATTCTAAGACTTTCTGATAGATCCTGCTTCTGGCTTTTCCCATTTTTCCTTGAAGAAGAGCTCAGGCCCGAAACGTAGGCAATATATCTTTGTCTCACTGATGCTGAACAAACCAGCTGAGTTCCTCTGGCATTTCAGTGAGCATCTGCAGCCTTATCGTGTTTCTCTCTGTACTTGGGAATTGCCCAGTTACAGTCTTATCTACCTTGAGGGAGTTTCATGGAAGTTTCCATTCAAGCACAACTGCTCTGCCGGAACAATTCTTATGGACAATTAGTGGTTCGCGGCAGAGTGACCGACTCAAAAGTTTGTGAAGCACTCTCTTGGTTGTCAGGTCAATCAGCAATATTATCAGGCAGAAAGAAGCTGTTGACTCCATTGTACTTGTGCCAATGTTTTGTGATAGCTCTTTAAAACAGCTATCTAACATGGAATTTTTTTCCTTTTTAGGTATTTACCTACAAGTTCATTTTTTGCCATGACTTTCACCAGCAAATGAGCAGAGGAAAAGCAAAGATGTATTGAAGTCAAAAGATAAATAGAAAATGCTGTCGATATTCATATCACATCTGAGGGAAGACAAATTCTGTCAAACACAGCCTGATCCATGGAGAATTTCCAGCATTTTCACTTTATATTTTAGATTTCGAGTATCTGCAGTATTGAAGACAGTGTTTTCATGTATTGAAGACAGTGTCTCTCAACTGAACAGGTCTGTGGTACATCAGAACACTAAGGTCAGACCAGTTGCTTAAAGGCACCTTACACATATATACCACACTATTTGTCTTTTTAAAAAAGAAATAGACCAAAACAATCAATTATTAACATATATTGTGTTATATAGAGAATTTAGGTTAAAAAGACTTAAGTTAAAATGTGATGATTAATCATAAACAGGGAAGCTAGAACGGACAGAGAGTTTACTAGCAGCCAAGGACAAAAGGATCTGCTGAATATGTTTTTTTAAACCTATCTTTTCATGGTCATAGTGAGAGACATGCAGGAGACAAAGGATTGATAAGAAGTGTGAGAAACAGAATTTAGTGTATGTAGAGTTCACAGCGTACGTAACGAACGTGATAATTAATAATGCAGTTATACTTAGAATGCTTTTGTAATACTAACCAATTAAAACAGTATTAATAAGAAGGGGAAGGGCAAATAATAAGGGTATAAAAGTCAATGCACTGTATGTATCGGGGCTTAACTGGTGAGAAACCAGTTGAGTCCAACTCTGCAGACTTGTAAATAAAGCTTGTCGTGTCATCAGTTTTAAAGAGACTCATGTGTGAGAAGTTTTATTTCTGACATATTGAGTTATTAAAAAGGTTAAATATTTACACATGTATACATAGTTATACAATAAAACCAGTTAGAAATTCAGTTGACCTACATGATCTGAGAGATCTCCTCAAACTGCAGTGGTGTATGTGTCCAATCCAGGGATGTGCAGTTTTGAAGTATGTGATTTCTGTCACATCCATTTGGTTGGACATCTCCTGACCTATAACCTATTCAGCAATTTCTGCAGCAAGGGGGCATTCTTCAAATTTATGCTCATCCTGTGTCTTTTGTTCTCAATTAGAATTATCTAAGGGGTACCTACCAGAATTGTTTGACTTCTGCTACCTATTTTCACAATGTAGTTCATTGCAGTTCCACAATTTCTCCACAGCTCTACCTGAACAATTAACCATGGGCACACATCATCCTCACAGTCCTCCCACTTAAAGCTATCTTTCCTGGTCTTGTGAGCTATGCTGATTGGGTGTCAGATAAAGATGACATTCCTTTCGCTCAAGTTCCAGCAGGTCAAGACCAGTGTTGTTGCCTAAATGTTTCACAAATGGCAAATGTATGCTGCACATTGATTGAAAACTATGCTCTCCATTCACTTTGCAAAGCAGCATCGATGACAAGGAAAACAACAAGTTAATTTCATTGTGCAGAAGGGAGTATCAATGATGTTCCATGATTGATTTTGAACTTAAATTGCATAGCTACAATTGGCCACATGAGCACTATCTTAGCATGCTCTTCCATATGCACACAGGATCATGGGCCAAAGGACCTGTTTCTGTGCTGTATTGCTCTATTATTTCCTTGTAGTAGTGAATTAGAGATAGGTTTTTCTGGCAAGCATTATTTTATGCAAGGATTATTTTATGTCAGCCATTGATCAGTCCCTGCCCAAGGTTAAAGTTCTCTCTTCTGAGTCAGGAGGTCATACATTTAGGAATGAAGTTCTGAATGAGAGTTAGAGAGTCAGAGATCAGGGATGTATCTATGCAAAATAGCACCTACGGTGACAAGGAGTTCTTGTGAGAGCTGGCCTTGGTGGCTGCCATGTTGTATTTGGCATTGTATAATTGAGAGCAAACGCTAAGACAAGGAAGGAGGATGAGTATAATGAGTCCAGAAGAAACAGATATGTGCTCCTTGTATGTCCAGGGTGGCGGCGGCGCTAAGCAGGGGAGGCCTTTCAAGCGAAGCCCCCTGTATTCCCTAGATCCACCCCTGAAGATCCCATTGCTTGGCTGAGAAGTTAAACCCATCTGACTTTTCAAATGAAACTTCACTCCCTGGCTTCCATAGTTACCAATTTAGCTGCAGATGGAAAACCAATGATTTGATTAAATGAAATTCTGGGCTACAAGTTCTGCTTCAAATCTGTAAAATCTTATTCCCTTGTTCTTTCACTATTCCAAAAACAACTGCCCTGTTATTGCTTTCTGATGCATGTGGCATTTACCCCTTTGATTTTTTAAAAAATCTTGATAATGTTCTGTATTTAAGGTTTCAAAACCTTTAAAATGGTTTCTCAAATGAAAACAATTTATTGATCACTGCAAAGACAAGAACCCCTGTTGTTTCCAGATGAACTGACTGAAACCATCTTTGTGATTAAAAAGAACATTACAAAAAAATCCCAGTCAGTTATATTTTTAAACTTGATCTTATACCGTTTAGTCATTGTTTGTTTACAATACCTTCTGCTCTCCAAATTCCATTGTTGTAATTCGGTAACCAAATCTCACCTTACAGTTTATGTCGCTCTGTAGCTGAATCTACTTCTCATGATGCAAACTATGCATCTGATGGATCTATGATGTGTCCGCTTCAATAACAGAGAACAATGCAAAATAATTTTAGCTACTTTAGTCTGGACATCACTTCCTAAACAGTACCAAAAGACAGAATGATTTCCTGGGAAAGGTGGTGTGATTAAATTGCCACTGTCTGGTCAGTTTGACACCACTGATTTGTTTAGAAGAAGATAGCTACTGCTATTCACCTTAAAGGATGCCCCAATCATTTAACTTATCTTATCGCTGTAATAAGCAGACACTAATATGAAACTGCTCTGACTTCAAGCTATTGCCATGATGGATCCTTGCTACAAGGGCACACTGCTCCATCTGAACCGAGTGTTACCACCTCTCCCTATATATCCTGAAGGCTGCAATCTTGTAGTAGAACTACACTTGGATGCTTCTAATCATTAAACAATGTCCCAACTTTATCCCTCCTCAAAATGTTCTTCTTCTGAAAGAGCTGGATGCGACAGACAGAAGCAGAGAAGAGTTCTGAAGCCTTTTATCCCTCTGCAGTTGGATGGCATAACTACAATTTTGAACAATGATTATGAGAAAGGAAGGATTTCGGTGTCATGTGCCCCGGTTTCAAAGTGGAAGTGGAATATGTTGATAGACTAGTTGCACTTTGCCTGCTCATTAGTTTAGTACGTTCCACATTTACATTTATTGTCTGGATTCTTGCCCATCTTTTATATTTTATATCTGCTACTAGACAGTGAGTACTGAAAGGTCATAAAGATTATACTAACACAATTTGTGCTTCTTCCAGCAAGTGACTAATCCAAATGTGAAACACTGCAGATGACAGAAATCTAAAACGAACAAAACAAGGATTGCATGGTTAGCACAACCCACTGCCCACTCAGCCAGGTCTCCACACTCCCAACATTCCCCACTGCCCACTCAGCCAGGTCTCCACACTCCCAACCATTCCCCACTGCCCATTCAGCCAGGTCTCCACACTCCCAACATTCCCCACTGCCCACTCAGCCAGGTCTCCACACTCCCAACCATTCCCCACTGCCCACTCAGCCAGGTCTCCACACTCCCAACATTCCCCACTGCCCACTCAGCCAGGTCTCCACACTCCCAACATTCCCCTCTGCCCACTCAGCCAGGTCTCCACACTCCCAACATTCCCCACTGCTCACTCAGCCAGGTCTCCACACTCCCAACATTCCCCACTGCCCACTCAGCCAGGTCTCCACACTCCCAACCATTCCCCACTGCCCACTCAGCTAGGTCTCCACACTCCCAACATTCCCCACTGCCCACTCAGCCAGGTCTCCACACTCCCAACATTCCCCACTGCCCACTCAGCCAGATCTCCACTCTCCCAACATTCCCCACTGCCCACTCAGCCAGATCTCCACTCTCCCAACATTCCCCACTGCCCACTCAGCCAGGTCTCCACACTCCCAACATTCTCCACTGCCCACTCAGCCAGGTCTCCACACTCCCAACCATTCCCCACTGCCCACTCAGCCAGGTCTCCACACTCCCAACCATTCCCCACTGCCCACTCAGTTATTAATGTTTCCCTGAAAGTTATTTGAACCAAAAGGCAGCCTATAGTTCTGGCTTGTATATCTTGGAACCAGACTTCTCAAGAGCTTGTTAAATTCCAATGGATATTTGGACACCTACATTGAGCCTAATTGGTGTACGACCCCATTATTAACCTCCAATAACTAGATATGTGAAAAGCAAATAATAGCATAAATTTGAAAGCTGTTCTTTAGACCATTTATATTATTGGAATGTCATTTCGAGTGATCTTATTAGAAAGCAAATGAAGTTTGCACGTACTCTCAGCAGCATTGAAACAGACAGGAGAAAACATGTCAGTGGTCCTGTGGCATTAATGGGTGATTTGGCTGTGTTGATTTGCTGTTGAAAATGTTTGGAAATGGGCGAAACATTCACCAGATTTTAAAGACTGCTAATTACTGTATTTGATGTGCCTTAAATGATTCTGTCTGAAATACCTACTTCAGATTATGCTTATCTGATTGAAGGGAATAATTTAAAAAAACAGTAGGATACTTTGAGGTACTGCATATCATTTAGTTTTTGACAGCAGATCAATCAAGCTATGTTTGTTAAGCAATACTTTTAAGGCTTGCTCAGACATTTGGAAAGCAAATAAAGCATTCCACATACTGAAAACACTTGTGCATGTTTCTCAGAGAGAGAGAGAGAGAGAGAAAAAGGTATAATGTATGTACTGAGACATCAGACTCCAGAACAAATATGAATTGGTAATTTAGGAGCTGAAGACAGGTTCAAAATATTACTGCTAGACCTTCAAAACATCTTTTTTTTTCCTGAACCTGCGTTCCCAGCAGGAAATTTTAGCCTCTGGTTGCACATTGTAGGGGTGGTGCAAAGGTCAATAGATTGGAGCCTGGTCTCTAGCCAGATGCTTGATGCTCCTTGTTACCCATTCAAATTCATAGAATTTTGCCTTCAGGAATTTTGCAAAAGTGTTCTTATATAGTTCAATTACACAGGAGAAAACAATTAAATCAGGATAAATCTTCTTGGAAGGTTGGAAGTGTTTCAGAGCTGGCTGAATGGATGCTGAGTAGAAAAATTAACATTCCTAACACAATTGCCTGAAGAATAGATGACATTATCTTTATTAGTAAAAGAACAAAACAGATCTCAAATTAATGAGCTTGAATTTTCAATACTCTCCATTTTATAACATATAACAATGACAGCATGGAAACAGGCCAATTTAGTCCTTCTAGTCTGCACACTCTATGGCTCTTCCTGATATTGGCTAAAACAGAGCCTGTGTTTCTAATACAATAATGCAGAATATCCATAAGATCATAGTAAATCACAAAAGCCTGCAGACACCATGATTGAAGTAAAAACACAATGCTGGAGAGACTCAGCAGGTCAAGTAGAGTACTCGATGCAGTAAATATAAAAATTCATAACCAACATTTCAGGCTTCAGCAAAATGTAGGCATGAGCTCGTTCGGGGGCTGCCTACATTTGGCTTGTACCTTGAAGGGCACAAGACTGAAACATTACTCGTGTGTCTTTATCCATTAAAATCGTGTGCCAATATTATGTATATTTCTCATTGGGTCTATTTTTTTTATATACCATTTAGACTTGGGTACTACTTGTATTATAAATCTAACAGGTGATAATAATTGCAAATAAGTCTCTGTCTAAACATTTAAAATAAATACAATATTACATAATTCATTTTGTGGAGAGAAAATTCAATAAAGCATAGCTAATTTAAAAAGAAATTGTTGCTGAGAGAGATTTTTATTTTTAATGAAAAACCATAATCAGTTAAAAGACTGAACAGATCCTATTTTTCAAATGCATTGATACTGTAACAGGTTCATTCATGTCCAGCTCCTTCAGCAATCTAATTATATGGCATATTTCTAAGTGATTTTTTTCCAGAATACATGAATATTTATGTAAGAGAATTTTAATGCACTTAAACTGGAAAAGCATCTGTCTATAAAACTACATTGATTCGTAAGGGAGGTACAGCGGTCACCTTTGTTGTAAATGAGAAATATTCAAGTAAACTCAAAAAGTTTGCATCCATTTAAGATACACTATATATTACTTCTCAGCAATAATATGAAAGACATCATTCTCAACCTTCATATGTGGATCTATGAATGAGTCATTGAATCATCAGGCCAGGTTGTGTTAACCTTCTGGTGCTTCAGTACCGTCTGCATGTGTCATTTGTGCTTGTGTCATGCAATGTGGATGTCACGAAAGTGATGCTGGTTAATACCCTGAGCTCAGCAGACAGATGTCCTTTGCATCTCACCCATCAGCCACACTCTAGGAGTTGTGTGTGCAGGCAAAATGTGCCCAAGTATTTGAAAGGAATCATCAACCTTGGTTGAAAAGATAAGTAGAGGGAAGGAGTTTCATTTATTTCTGGCATTAAAAGATCATTTTTGGTAAACTTATTGTTTTTTGTTGTCCAATTTTTAAACTTCTGCATTCATTGGAATTCTGTACAAAAGCCTTTGACTGCAGCCAGTGGTCCAATGGCCACCAGAGAATGGGGTATTGGAAACTGTGGGCTGTGTCCTGGTCTTCGCTGGCAGCACTCTCCACCTCGTGGACTGGCTGCAACTTTGAGGCCTCCAGATCAATCAAACTCCTTGAAATCCTCCAACCACCCTTTCAACATACTTTTACATCGAATGCTGAATTGCTAAGCTATTGTGTTTACTCCCTCATAAATTCTGGCTGCTAACCATTGCAGGGATAATATATTTTTTGACATTAGGTTACATCATTCATTGCACCTGCCATTGATACTCTGAACCCAACTAGGTTTTAATAGCACTGATTGCTTGCTGTTATAGCATGTTTTCAAAGGGAATGATGTCCAATGCAGTGTTAGCAATCCTTTAATCCTTTAATCAAAGCTCTCCTTCAGGTCCGCTAACATGCTCCTCACAATCCCACCATCTGATTTTTACTCACGCCTCCACCTATTCCGATTTCCAGAGCCAGAGGCCATGATTCCAAATAACAAATTGAGCCATAACCCTCAAGCTCTCAGCAGGCCCTCTAAATCATGGCTGAAGATCAAAATCTAAACTATCTAGTTGTGTTCAGAATAGTCTGGACTGGCTAAAAGAGAATCAAGGCTAGACACGTGTTATTTAAAAATGGAGGTCACAGGGGAATTCACAAAGAGGGCACACATTCACCCACACAGTTACATGGCCAAATAAATCACTGCTAAACAATCTCAATTCCCAATTGGGAATGCAAGGGTTAGACAGAGTGTCCACCACCCATAGGTACAGTAAACCATGTAACTAATCAAATGAACCTGGTCTCCAGTGTAGTCACTGCTCGGGATCCAGGACAGGCTCATCACAGTCAGCCCTCTGGAGCTCAGCAAAAGTCACAACTAACGAATATATATGCAACAATTTGTTCTCCAGTTCTGCCGCCGCCCACCTGTGGGCAGATCTCATCATTGATTGGCATATCAGATTCACAGGTAGGCCAATCTAACCCTTAAGTGGCAGGTGGGGTCACTTCTGATATAGAGGTCACATGACCCTCCCATTACACATCCCAATAACTGGCAGTCAACCATCACCTCTTTCTGACCTTGATATTTATCACCCCCATCTTTTAATTTCCCTCCCTGTGACACTTCTGCCCCGTCCCCCCTCCTATTATAATCTACTAATGTTTTATCAATTGCAGGCTCTGCACTCATATTGTGTATAAATGGACATCTTTCATTGTTAAAACCACTTTCACTTCAGCAGGACCCAGATGTTTTGGCTTCTAGTCCACTGAACTTTCAAGTTCTGGACCATGCAATGAACCTGGTCTCTGTAAATGTTCAACAATTCACGTCAGGATTATTTCAAGACCACTATGCAAGCCTCCCAGCAGAGCCCTGGAGAGACTCCCAATGCAGAATGCAATTCTCTGAATCCTTTCCCAGTTCTTCAACTTCCCCCATCTTGATGATCTGTATTGACTACTGACCCCTCTCTTGACAAACATTTACAAGAGCGCAATAGAGAGGGTCCTGTCTTGCCTCATCATTGTATCGTATAGGAACTGCAAAGCATCAGACTCAAAGGATCAATAAAACAGCCAAGAGGATTATTGGGGTCTCTTCTTCTTCTGAAGATGATATTTACTGGAAGTGCTATCTAAGGAGGGCTCAAGGAATTATAGAACACCTTTTCCATCCAGCACAAAATATCTTTAACCCACTATCATCAAGAAAGTACAGGAGCATCAGAATCAGGACTGCCAGGCTGGGGAATAACTGCTTCCCACAAGCTATAAGACTCATGAACCTGTAACCATGAAAATCATTCCAAATATTTATATGTATTGATTTTGATTATTTATGTGAACATTTTTCTTTGGCTTGGCTTCGCGGACGAATATTTATGGAGGGGGTAAAAGTCCACGTCAGCTGCAGGCTCGTTTGTGGCTGACAAGTCCGATGCGGGACAGGCAGACACGGTTGCAGCGGTTGCAGGGGAAAATTGGTTGGTTGGGGTTGGGTGTTGGGTTTTTCCTCCTTTGCCTTTTGTCACTGAGGTGGGCTCTGCGGTCTTCTTCAAAGGAGGTTGCTGCCCGCCAAACTGTGAGGCGCCAAGATGCACGGTTTGAGGCATTATCAGCCCACTGGCGGTGGTCAATGTGGCAGGCACCAAGAGATTTCTTTAGGCAGTCCTTGTACCTTTTCTTTGGTGCACCTCTGTCACGGTGGCCAGTGTGCTCGCCATATAACACGATCTTGGGAAGGCGATGGTCCTCCATTCTGGAGACGTGACCCATCCAGCGCAGCTGGATCTTCAGCAGCGTGGACTCGATGCTGTCGACCTCTGCCATCTCGAGTACTTCGACGTTAGGGATGAAAGCGCTCCAATGGATGTTGAGGATGGAGCGGAGACAACGCTGGTGGAAGCGTTCTAGGAGCCGTAGGTGGTGCCGGTAGAGGACCCATGATTCGGAGCCGAACAGGAGTGTGGGTATGACAACGGCTCTGTATACGCTTATCTTTGTGAGGTTTTTCAGTTGGTTGTTTTTCCAGACTCTTTTGTGTAGTCTTCCAAAGGCACTATTTGCCTTGGCGAGTCTGTTGTCTATCTCATTGTCGATCCTTGCATCTGATGAAATGGTGCAGCCGAGATAGGTAAACTGGTTGATCGTTTTGAGTTTTGTGTGCCCGATGGAGATGTGGGGGGGCTGGTAGTCATGGTGGGGAGCTGGCTGATGGAGGACCTCCATTTTCTTCAGGCTGACTTCCAGGCCAAACATTTTGGCAGTTTCCGCAAAGCAGGACGTCAAGCGCTGAAGAGCTGGCTCAGAATGGGCAACTAAAGCGGCATCGTCTGCAAATAGTAGTTCACGGACAAGTTGCTCTTGTGTCTTGGTGTGAGCTTGCTTTTTGATTATTTATGTGAACATTATGTACAGTGTATTGTGTGTGTGTTTTGAGTGAACCTAGTTTAGTGAGGTTGTATTTACAGTCAGTTCGTAATAAACTTGAACTTGCGTTGACTTTACTTGATCCCTAAAATTGTCTGAAATGGAGCCAAAAAACAGAGGAGATGTGAAATATGCTGCCAATTCATCATCAACAATATTTTAGAAAGTTCAATCCATTTCCAAATTTAAATCCCTGATGGCCTCTTCCATCCTTACACCTTGTCCTACTAACTTCAATCCACTAATTCAGGTATTTTGTATGTCTTCCAGCATTTATGGACAAGAGCTCATATAAAGGCTTATTTCCCCATCAATTCCCTTTTTAGCGGCTTTACAACATTTTCTTTCAGTGAGTTCTTGATCACCAATATTAACCTCTCCCTGCTTTATACAGTCTCCATTTTCTGATATTAGTCAGTTGGGATAATTTTTATGTCAATAAATATTCAAATCAAGTTGTTTTGTTTCTGCTCAGAAATAAATTTTTGGTGCAATAGATTCTAAGATGAGACCATCGTAGCCGAAGAACAAAGCCAACACAAAATCTCCCTGATCTGAAGTTTTCTCTTATGGCAGAATGCTTTCTCTCCACAGTTATTTTCACCATTTTAACTGATTCTGCCAATAAATTAGCATTGGGCATGAATTATTTACCATGGAGCTTTGCTCCATTTACCAAGATTACACAGACTCATGGTTAACTTATGAGAAAGGGAGAGAATGACTTTACATTCCATCCAATTATTGCTTCCCCAAGTTCATTAAGAGCCAATAGGATAAAGTCTTATATTAGAACTTCTATAGGTCTGGAATGAACTTGTCCTGTGGGCTCTTTGATTCCATTGTGGTTTTTCTGGTATAGTGAATGTTTGGATAGCCAATTTTCAGATGCCATGTGTGGTTCCTGTTAAATGCTTTGCTATCTATCTTTATTATTTGATAAAATGTTAATCAACAAATTGAACAAATTTTCTGGAAAAAAGTCAGCTGAGTTATTGTGAGAGAATTAGACACTGTCATGTAAAATAGCTAACTTAATTTGAAGACTTTGATTGAGTATACATGAACAACATGATATCATTTGCAACAAAATCAATTAAAAAGACTGATGCCAATTGTACATACTTAAAAATGAAGGAGCTGTGATTTTCAAACTCATTCTGGCAATGTTTATGAGAGACCCGCTTGGCTAAACTTTAATGTTTGATGTGACCTAATTTATGCAAGGATGAATGGCTTTTCCTTCTATTGCCTCATCAATCAATTGTTTATTGGATATCATGTGTCAAAACTTTTAAATGCAATCCTTTCAGAACCAGAAGCTTTAAGAGTTGAAAATTAAAACAGGTCAAGAGATAAAATGATCCCTAATCAGTACCCTAGATTAAATTTTGAGTCCTGGTCAGGAAAAAAATAAGCTTGATATGGAGAAAGGAGGCATATGTCAGTGATAGGTGGCTGGAATCGTGCAAATCTCTTGAGGAGTAGAAGGGAAATGAACAAAACCAAGGTCCTGTGATATTGTGGGGTTTGAGAGATCCTGCTCACAACAAGGCCTGCTGGTAACCTACGCATTATTTGGCAAGACAAGAATGTAAGGAGTCACACATGCTTGTTACACCATTCAATAATCCTCACCCTAACCTGCCTTACTTTTTGTGCAAAGACCAAATTTTATGACAAGCAATAACAATAAATTCTGCCTGCTGTTTCTGATTCCCTTAATATTGAATAAAGAATCAGTCTGTCTTGAATGCAGCCATCATCTGAGCCTTCACATCCCATTTAGATAAAAGAAATTTCTGTGTCTTTCATTCTACTTGTCCAACCCTTCAACCTGATGTTGATCAGGATTCTGAATGGCCCAGCCAAAAAGACTTTGCATCAAACAGCTTTCCAGTCATTGGTTCATCACATCCTGATTGACTGCATCTCAAGATGAATTAAATTTACCTGGACTAGTAAAATACTCATTACATTGATTTGAAAAGAATCTCGGTGGCTATTATACCACAGCAATCTGGCTGTTGAATGACATTTCGTATGATATTTTCAAGATCAAAAAACTTACTTGTACATTAGAAACCCATGCAGATATTGCCTAAAGGGCAACTATTTTCTACTTAATCAAAAAATACTTGTGCAAGATATTTGATCATACTGTCTTGAGTTGCTCTAAGTTCAGGGTCCTCTGGACAGCAGTCTCTTACTTCTACACCAAGCTCCTGAAGGCACTGAAGAAAATAAAGGTGTACTTGCAAAATCCTCCAAATTCACTGGACCGTTGAGGCAATCAATGGGAAGCTTGCAATATTTAATGGTGCCTTGGAGACTGATATGATTACATTGACAGTATCACACCCCTCCCTCCTCCTTAAAATAATCCAAAAGGATCATTGTGCCTCTGGAGATCCTAAACTTCTGCACCCAATATCACATGGCTTTCTGTGAAACATGCAAGTTTGCAGATGCTGTGATTGTAGTAAAAAGGCAAAAATGCTGGAGAAACCCAAAAGATCTCATAGGAGGTAAAGATATTAAACCAATTTTTTGTTCCAAAAATAGACTTTATTCACAATATTTGCAAAAAGAAAACCATTCAAAGTCTATTCCAACCCTTAGATTACTATCCATACATTTTTATGTATACCATTGCAACCACTGTGGCACCTTTTCATTACAAAGGTATGAAACCAAAATTTTGGCCCTGAGCCTTTCGTCAAGGTATGAGCAAAAAGCAGGCAGGCTCCTGAATAAAAAGGCATGGGGAGGATGGAAGAAAGGGGAAGAGGAGGTGCACAGGCTATTAGGCAAAGCCAATATTTGGACATGGATAAGAGGGCAGGAGAGGAAAGGTGAGGAGGGGGTTGGCTCTGTGTGTGCAAAGTTGGAGGAAAGGAGACAGTGGGACAGGGAGTGAGAGAGATCTAAAGGGGAGGAAAAGAGAGAGAGAGAAAGATAGGGGTTTAATGGAAACAGGAGGTCAATGTTAGGACCATCAGGGTGGAGGATGCCCAGGTGAATATGAGGAATTTCTCCAATAACTTGTGATGGATTCAGTCTGGCAATGCATCACCACATGGACAGACAAATTGTCATTGAAATGGGGCAGAGAATTAAAATGAGTGGCCATTGGGAGATACTCGCTATTGTTACAGACAGAGCTGAGGTGCTTAACCAAGCGATATCCTAGTCTGCATCCAATCTCTCCAGTGTAGATGATCATGGGATGCTGTAGATGACCCCTGCAGATTTACAAGAGAAGTGTTGCTTCACTTGGAAGGACTATGTGGGGTCCAAATGGTGGTGAGGAAGGAGGTGTGGGTGCAAATAGAGCCCCTCCTGCAGTCACGGGAATAAGTGCCAAAGGGGTGATCGGTGAGAAGGGAGCAGTGGATGAGGGAGTCACTGATGGTGCAGTCACTGTGGAAGAGGCAGAGAGGAGGAGAAGGGAAGACGCAGTGGGTGGCTGAAATGAAAGAGGGTGAAATGTTGGATTCGAAGGCTGGTTGGTTGATAAGTGAGGACAAGGGACATCCTATCCTTTCTGCAGATGGGGGTGGAGGGGGTCAGTGTAGATGTATGAGTAATGGAGGATGTCCAAGTGAAGGCCAAGTTGATGATAGTCAAGGGGAAGCTATGTTTTTTAAAGGAGGACATTTGGGATTATCCTCATCCTGGGAGCAATTGCGAGTAAAGGATGAAATCCTTATGGGGGTCAGGGTGTAAGGGGTATAGTTGAGGTGGTGTGGGAATGTGTGAGTTCGTAGAAAATGTCAGTTTAGAACTTGTCTCCCGAGATGGAGAGAGAGAGTTAAACAAATGAGACAGTGTTGCCATAGATGGAACAAATGAATTTGAGGGTGGGGTGGAAGTTTGCAGCAAAGTAGATAAAATCAATGAGTTCATCATGTGTGTATGAGACTGCACCAATGTAGATAAGACCACAATGAAGTGGAGGAAGATGAGGACCTGCAGCATGGATTGTCCCACATAGCTAACAAAAATTGCAGGCATAGCTAGGGCTCATGCGAGTACCCATGGCTACCCCTTTGACATGGAGAAAATGGGATGAGTCAAAGGAGGTTTTTGAGGGCAAGATTTGGCAGCTGGAAAAGGTGTGGAGGATGGGGACTGTTTCGATCTATTGTTGTGGAAGAAACAAAGGGCTTTGAGGCCTTCAGTATGGAAGATCGAGGTGTATAGCGGTTGGATGTCCATGGCAAAGATGAAGTGGTTGAGTTCAGGGATCTGGAAGTTGTTGAAGTGATGAACTATTGTGGAAGTAGGTAGGGAGGGATTAAACCGGGGTTTGGGGGGGGGGGGACCACAAAATTGATTCAAGATAAGTGGATACCAGTTCAGTGGAGCAGGAGCAAGTGGAAACAATGGTTTCCCAAATTGTAGGAACAACACCTCATATTCCATTTGGGCACCCTCCAAACAGATGGTATTACCATCGACCCATCTCTCTTTCCCTATCCCCATGTCGCTTTTCCTATAGCTTGCTCTGCCTCTCTTTCTTTCTCCCTCTCTCCCCTTCTCCCTCTATCTCCTTTCCTCCAGCCCTGCACTCAAAGAACCATCATCACTCCCTGATCAATTGCCACCTTTCCTCTCCTTTGATCCACTTCTAACTACACTTTTTGTCTGTTGCTCTGTGCTCCTCCCCCTGGCCCTTCTTGCCTTCTCCCTAGCCTTTCAATACAGGCACCAGCTTTGCTTTTTGCTCATATCTTAAGAAGGGTTCAGGCCTGAAATGTTGGTGATATATTTTTACCTCCTAGGAATGCTGCAAGTCCTGCTGAATTTCTCCAGCATTTTTGTGTTTTTAATCCATGGCTTTCACTGTTTTGGTCTTAATCCCTAATGGACCACATTTAAGGAATTCCCTCTTTTGTCTGAGCAGATGGCCAAGAAATCTGCTTTGTGATGCAAATAAAAGAGGAGGGCTGGACAATCACAGGATAAAGACATCCTGGTAGGTGCATGTGAATCTTCCTCATATCTACACACTAATCACATGTCAAGACAGTGAAAACAACTTGTGTGGATGGATGATCCGTAACTTTCATTCTTGCTATATGCGTGCAATCAATGCGACCCCTGCCCCTGCACAAAGACAGGCAGGACCTGCAGAGGAATTCTGCTCATTGTTCTTGGAGGAAAGATTGACATGAAATGCAAATCAACCCCTTTGCTTTTGTGTCTCGCTAGATCTGAGATCCTTCTGAATGACTTCAGCATTTTGTTTAAGGAAAATAACTCACCTTCTTCCACCTATGGTATGTAAACAAGCCTAAAACCAAGATACCAGGAATATTGTCAGCAATATTGTACTTGCTGAAACAGAAATAAAGGTGAAGCTCATTGTTTCTACATCCATTTGGAATGTGATTTGTTTGAAGCATTGTGGGAATGCAAAGATATTGGTGTCTTTGTGAAAGCATTCATCCTTAAAATTTATTGAATGCACATTAATAACATTCTTTCTCTGGCAACATCGTGGATTCGATTTGAGTTCTATCAGTGAAGATTATGAAATGCAATAGCAAATTCTGAATGAATTTAAAACACAGGAAAGGGCTATATTAGCTAACTAGCCAGGTACAAAATGCAATTGAATTAGTATATTTCCAAAACACCTCACTATTCTTGAAGTTCCATTTTAAACTTGTGCACAAGGTTTGCTTCTAAAGTCAATAGCACACTTGTCCTCAAGCATTGTATTCCAGTGTGTTTAATAGTTGTCAAAAAAGCCCTTGATGAAGGACTCAAGTCCAAAACGTTGGTTATGTATCTTTATCTTTGCTACATAAATGACACTGTTTGAACTGCAGGATTTCTCCAGCATGGTGTTTTTATTTCAATCATGGGATCTACAGACCTTTGTGTTTAACTTTTTTATGTCAAACAAAGTGGTTTTCTAACTGATGTTGTCCAACTACTGGCAACATCACGACAGCTTTATGGGCAATCAGGTTTTCAGAATTTCCAAAATGAAATCATAATTTTAGATCATTGAATATACACCAAAAATGCAATGCTGCATTTTGTTTAGGTCAAAATCCTTGTAGCCAGCGTACTCTTTTATCCATTTGCATGGACACACACATGTATTTGACTTTGTCGTCTATTGAATCACAACAAATAGTGATTCAATTACATTATATAATAATAAATAAAGAAACTTTTCATTCCAACTACTTGCTGTTTAATGTTTGTTCTTTCATTTTGAATGCAAATGATAGTTCTGTTCTCCATCCTATATTCTACTTGCTCTACTTATGAGTGTTGGTTTTGGCTCTGATCTTCTTTAACTTGCCTTTTGGCCATTACAATCTGCTCCAATATTCAATCAGCTCAAACTCTTGAATACACTGAACTGCACGTCTACAAACCTCTGAGGCAGAATAATTACAAAACGTAAGAGAGGGAAATATATAAATATATATTTCAGTTAAATTAATGAGGGGGTGTCTTTTTGGTGAGATCTTAATGAGATGCTTGAATTCTTTCTGAGATGAAGATTGTTCCACATCTTTGATTCAATCTAGGTTGATTCAGATGTGACCAGTGAGTGTCTATGCAGTCCAGCCACTTGCATCAGAAATTTAACAAAAATGGTTTGACAGCTCATTAACCACTTCCTCTGTCTGAACTGTCAGTAGAGGCTGTCAGACGGCACAAAGGTTAGGAAATGTCTGCTAAAAAGAGCCGAATGTAGTTAAAATAAATTTTTTAAATGTGTCTGTTTGTTGTTTCAGATATCCTAGTCTAGTCGCTTGAGAAGTCCAAGACTTTGTGTAGTTAGAATGTCAGTAATGTGGACATAGGAAATTTGGGAAATCTATATTTCTACAGTTTATGCCTACATGGGAGTGCTGAATTTCATGAAGAAAGCACCACTCCAAATAAAAATGTACAATGGGGCATTCTATAATGCGAGGAAGATATGGGGAACTTCCTGATATTGGTGGACAGCTAACAAAAGTAAATTTGGGTAAAGCAAATAGGGTCATGTACAACTACTGAATCCATTAGAGTGGAATTCAGATCCATTTTCATGATAGATGGTCTTCCCAAAGAGACAAGACTGCACAATAGGTCCAATTTTGATCATTTCAATTTGAACAGTTTATGAAACAAAATGGCATAAAACATTGCTTCATTTCTTAGGCTAGAGATCTGTACAAAAAGTGAAAAACACACCAAAGAAGCAAGTTATGGAAGGGATTTCAGGTCTCACCAGGAGGAAATGACTCACAGATTTTCTTCTGAACTATAATCCTTCGCTGCAGGGCATAGATCTCCAGAAATCTTCATGACTTAAGACACATTCTTAGCCAAATCTAGAAGCCAAGGCAGTTGAAACTGCAAGAATGATATAAAAGGAAAAGGTTCAAATTTCAAAGTAAGGTTTGCTCAGATCTCCTGGCAGATTGGAGACGTAAAAAGGATATTGTAAAAAAATGTGGTGGTATTTGGTTCTGACATCTATCTCATGTGAAGTAAAACATCGTGGTTGAAATAAAAACAAAGCTGGAAAAACTCAGCAGGTCAAGCTGTGTCCTTTATATAGCAAAGGTAAAAATACAAAATCACATTTCGACCTTGAGCCTTGCTGAGGGGGACAAGCTCGAAACACGGTTATGTATTTCTACGTTACTTGACCTGCTGAGTTTCTTCAGCTTTCTGATTTTTATTTTATCTCATGTGAGTTGGTGCCAGATTAAGAAAATTTTGCATTGTGTCATTGATCTCAGAACTAGATACCCAAGAGAATTGCGAGGAAGATTGTGTTTAAGTATACTCCTGAAGTGAGCCTTATAATGTTTAAAAAAGAATTAGCACAGAACATACTGAAGGGTTGGAAGAGATGAGACCTTTGGTAAGTCCAGCGATGTATGCCACATCAGCCACACCTGTTAAATCTTCAGGATTAGCACAAGTGACCACAAGAGTGTTGAAATTATTTCAGCAATGAGTTAATTGGTTGTATTTGTGTATTGGTAAATGTTGTTAAACTAATTCCCTTTATACAGAAAACAGCAAAGCCAATACAAAAATGCCACTGTATAACATTTCATCATGTACGTGTGTGTGTCTAAGGGAGCAGTCAAAGAAGAACCTTGAATAAACAAAATCCACTTTTTAAAGCTCTCCATGTTTTAAATGTATATTCTGTACTCCCTGTATGTTACTCCATCAAGAACCTGCAGAGTTCCTGCAATTGTACTGTATAATTCACTTTAAAACTACTAGTTATTTTCAATAAATATTTTTATCAGGGTTCCTAATGCCACAGCTATAAAATGAGTAGAAACATTTCCAAGAGGTAATTATCTAAAAGACTTTTAACAGCAAAAGACTTTTAACACTAGGGTTAGAATTTTATCCTTGGCTACAAATAGTAAGGTTGCAATGCATTAATTAGCATATGCACTTAATTACAATTCAAACTTCAATTAACTGAATTTCTAGAGAGCACAGCACTCAAATGCTACAGTATTCTTTTTAAATACTGTACATGCATACTGTATATGCATCTAAGGTTGAATTTCAAATGAATCTCTTCATGTGGTATTTGAATTTTCTCTTTCCAATAGGTAATAACAAGAATATATATCCAACAAACTAAACAAATATTAACAAATAACTGTAAACAACCTATGAAAGAGACAAAAAAAAAACAAATTTATATAAAATGAAAACTATTCTAATAACCTAACCCTTCCCTTGTGAATTTATGATGACACATGTATGTTCCATTAATGCATGAAAGAAAGGGCAACCAAACAGTCAAATGGGATCCAATAATCTTATAAATTCTGAAAATAATTAGGGAAAGAAACCCATAAATCTAGAAAATTAAGGTTCATTACATTAATAGAGCATTAGAACATCTAATGTTTTCCAGAGTCAAGCAGCCATCACATCAGATAACCATTGTGTAGGAGGGACAGCATCCTTCCTTCTCATTAGAGCAACTACATGGGATTGCAGCCCAGACAAATTTAACTCAGCTGATTCACTTATTCCAAATAGGTCAAGAAAAAGATTAGGAGCGCACAATTAATATAAAAAAAACTTGCTTGTTACTTTTAAATTTGGTGTTAGAACCTCTTGCTATAGCTTTATGGGAGCATAGAGATTTTTCAGGGTTAATGTGGAACATAAAGTTTCTTTATATGCAGGAGTTTCTATAATAAATATATTAACTCTATTTGCCCATATGGATCAGTTCTCAAGTTATAAAATAAATCTGCATAAGAGTGAATTATTACCCCTAAAGGGGTCGTCTTTAAAATATTCCAATTTCCCATTTAAGTTAGTGAACAATGCAGCCACCATAGTTGCAACAGTGTTCTGTACATGCGCAATTCCGCGAAGGCACAAGGAAAGCAGACAGGTTTTGGGCATGAAGTGTACACCACGTACGAAGCTCCCTCTCCTGTGTGTACAAAGTAAACAGTTCGCTTAATATTACACTCAACAGTCGTCTTGTTATTTAACAAGCAATAACAAACATGGTGTACGAAGTGGGATGGAGAGCATCCCAAGCCTGAGGCCTTCCAACCAACCAAAAGTGAGGAACCAACACCAAGTTGCAGCGTTGCAGTAGTCACCATAATGGCGGATGGATTTAGATGGCCTGACGTACTCGGGTTCGAGGGCCATGTAGCTGAGCAAGAGTACGACACATTTATTGCGGCAGCACACAGTGACAAGCCTGCCCGCAACAGAGTATATTTTATTGAATTTGCCGGGCCTGGAAGCCATTGAAAGGGAGAGGTCATTCATGTATGCAGACGAAGGGCGTGAAGAGGGACTTTTTACCAACCCATCTGAGTTGAGAGAAGACTCCGCGTGTCTAAAATGAAAATTCAGGGAAATGTGCAACCCATCTTCTTGGGTGGAAATGGAACTGAAATTTTCAAAAAATACATATATGTTGGTAGGGTCTTTTTCGAAATCAACAAGAAATCCAATAATGAGGCATAGATTGAGCATATGGGCACAATTTAGAAAATTCTTTGGAATCCATAGTTTTTCTCTGGCCAGTCCTATTATAGCTAATCATCTTTTTTATTTATCTTCTTTGTTAGATGTTGGTTTTAGGGAGTGGTGAAGACTGATGGCCAAAAACTTTAAAGATCTTTTTTATTAGAGATAAATTCACTTCCTTTGCACAATTGAGGGCAAAATTTAAATTACCCAATAGTCATTTTTTCAGATATCTACTAGTTAGACATTTTGTTCAATCTAAGCTCTCTGATGTTCCACAGATCCCTGAAGCAAACATTCTTTATTTACTTTTTGACTTTCAGTTTTCTCATTGAGGCTCAATATTAATTATTTATAGTAATTTGATGGATTTGAGAATAGTTTCTCAAGTTAAGATCAAGAGTGACTGGGAGCATGATTTGGATTTGTCACCAATGAGGACTGGGATCTTGTTCTAAATTTGATTAATGAATCCTACTTCAGTGCGCGACATTGTTTGTTACAAATCAAAGTGGTGTGCACATATTTCAAAAGTGAAACCATCTCGCTTTTATTCTGATATTGATCCATTATGTGATAAATGTAACACTTTCGAGGCTTCATTGATACATATGTTTTGGACTTGCACTGATTTAGAAAAGTTTTGGAAAAATTACTTTCAAACGTTATCAGTCATTTTCTAAGTTTAGAAAAAAAAAATCAGACATAAAGATATAAAGGTGAATTTTTATAAGATATGGGGCCAGGGACACTTTTTAATATCAGTGTACCCACAGAGGTCCATACTCAAGATGGTGGCGGCCATGATTTTTAGTGGACCACTAGGGTGATAGACTCTGAGGGATCATCAACCAGCGCAAGGCACCAGAGCAAAAGAATACCACCCCACTCTCCCCCCTTCTCCCCAGAAGAAGCCTGGAGAAAACCCAACAGGGAATGTGACCACAGCAGTGGACCAGTGAGAGGCTAAGAGGCTGAAGGATGCACACCAGGCTGCAGACTACTGGAGACTGTCTCTTGAGTACCTGGTATCGCAGCCAAGATTCAAGAAGGTGCTGACAACAAGCAGTTTTCCCAAAGAGCCTCTGGTGTTACAGCTTCCTATCAGATTCAGTTAATCTTACAAATGTTAAAAATAATTGAGAAAAGAACCCCACAAAGAAAAAGTGAAGATTCATTTCCGTAGTGCAGCATCTAATTTTATTTCCCAAATCAGACATGCTGTCACATGGGGCAACCAGTGATTACAAGTGGGAGGGACTGCATTTTTCCATTTCACTAAATGGCCCTTCTTGCGATAAGGGAATCGAGGGCAACTACATGGGATTGTGAAGCAGTCAAAATTAAACCAGATGACCCACTTATTCCAAAGAGAGCAATAAAAGGATTTGGAGTCAAATTAATATTAAGAACTAAAGACAAGATTCAAAATACCCAAAAATTGGGTATATCAAAATATATGTTACAGTGAACCTTCTTCAGTTATACATTTGTCACAGTTAGAAGAGAGATTAGAATCGAATTTAACCCATTGAAATAGGAGCATTTAAGGGGCTTCGAGATCAACGCATTGATATGCCTGGAGTGGAGCGATATGGATCACGTAAATGCAATTAAGTTTAACTTGGCATCATGCTTGGCTTAAATGCTGTGGGCCGAAGGGCCTATCATGTGCTCTAAATGATTTATGTTCTTGTTTCAAATTAGTTGAAATACTGAGAGCTTCCTGATTGGTGTAAGCTCAGTGGACCAATGCGCCAGTTGCCTTACTATAAGACTCAACGACCATTGCATAAATATTTTTCAACCTTGAACTTGATGGCAATGATGGGTGACCTCACAGCCACTTGGCCCAGGTATATGTTTATTGGCCAGGCAAAAAGTTCTGGAAACAGCCAAAGAAATAAACCATGGCATTCAGCTGAGACCTGAATTAATGTTTGCTGAACCTACAACTTGAATTCTAGTGCAGTTTGTGGCCAATTTCTTCTCCTTTCATAATATGTTAAAATGAACTCTTTTGCTTTTCAAGAAATAAATCTGTGTTAACCACAATAACACCTCAGTTATGGAGTAATACATTATATTGTATCATATCACCATTGCTAGGGGCGCTTCACTAACATAACATGATCACCTCTCACTTCAGTAAAACAAATCAAATTAGCACAAGCAATTGAGTAAAATGTTGACACTGGTTTTATCCAAAAGATTCATAATTTGCAGGATTGCAAAGTGTATTGATTTATCTGGAAATGTTGAAAATAATATTCTAGATTTATTTCTATCCTTACTGATCCTGTTTAATCCCTTTCTTCACTGAGACTTCTTGGCTTCTGAGGAGTTAAAGGGTTGGGAATAGATTAATTATGATACTCCAGATATCAAGACTATGGGGCAGTCTTCAGAGATTGAGTTTCTTTCCTTTTTGTGCAAAACTATCAAATTTTAAATTTTTTATAACTTAAAAAAATTAGACATACAGCATGGTCACAGGCCATTCTGGCCCACGAGTCCATGCAGCCCAATTTACACCCAATTAACCTACAAACCCTTGGTATGCTTCAAACGGTGGGAGGAAACTGAAGCCTCTAGGAAACCCATGCAGACACAGGGAGAATGTACAAACTCCTTACAGACTGTGTGGGATTTGAATCCCAGTCCCAATCACTGGCGCTGTAAAGGCGTTGCGCTAACTGCTATTCCAACCGTGCTGCCCCAATAACAATATTTTTCACATATTTTAAATGAGTTAATATCACTTTTAACTTTATGTCAGATAGCATAACCTTCCCAATCAAAAACAGAAACAAAACAAATTGTTCCAATGTTTAGTCCTTTGAAAAAAATTAGCATATGCAATTTGTTTTTAAAATACAATTGAACTCTCTCTTCTCACTCTCTGCTTCATTATCTGAAATTATGTAATTTTCAATTTCACTAATGTGTGAAAGAAACTGAATTTAAAAGTTTGAGAATATTAAATGTATTGACTGAAAATAGCAAATGAGAATAACAGATATAAACCATTCACACTTCGCTCAAGTTGAATGTTGCTATTGAAGGAAACAAACATAACAGCAAAAGATTCGCTAAGTTTTTTTTACAATTTAATGATGTATTACAGTAGTAGGCCATCTATTTTAAGGATTAAATTTTCCAGCAAGGCCACCTAATTTGAACTTAAATGTGCTTGGATGTGACCCACAAACACACATAGAAACAGACAGACAGGAGCGCACACACACAGTTACAAACATAGAAACTGAGACACACAAAAGCTATAATTGAGTAAAATAACAATTTAAAACCGGCTTAAACAGGAAAGTCTACAGACACTGTTGTTGTAGTGCAATACACAAAAGTGATGGTGTGGGTGGTGGAGGGGAACTCAGCAGGTCATGAAGTGTCCAACAGAAGCAAAAGTATATCACCTACATTTCAGGCCTGAGCCCTTCATCAAGATGTGAGCAGAAAGCAGGTAGTTTCCTGAATTGTAAAAATCAGGTTGTGGTAAACCACTGTTACATACAATTGTCTGGTCAGGTTCACATATTGGTTGATTGTACCTTTGGCCCCTCCCCACAGGCTTCTGTATAAAGGTGGTTGTTCCACAGCCCCCTCTTCAGTGCAGGACAGTTGAACAGTATGGATGTGCTGTTGTTCTAAAGTGAATAAAAGCCTATTGGTTTCTCAACAAGTCTTTCAAGTAATTGATGGTGCATCACAGGTTATCAGGTTTTAGTTTTCTGTGGTTACTTCACTCTTCTGCCCTTCCTCTCTCAAAACTGTTTGTGACTGACACTTATGGGTACTGTGTCTAATTGGTCATTTTTCATGCACAAGTCTTGGAGACAAATGAAATAAACTACCTCGCTGCTGACCAGGGATCAACTCTGGATCCCATCTGATCTCTATAGTTTAGCTACACATTGAATCAACTTCCCAGGCCAATAGAAAAGTATTACATTAGTTATTTAATGTTATTTTACCTGCATGAGTGGCATATTGTCTTGTGAAGAACACAAATGTGAAATTAATCTTAGCTCTGACAATCAGGCATTTGTGATTTAAGGTATTCAACAGCCAGAGAAGATTGATGATATTATGCACAGTAAGTGATGTGGTTGTTTTTCAATAATATATCAGAGCAAAATGGAAAGGCAGGAATCTGATTTGGAAAATAAATCATTTTTTTAAAAATCCCTAGTTGGTCATTATTCATTTCCAGTGTCTTGGATGAAGTGTTCGCTATCCCAAGATGGTTTACTTTGAGCTGATTGGAGTTCTGCTACATTAGCTATTCTTTTTTCTTTCTATCAAGAGTTTGCTAATATTATTGAAGATATGGGTCATTGGAGATATTTGGAATGAATCATTTTTTTAAGATCGTCATGCAATCAACAAATATATCACTTAATTGTTTTAAAGCTTTCATTGAAAGTCAGAATGGCTGCACTGCAGAAACACTTGAGAAATCCAGCCAACTTCAGTGACATTTATGTGTGACGGTATTTAAATATGCAATAATTATGCTAGTTTCATGGAGAAAATGAAAAGTAAACACATTTAATTTAACAGCATAAATCTTGTTAAATGTATTGTTTGGTATCCACATTGAAGTCTATTCTAGCAACTGCAAAAGTCAGACTGCCAAAGCAGAAAATAACTTTTTTTTTGGTTTAATGGGGTAAGAATAATTAACAAGAACATTCTGCATCCTCTGACCTTTACCCACTTCCAGCTTTAAGCTCCACACACCTCAATGCTTAAAATGCCCAATGCATAGGAACTGATAGGATCAGCACTCTTGGCACCTCCTCCCTTCTATTCAACACTGGGTTGTCTCGAAAGCATAGAAGTTGTGGTATTAGCTTAAAGTGCCATTCAGTCTTGGCCATCATGTGTATCGATGAACAAAAACAAACATCATGGTTGTATTAGGAAGAATTCCTGATTGAGGTTTCGGTGAACATGAGTCATAAAGATTGTGCTGTGTTCCTCACGTCAGAGTTGACATCTCCTAAGAGTCTTAGAGAAGAAAGAGGAAAATATTTCATGTGGCTCACATAAGAATAGTCTGATGGATTACTTTAAAAAGTTCAGCAAAAGTTGTGTATGATCTAGATTAGTGATTTTTCAAACTTTTTCTTTCCACTCACATATCACCTTAAGTAATCCCTAGGTGCTCTGTGATTATTGAGAGATTACTGAAGGTCATATTTGAGTGGGAAAAAAAGGTTGAGAACCACTGCCCTAGACTCAATTGTTACTGAAATATTTTGCTTGAGAAAAAATTGTCATTGGCCCATTTCCTTTGGAGTTATGAAACTGTACACACTCTACTGGTCTGGCAAGCCTATGGATGAACGACGCCTACCTGGTATAGGCTTCATGGTCAAGAACTCCATTGCCTCCAAACTCGAAAACCTCCCGATAGGGCCACTCGGACCGGATCATGTCCATGCGACTCCCCCTTCAAAACAAGCGTCGCATCACCCTCATCAGTGTCTATGCTCCAACCCTCCAGGCGGAACCAGCAGAAAAGGACAAGTTCTACACTGACCTGCGCAAACTCATTCAATGCACCCCTACAGCCGACAAGGTTGTCATCCTTGGCGACTTCAACGCTCGCGTCGGCAAAGACTCAGAAACCTGGCCAGGAATCCTGGGCAAGCATGGTGTCGGCAAGTGCAACGACAATGGGCGCCTCCTGTTGGAGCTCTGCACAGAACAGCGGCTTGTTATTACAAACACCCTTTTTCAGCAGAGGGACAGCCTGAAGACTATCTGGATGCATCCCCGATCCAAACACTGGCACCTCCTGGACTACGTCCCGGTGCGAGAAAGAGACAAACGAGATGTGCTCCACACCAGGGTCATGCCCAGCGCGGAATGCCACACTGACCACCGGCTGGTTCGCTGCAAGCTCAACCGTCACTTCAAGCCAAAGCCCAGGAACAGTAAAGCCCCCAGAAAGAGGTTCAATGTTGGAAACCTGCAGTCAGACGAAGTGAGAGGAAACTTCCAGGCAAACCTCAAAGCAAAGCTCGAGGATGCAATCCGCCTCACGGACTCGTCCCCTGAAACCCTCTGGGATCAGCTGAAGACTACCATACTGCAATCCACTGAAGAGGTACTGGGCTTCTCCTCCAGGAAAAACAAGGACTGGTTCGACGAAAACAGCCAGGAAATCCAGGAGCTGCTGGAAAAGAAGCGAGCTGCCCACCAGGCTCACCTGTATTACATTATAAGGAAAGTTGTATCCATATTAAAATCCAATGACATTTCAAATCTACATGTCATTTCAATTAAACACTTTGGGATTTCCAAGGATATGGGATAACCGCTATGAATCCAACTTCTTTCAGTCGTTCCCTATGAGGTTGGCTGCAATAAAATTTTAAATGGTCCTTGGACATCCCTGTCTGTAGGCATTAAATTGCATAGTCTCAATTTTTTGCATGTGAAACTAGAGCAGAAATAGCTGCAGGAGATAAAGAGCTCCTTCATTGTACCCAGCAGGTACTTATAGCTTGTTGACAAAGATACACACATTCTGAATCTTAAAAACACATATTGACAAGGTGCTTCCATTCAGTTAGAGACAAATAAACTTTACAATTCAACACCTAATACTTCATACAGAAGTGACTTCAAAAAATGGTGCAATTCCAACTTCTTGGGAAGGAAGTAATCTACCAGTTAACCTGAGAGCAGCAAGAAATTTTAATTCAAGCAACAACATACAAATAAACGTTGAAAACCCTCAGTAGATCAGGCAGTGTCCATAGGAAGAGAAGTAGTTAATATTTCAGGTTCCAGAGGCTTCATCTACGAATTTTAACTTACTGGCTCTTTGAACTGAAAATTGATTCATGCAGTGTCACATTTCTGTGATTAAAATTTAAATGAAACATCGAGTATTATTGAATATCAATGACTTCATGAAAGATGCAATTTTCCTTCCAAGGTATATGGATGGTGATCTTAATATTGTGCATTGGCACGATTCAAATCCCTTCCTGGATTTTTGAATGGGCATGTGTAGCCTGCACTATCTGTGGGCTTCTGATGCAGGGTAGGACTTTCATAGTGTCTGCTGTTTCAGCTCCCTGCCCCCACTCAGGTTTCCTGTCCTGCCCTTCTTGAGTACCAAATTAATTGTTCACTAGCAATCCTACCCTAGCATGAGATTTAGTAATCAAACTCTTTTCCCACCACCCCCCAGCTTTGATTGGCACCAGTCCTTAATTTCATCCCTAGGGTTATCTGACTACCTTGATTTTATCAGACGGTTTCATTAGTACATGACACCTTGGCTTCATTAAGCTACACATTTTCAGGTTCTAGGTTCAAGGTTCCTGTTATTGTCACATAATAATGCATGAAGAATGTAACATACATGATGTTTTGCCTGCCATTCAATTAGTATTGCTCGATGCCCCTTACAGGACGAGAGAAACAGAAGCAAGAGAGTAGATTCAGAATCAATGAGTATCCATGGATTTGGTTCCGGCACTCCTACAATCTCAGCAGCTGCCCTGACTTCTCTTTGATTTATGTGCAACCTGAGTTCCAGATCCGAAACTCCAACATGATCAGGAGGCTTTAAGCTCCTAAGGCTCTTTGGAATCCTTCTCGTCTTCAGCACAAGAACATAAGAACATAAGAAATAGGAGCAGGATTAGGCCATCGGGCATGTCAAGGCAGCCCCACTATTAAATTAGATCACGGCTGATCTGTTGATAGGTTCATCTGTATCTACCTGCCTTTTCCCCACATCCCACAATTCCCCTAATACTATGGAAAAAATCTATCCAACCTTGTCTTAAATATATTTACTGAAGTAGCTGCCACTGCTTCAATGGGCAGCAAATTCCATAGATTCACCACCTTCTGGGAAAAGCAATTCCTTCTCATCTCTGACCTAAATCTACTACCCTGCAATTTAAAGCTATGACCCCTAGTTCTAGTCTCCCCCACCAATGGGAACAACTTACTGACATCTATATTATCTATGCCTTTCAGATTTTTAAGTTTCTACAAGATCCCATCTCATTCTTTTAAATTCCTTCAAGTACAGTCCCAGACGACTCAATCTCTTCTCATAAAATAACCCCCTTATCTCTGGAATCAACCTGGTGAACCTCCTCTGCACTGCCTCCAAAGCCAGAGCATCCTTCCTCAAATAGAGAGACCAGAACTGCCTGCAGTCCTCCGGATGCAGCCTCACCAGTACCTTGTACAGCTTCAGTATAAACTCCCTCCAGTAACGAAGGTCAACATTCGATTTTCCTTATTGATAGCCTGCAGCACCTGCAAACAACCTTTTGTGATCCATGCACAAGCAGTCCCAAGTAATGCTGCATGGCAGCATTACTTGTCATTTAAATAATAATCAGATCTTCCATTTTTTTCTTCCAAAATGGAAAACCTCACATTTACCAACATTGTACTCTATCTGCCAGACCCTTGCCACTCACTTAACTTACCAGTATCTCTCTGCAGACTCTCTGTATCCTCTGCACAATTTGCTTTTCCACTCAATTTAGTATCATCAACAAACTTAAATACAGATTGTTAATGTATTGAATCCTCTCAGATCCTGGCTCTGATACCTGGTTCCCTTGTCCAGCAGCCCCCAACCTGTTCAGGTCCCCTGATTATGTCACCCAAAGCCTGTGTGGGTCCTTCAGCCACTGAGCCCCTCACTGATCCACTGCAGTGGTCGCCGTCCTGTAGTTATCACTCATGCTTTTCCTTCTCAACAGGAGGCATTCTCCCTAATCCTGGTCACCCTCCTGTAGTTATCTCTCATGCTTTTCCTTCTCAACAGGAGGCATTCTCCCTAATCCTGGTCACCGTCCTGTAGTTATCACTCATGCTTCCCCTTCTCAACAGGGGGCGTTCTTCCTAATCCTGGTCACCCTCCTGTAGTTATCTCTCATGCTTCTCCTTCTCAACAGGGTGTTCTCCCTAATCCTGGTCATCACCCTGTAGTTATCTCTCATGCTTCCCCTTCTCAACAGGGGGCATTCTTCCTAATCCTGGTCACCCTCCTGTAGTTATCTCTCATGCTTCTCCTTCTCAACAGGGTGTTCTCCCTAATCCTGGTCATCACCCTGTAGTTATCTCTCATGCTTCCCCTTCTCAACAGGGGGCGTTCTCCCTAATCCTGGTCACCGCCCTGTAGTTATCTCTTATGCTTCTCCTTCTCAACAGGGGCTGTTCTCCCTAATCCTGGTCACCGTCCTGTAGTTTTCTCTCATGCTTCTTCTTCTCAACAGGGGGTGTTCTCCCTAACCCTGTCCCAGACCTCTGCTCCCCCAGAGTCTGAAATCTTTTGTGGCAGCTACCATGCATAAGCACCTCCATCTTGGGCACAGACCAGGTTGCAGGTACTTACAAACATTGCTGGGTCCTTTTACTGGCCATTTAAGCCCTTTATGAAGCTGCCAGCATTAGGACCAGGTTGTTGAAACTCTGTTTCTCCGCTCTCTGGTCTCCCAGGTCCACACCTCAAACCTGTTGTGAACTGACAAATTTTCCAAAGTACCAGTTTCTGAGTTCTTATGGAAAATTAATAACAGGTAGTTAAACATCAGATGCCTCAAAGATGGGGTTGTAGACTGCCTTAACTTTTATACAAGAAAGATCATTGACTTTCAACTGCTCGTTAGCTATTCTAACTCATTCAAGGTAATCACTTATCATCACCTTCTGGGTGATTGCACAATTGGGGATGAGCAAAATATGCTGGCAAAGCTAGTAATGCCCACATCATTAAATTACTTTAACAAAAGGATCTTATCAAGCCATCTACACTGATGAACTTCATGGAACACTAGACTGGTGAAACAATAATCTAAGTAGTCAGGTGCTTTTTGGAGTCATTCCAGGGCTTGAACCAATGCAAGTGAAGGGATTTATTCTTTTGGTCTCAGCAAATAGCTGGAATTCAAGTTATACATGATCATTCATAGTTCACTGAAATTGATTTTATTTTGTTATTACAGAGCCTAGAAATTATTTTCTTCAAAAGGGCTTGAAGAGCAAAAAGATCTCTTTGTTAAAATGATAATGAAGCCACAAAATTGCACATAATTGTGGATACAGCCTGAAAATTGGTTGCAACATCAGCCTATTTAACAATAAAAGAATGTTCTGCATTGCCTTTTCAATACTTGCTCACACCTTAATATTTGGGTAGGTCATTATCAGAGGAGTTAATTAGCACAGCACTAATCACTTCTGTTATTTGCCTGTAACACTTCCTGTGAGTGAAATAAATAATTTTCCAAATATTGAGCAATGCTCCAGGCTGGAAAATACTGAACAATGATCTTACTTGAATGCTCTCTATTCAATTTAACTATGGAGTTTATTTTTATATAGCTAACACCTTCTTCCAGTTTAATGATAAACTTTATGTAAACTGATTGAGTCCATATCAATGCATGCTACAATCCCCTCAGCAGTCTTCATATTAAAGACAACATTCAGTAATGCTTTTTGCATATTGTCATAAAAATCCTACATCCACACTTCTTACTGTGCTTTAATAATTACATGATCTTGTTGATATATATGATTGGAATAGAAAGGTGTTTGATGGTTGACATAGTCAACGAGGCCAAAGGATCTGTTTCGGAGCTGCACGATCTATGAGGGTGAAGTTGCAATATGTGGAGAGAAGTAAATTATAATCTTTTCTTTATACATCCATAAATCCAGTTCCACCAAATTAATTTGAACAGCAATTCAGACAAAGCTTTTAAGATTTTCTGATTGAGGAGCAACACATCATTCCTGAGTGCATAAAACACACCAAAAAGAATGTGAGCCGGTACAGATGTTGGTACTTTTTACATTCCACCTGGTTATGCTCAAAAATAAGACCTTTTTGGATAGAATTGGGAGAAGTGTTGACAAAAATTGTGGGGGTGAACTTCCCTCTAGACCCGGAATTGTTTCTTCTGGGGAATTTGGCAGATATATGAGTTACCTTTTCCAGAAGGAAATCTAAATTTATTAAAATTGCATTGTCAATAGTCAGGAAATGTATAGCAATAACATGAAAATCTAATTCCCTACTACAAATTGATCATTGGAATATAGAAGTGTAAAGTTGTATTCCCCTTGAGAAGATTACTTATAGTCTTAGGAATAGATGTAGTATGTTCATCAAAATTTGGCAACCTTCTTTAGATTACTTAAATACCCAGATTGCATAATTTATTTTGATATTTTTCAATTAGTATACTCCTTATTAGAAATGTAATACTTGTAAAATGATGTGATTCTGAGATGCTGAACCTTGCTCCTGTTTCTTTTTCTTTTCTATTTCCTTTCTTTTTATCTCCCTCTATTCCCGGCTTTCTTTTGAATGTGGACAAAGGGTGCTGGGAGAAGAAGGACCCTCCTTTCATTTTTATTTTTTTGGACCTTATGAATATTTTTCTATGACTTTATATTCAATGTATTATTGTTATTATATTAATTGAGTCCTATATTCTGTATTTTCCTAAAACTTAAATAAAATAATTAAAAAATGAATGTGTGCTCTCTTGAAGAAGCTTTATCATTCAGTAAGATAATGACAGCCCTTTCACCTCCATGCTATTGCTCCATTTCTTCCAATTACTTAAATGTCCATATAGTGAGGAGCGACACATGTGATATAATCTTCCAGACAAAGAGCATAGTTTCAAATAGAGGAACAATCCATTTGAATGTGTAGACCACTGAATAAGAGAATGTTTCTCTTAATTTACAGCAATTGCAATTTTCGTACATACTTATTGAGAAATACATCAAGTATTCATGTCCAATAGTCAACTGCCTTTCGCTATATGCTTAATAAAAAGGAGTCACACTTGGAATACAGCCAGTATACACACCACTTTTATCTTTCAGCACATCCAAAAAATCTATTGTCTTGTTTATAAATTGTGAAGTGCGATAATGTGTTCATCTGATCATAATTTGTACTTCATTTACTTTAGTGGTTTGACTATAAAAGACTCTGGATTTCATACTGATTCTTTCTGTTTGCTTTTTTTCTTATTATGTTTCACTGGCTATGTATTTGGGAGAGAAATTGGTAGGTCAGAGGAATTTGTAATGCATTTACAGCATTTGGGAGATATGGTACTTCACAATGTTGGGCTTGTCCTGCTTTGTTCTGTTTCAGCCCAACTTGTCTATACCAAACATCTGTAAATTAATGAGCATATCTATTTTTCTCAACTGAACTTTAATGAGAATCTTTAGTTCTTTGAAGATAAAGTATGTTGATTCAGGGAATTAATTGTTTTTTGTAACTAAGCTTGACACCCATTTATGAACACAGTATTTTCACTGACTTCAGCTTAAAAATAATGCATCATCTTTCATCAGTCTAACATTTCCATTTCGGACATTAACTGAATTACTATGCAACCCTTACTGATGTGAATACATTAGGGTGCATTTTTATGCTCTGAGCACACCTTAGGAGTTAAAAATTATGGAAGAAAGAGAGGAAAGGTAATGATGGAAAAACGGAAAGAGAAGATAAACAAAATATAAAATGGCTACGCTGAACTATATGACTTTAAATATTAATGGAATACATAACCAAATTAAAAGGAAGAAACTACTAAATTTACTGAAAAAGGAAAAAATAGATATAGCATTTGTCCAAGAAACACACTTAACTGAATTGGAGCACAAGAAATTAAAGAGAGATTGGGTAGGACATGTAACAGCAGCATCGTATAATTCAAAAGCAAGAGGAGTGGCTATATTAATTAGCAAAAATATGCCATTTAAAATAGAAGAGGAAATAATAGATCCAGCAGGGAGATATGTTATGATAAAATGTCAGATATATTCGGAGCTTTGGAATCTACTTAATATATATTCACCTAACGAAGAAGATCAAAAGTTTATGCAAGATATCTTTTTGAAGGTAGCTAATACGCAAGGGAACATACTAATAGGAGGGGATTTCAATCTGAATTTGGATCCAAATATGGATAAAACGGGGAAAAAAATTAACAGGAAGAACAAAGTAACCAAATTTATAATTAAATCAATGCAAGAAATGAAACTTGTGGACATATGGAGGAAACAAAACCCAAAAGAAAAGGAATACTCATACTACTCGACTAGACATAAAACATACTCAAGAATAGACCTATTTTTGTTATCAGCTAGTATGCAGGATAGAGTAAGAAAAACAGAATATAAAGCGAGAATGCTATCGGACCATTCACCCTTAATACTGACAGTAAAGCTAGAGGACATCCCTCCAAGAATGTATAGATGGAGATTAAACCCCATGCTACTTAAAAGACAGGATTTTAGAGAATTTATTGAAAAACAATTAAAAATGTACTTTGAAGTAAATACGGAATCAGTGGAAGATAAGTTTATACTATGGGACGCAATGAAAGCATTCATTAGAGGACAAATAATAAGTTATGCAACCAAGATGAAGAAGGACTATAATCAGGAAACAGAGCAGTTGGAAAGGGAAATAATAAACATAGAAAAAAAATTAGCAATAAAGGAAGATACAACCAAAAGAAGAGAATTGGCGGATAAAAAAATAAAATATGAAACATTACAAACATATAAGGTGGAGAAGAATATAATGAAGACAAAACAGAAATATTATGAACTAGGTGAAAAAAACACACAAAATCTTAGCATGGCAGCTTAAGACAGAGCAAACTAAGAAAATGGTATTGGCAACAAGGAAAAAAGACAAACAAATTACATATAATCCAAAAGAAATTAAGGAAAACTTCAGAGAATTCTATGAACAATTATACCGAACTGAAAACGAAGGGAAAGAAGGGAAAATAGATGAATTTTTGACTAAAATTGAACTACCAAAACTACAAATAGAGGAACAAAATAAATTAACAGAACCATTTGGAACAGTAGAAATATAAGAGATAATAAAAAAATTACCAAATAATAAGACACCAGGAGAGGATGGACTCCCAATAGAATTCTACAAAACATTTAAAGATCTAATAATACCGCCCCTCCTGGATGTAATCAACCAGATTGATGAGACACAAAACTTACCAGATTCATGTAAAACAGCAATAATTACAGTGATACTAAAACAAGGGAAAGATCCACTCTCACCAGCGTCATATAGACCAATATCTCTGCTAAACACAGATTATAAGATAATAGCTAAACTATTAGCAAACAGATTAGCAGAACAGGTACCGAAAATGGTAAATTTAGACCAAACTGGATTTATCAAAAAAAGACGCACAACAGACAATATTTGTAAATTTATTAACTTAATTCATGCAGTAGAAGGAAATAAAGCACCGGCAGTAGCAGTTGCTTTAGACGCAGAGAAGGCCTTCGACAGAGTAGAATGGAATTACTTGTTCAAAGTATTGCAAAAATTCAGTTTACCGGAGAAGTATATTAATTGGATTAAAGCATTATATAAGGGACCGTTAGCGAAAGTGACAGTAAATGGACATGTATCAAAGCAATTTAACTTAAGCAGGTCAACGCGGCAGGGATGCCCACTATCACCATTATTGTTTGCGCTAGCTATAGAACCACTAGCAGAATCGATAAGAATAGATAATAATATAAAAGGAATAAAAATAAAAGACAGGGAATATAAAATCAGTCTATTTGCGGATGATGTGATAGTATACTTAACAGAACCAGAACTATCAATAAAAGAACTATATAAGAAATTGAAGGAATATGGAGAAGTGTCGGGATACAAGATAAACGTAAATAAAAGTGAAGCAATGCCTATGAATAACGCGGATTTCTCAAAACTTAAGGAGGAATCCCCATTCAGATGGCACACGCAGGCAATAAGATACCTAGGTGTGCAAATAAACAAAAATCTAGGCCAATTATATAAACTCAATTACAATCCACTAATGAAAAAATTACAGGACGATTTAGAGCATTGGAAAGAGCTACCACTAACACTGATAGGAAGGATAAACTGTATTAAAATGAACATTTTTCCAAGGATACTATACTTATTTCAGGCATTGCCAATACAACTGACAGAAAAATTCTTCAAAGAGTTAAAGAAAATAATAAGGAAATTTTTATGGAGAGGGGGGAAACCGAGGATAGCACTAGATAAATTAACAGAATGGTATAAACAAGGAGGCTTACAATTGCCAAACTTCAAAAATTATTATAGAGCCGCACAATTAAGGTACCTATCAGATTTTTATCAAACAAGGGAAAAACCAGACTGGACGAGACTAGAATTAGATAAAATAGGGGAAAAGATACCTGAACACATATTATATAAATGGGACGAAAAATTGGTATAACATAGAACTTCTCCAGTATTACACCATCTCCTCAATATATGGAAGAAGATTCATGTAGAAAGAAATAAAACAAATTATCAAATACCAAAACTAATATTGACGCAAAATAAGCTACTCCCTTTTACAATAGACAACCTTTCCTTTAGAAAATGGGAAAAAAAAGGGATTAAAAGAATAGAAAATTGTTTTTCAGGAAGTAGATTCTTATCCTTTGAACAAATGAGAGATAAGTACAATATAACTGGAGATACAGCGCTGGCATATTACCAACTGAGATCCTACTTGAAAGATAAATTAGGAAGCAATTTGAGTTTACCAGAGGGAAGTAATCTTGAATATGTGATTACAGATACAATGTTAATCAAAAGATTTATAACAAATATGTATATTAAACTGCAAGAAAAGGAGAATGAGGAAACAAATGGTAAAACTAAACAAAAATGGGAACAAGATTTAAATATAAAGATAAAAAAGGAAACATGGGAGAAATTATGTTCTGGAACGATGAGAAATACAATAAATACGAGGCTGCGTATGATACAATATAATTGGTTACACAGACTATACATTACACCGCAAAAGTTAAATAAATGGGACCCAACAGTATCTGATAGATGTTTTCGATGTAAAAAAGAAAGGGGAACAACAATTCATGCAATCTGGACATGTGAGAGAGTAGAAAAATTTTGGGATGATCTCAATCAGATATTAAATAAAATAACAGAAAACAATATACCAAAGAATCCAGAGATCTTTCTCCTAAGTAACATAAAAAATAAAGAATTTGGAATTGACTTGGAAGATGCACAAAAAAGATTTGTTAAGATAGCCCTAGCCGTAGCAAAAAAATGTATTATGTCAACCTGGAAATTGGAAGATAATTTGAAAATACAACAATGGTATATAGAAATGAATAAATGTATTCCATTAGAAAAAATAACATATAGTTTAAGAAATAATATTGAAATATTCGAACAAGTATGGGAGCCTTACATTAAATACAATAGCGAAAACCTACCGGGGACAAACATTACCTAAGTTGATGGAAGGAGAAGGAAAGAAAAGAATGGACTCTGTAGAATTTCTGGTGTATTTTTGTTGAATGACAACATTGTCTGACTGAATTAATGCAACCTAGATTGTATACCTAAAATGGATGAGAGGGGGGGGGGGTGGGGGGGTGGCTTGGGAGGAGGGGGGGGGGGGGGGGAGAAAAAGTCACTGTAAATGTGTGAAAAAGAAAAAGTGTATATCATGGCTATTGTGATTTATGGTGTGAAAAATAAAAAAATTAATAAAAAAAAAATAAAAAGAAAAGAAGAAGAAAGAGATAATTTTATTTTTACTTCATTCTGGATGGATATGATTTGTTATCTTGAGTTAATCTGAGTCCCTTACTATTTTTAGTCTGTTTTTCATTATAAATCAAAGTTGAGGTGGGAGGGGGCATGGTAATTTTTGTCCTACATCTTTAAGCCCCTAAAATCACTGCCAATCACAGTTTAGAAAAATAATTGCCCAGCATTGATCAGTGATGACTTGAACATCTTGCTCCATATTCGCAGACTAATCTCATTACTTCTGTCAGATGTTTTGGACCTGACCAACTTTCTGGGCCCAAAGCTGTTAAATTTCAGCCACACATAAGGCCCAATGTGTTAAGAAATACAGGACAGGTTTATAATTTGTACATTCTACCAGAACATGGCACCCAATGGGAATCAGAATACTCCAGTGACTAGACCTTGGGGTGGGAATCCCAGGGGAATGTTTAAGTCTTGGCTGGTTTTGGGAATCTGGGTCCACATTAACTCCTAGCCTTTGTTGTTGTTGCAGTGTGATCAATATGCTTGGAGGCCAGAAGGTAGAATTAATGCTTTGGAATTGGGAAATGGATAGGATTGGTAGCTGCAGATGTGATTGATAGTTGAGGGATGTGGATCAATGGTCCAAGGTGGAAGTGGGGGCATGAATGGATTAATAAGTGTTGGTTGTTTAGTGGCTGAAGATGGTGAGAAAGATGGTGACATTTTATAGAGGTAGAGATAGCTGTGGTCATTATGAAAATTAGTCCAATCAAAAATTAAATATATTAAAGGGGAAATTTCTGAGTATGTGGCCCAGAAAGAAATTGATTGGAGACACGCTCCTTACATAGTTACATGTAAGGAGTTACATAGGAACATACCTGCCAGGGACCCTGAAAATAATGTGATCTAAGTGGGCAGCATTGAACACCATGTAATTGGGTATGTATGACATGTCATCACGATCCTCAATTAAACAGTCTGTCAGACACATAGAGGACCCATAATAAAAATCACTGACAGGACATTTTGCAAAAGAAACTTTTTTGCTTTAAATTATGTTTTATTTCACATTGAAATTGGATCATCCTAAAATGTGTGTCTGCACAATACAATTTCCAGGCCATTCCTCTGATAATATAATAGGTGATTGAAAATTTTTATAATTCCTTTCAACACCTTCCTGAAAATTTGGCAACCTTATCTAGGATATATGGGCACTTCACTGACACCACTAAAGGGATGTGATCATTTCTAGCCTGCCAGAAGATCTTCCGTAAAGAATATAGCATGGTGGTAATGCCGTGTTTCACTGTAAGCATTAACAATGGGGTTTTATCTTTTTTTCCTTGTTTAATTGGGTTTACACAGAAAGGGCAGGGAAGTGGAGTTTTCTTGATGTTTTGTGTTTTATATGATCATTAATTCTTAAATATACTGAAAAATTAAAAATAGTATATTATAAAAAGAAAATGGACCCCACAAATAAATGGGAAAGCCATGGAGTGCACAGTTAATGTAAGCTGTACCGCTAAAATAAAGGTAGTAAGCAGGAAGTAAACATTTTAACGTGAAACCTGCAAATGGATACAGATTAATTGTGTAATTTGATCTCAGGGCACATTTTGCAGTGTGTTCAATTTTTACAACAGCTTGTTTTAATCCTATTATTGTGCATTGCACAATATTGTATTCAAATATTCGTTCTTTTAAATATATAATTGCAAGTGAGAGATGTTCAGGGAGTAAGTGAGCTACTGATCTGTGTATCAAGAATCAAACAAAGATCAAGTGTTTCCACACAAGGAGAAAGAATCTCCTGGGCCTTGCCTGCATAATATTAATAAGATATGAAAGTCAGCTATACAGTATACCTGCAGTTTGTACTTAGTGCATAGAGAAAGGAGAACACTAAACATACTTTCTGATAAAAAAAAGATGGAATCTTATTGCTGATAATGAGAACATGAGAAGTTCTTCAACTTTTCCTTTTGGATTTTGTCTTTGCTATGCATTAAAAATGGATCTACAGAAAAAAAAAATGCTTGTACGAAGGGTGGCAAATTATTAAAGAGCAGAATAAGGCTGATGAGTGAAAACAAATATAGTTCAAAAAGCCTAAGGCTTGTACAGATTTAAATGATTCCCCTTGTAACTGACTGAGTTAACACAGCTCTGAAATTTAATTTTGGTTGTTTATGAGAATTATTTGTCAGTGTTCTAGAAATCAGAAAATGAAGTAAAAATGACATAGATGGGAAAAAGGAATGTGGTCCAAAAGAGTGATCTTATGAAGTTAGGATGAAGCTAAGAGGCAGAATCTCAAGCGGAGCAATCTCTGGATTCCTGCCTGTGCCACATGCCAATGGGGACAAGAATAGGAAGTTATGGCAGATGAATGCATGGCTGGAGCTGGTGCAGGGGGCAGAGGTTTTGATTTGTGGATCCCATCTGGAGAAGATACGACCTGTACAAGAAGGATGGGTTGTACCTGAACTTGAGAGGGACCCATTTCTTCGCAGGCATATTTGCAGGTGCAGTAAGGTTCAAAGTTAAAAGTTTAAGGCTCTTTTTATTGTGACATACTTGTACATTAAAAATTTAACATTCGTAACTTTTATTCCACTGTAAGGCAAACAGAGAGTTGTCATAAGCCCAATGCCCCTCACAATAGCAGAAAGAGAAGCAAAAGAGAGTCATTTCAGAGTCACTGAGTGTCTGGATTTGCGTCCAGTGCTTGTGTAGCCTCTGCAGCTTCACAGACTCCTGTTCGATCCATCAGCAACCCGAGCTCCACATTCAAACCTCCGACATGATCAAGGTTTTCTTCAAAAAACCTCCGACATGATCAAAGCCATCAGTGCCTGAGGATCTTCAGGAGTCCTTCTTGCCCTCAGCACTGTCTCGAAACCTGACCCCAATACCTGGTTTCCATGAGCCAGTCTCCAGTAGCCTGCAGTTCATGCAGGTCCCCGACCATAGATCACCAGTAGTTGTTGAGCCCTCACTGGTCTGTTGCCATGGTCCCCTTCCCATAGGGCTGTCTCCTATGCCTCTCCACTGCCTGGTTGCTCAGCCAGTTTCCAGTGCATTGCGCCAGCCCACTGCTGCCCTGGATTCTGGAACTGTATGGCTGCTGTTGAGCACAGGGGCTGCCATTTGGGCACAAGCCTCATGGTATCACCACGTTTCCCCTCCCCCCCGAAAAGTAGCAACTATAAAAACACCAGCAGCAATGAAAACAACAGCGCCTGCAGATGAAACCAGGAGATTCGAAGAGTCATTGTAGATTCAAAAAGGAAATTAGCATAGAGCTTTAGCCTTGTAGGTATATTGATACATGTAAGCTGGGCTTACCAACAATGTTTTTGTTTTTATAACGAACAACAGGGATATTTTTATAAAAAGAATACATTTCTGCTGAAACATTACACAAAAAGTTTATAGACAGTTATTTTGCTGTCACCCCCCTCTGATGGTGTCACCTGGTCTGGTCTGTGCACCACACCTCTCTTGTGATGCCATTGCCATCGATTCCTTTAACAGGCCATTTAGATCCTGCATGGAGTGGCTAGCATTATGACCAGGTGATTGAACCCTTCGGAGTAGCACTGTGCCTCCGCTCTCCACTCTCACGGGTCTGCACCAGCGGCAGTGCTGCCATTACAGGGGCTTCAGCAGAGCTGCCAAACCAAGCTAGGCAGGGGGATGTTAAGTCAGATGATAGAGCAGCTGGTTGAAAGGTAATTCAATGCGCAGTGAAGCTGTGAGGATGTACAGGCTGTGGGTTCAGTATAAATGCAGTCAGCTGGATGGGTTGACATGTCTTTACTTTTTCACAAGAAGTATTACCAAGAAGGATGACAAACAGAGCATGAATCTGTATATGGATTAGGATGTTGGGCCCATCACAGAGACTTGGGTGATGCAATGACAGGATTAACTGTTTATAGATCCAGGATTTAGATGTTCCAAGGGATAGAGGGGGGATGTAAAATTGGGGTGGGGAATGGGGAGTGGCATTACTTATCAGGGATTGTATCTCAGCTGTAGAAAGGGAGGATGTTATGGAGGGATCATCCCCTGATTCATTATGGGTGGAAGCCAGAAGCAAGAAGCAAGCATATGGGGGTTGTAGGTTAATTGGATGTGTTTGAGTGGCATGGACTTGTGGGCTGGAAGGGCCTGTTGCCATGCTGTATCCTTAAATTAAATTAAATTAACAAATAAATCATGGAATCCAAGTCTATAAATTTCTCAAAATTGCAGCATAATTTGATGGGGTGGTTAAGAAGGCATATGGTGTGCTGGCCTTCAATAATCAGTGCTGTGAGTTCAAGTCCTGTGAGATAATGTTGCAGCTCTATAAAACACTTGAAATACTATGTTCAGTTCTGATCATTTTGTTACAGGAAGGAAGGAGGCAGATAGAAATATTTTGTGAAAATTATCAAAGAAAGATGATAGAAATCTTGCTTGTGCTGATAGAAAATACTTCTTAAAATTCAGGAGTCTAAATCCTCCCAATCCTCCCAACTTTTCCAGTGCAATTCTTGGTACTTTATTATTCCATAGGAATTGTCTTAAACAATTATGTAATGACTTAAAGAAATTTTTAGTTAGAATAATAGGAAACAATTGAAAGAGATACTGTAGTCTTGGCATTACCTTCATTTTTATACAATTTACCCTTCCTGTTAATGTAATCAGCAGATTTTTCCATTTCTGTAAATCTTTTTCTATAGAGAGGTATAATTAAGCTTGTATAGATGCTTTAAAGTATTATTTGTCATTATTCTTAAGTATTTAATCCCATCTTTCTTTCATTTAAATCTACTACTATTTTGTAATCTTTCGTAATCAAAATTTTGCAATGTCATTATTTCACTTTTCTCCATATTTATTTGCATCCTGATATTTTTTGATATTTTTCTAATAATTTTTGTAATCTCATCAGTGATTCAGCTAGGTCAGACATATATAATAGAACGTCATTAGCAAATAAACTAATTTTATGTTCTTCCTGTCCAACTTTGAAGCCTTTAATAGCCGGATCTCTTCTTATAATCTCTGCCAGATATTCAATAGCTAGAATGAATAATGCTGGAGGTGGGGGACATCCTTGTCTACTCGTTCTACTCAACAGAAAAATAGATGACATTTGGTTATTACATTATAATTTTAGCTTGTGGCTTATGATAAAGAGTTTTTATCCAATTTATAAATTTTCAACCTATAACAAAGTTTTCCAATAGTTTATATAAGAAAGACCATTCTAGCTAGTCGAATGCCTTTTCTGCATCTAAAGAAAAAGTTATATTTGGATTCAACCTTGACTTTCAATTGAATAATCTATCTAAACTATTTTAATAATGCCTTTCATTAACAAATCCCACCTGATCTGGATGCATTAATTTTGGTAAATACTCACCCAGTCTGTTGATTGGTGCCTTTGCTAGAATTTTATAGTCTGCATTTAGAAGAGATAGTGGTCTATATGAGGATTTTTTTTAATGGGGTCTCTACCTTTTTTTTAGTAGCACTTTAATTATAGCAGTTGAAAAAGTTTCTGGGAGCATTTGGGTCTCCACTACCTGGTCTAACACACCTTTAAATTGTCTATAGAACTCATGAGGGAACTCGTCTCCCCCGGACCTTATTTGCTTGTAAAGTATCCAGAGCTTCTCTATTTCTTCCCTTGTCAAAGGTGCATCTAAGTCATCTTTTTCTCTCTCTTTTAGTTTCAGAAGTTCAACGTTTGTTAAAAATTCTTCCATCTCGTTTTCATCTCTTACTAATTCTGATTTATATAGTTTCATCTAGTGTTGTCTAAATGTATTATTTATTTATTTTTGATTATATATTATGGTATCAGCTTCTGTTTCTATTGCATTTATCATTCTGGGTGACTCATTTGCTTTAACCTGCCAAGATAACACTTTATGTGCCTGTTCTCCTAGTTCATAATATATTTGTTTTGTTTTTAATTTCATTTTTTAAGTTCTATATGTTTGTTGTGCATTATGTTGTAACCTTTTGCTCTCTAATATTCTATATTTTTTGTGTTCCTGATATTTGATATTCCTTTTCCAATTTTGTTATATCCTTCTCTAGACTTTCTAAATATCTTGCATATTCTCCCTTAAGATTTTTAATATGAGATCATTTGTCCCCTCAAATAAATTTTAAGCATTTCCCATATTAGAAAAATGTTGAAGATTATTTTCACAAAATATTTCTATCTGCCTCTTAATAAATTTATAAAAATCCTTCATCTTTAATAATGGTAGGATTAAGACACCATCTATACATAGTTTCTAGTTTTTCCATTATTGTAACAGTTAACGTTAACAGCGAGTGGTCTGATAAAAGTCTTGCCAAATACCCCATTTGTAACTGGGCAAACATTAAAAATAGGTCAACCCTTGTATGTGAATCATGTACCCTCGAGTAGAATGAATAGTATCATTCTAATTGATTGAGCTGCCTCCATATATCAATTAAATTTAAATCCTTCATAAACGATAGTGTTGTTTTTGCAAGTTTTGCCCTTGTTCTCACTGATTTGTCCAATATTGGATCCAAACAAAAATTGAAATCTCCTTCAATGAATATATTTTGTCTTTCCCCTGTGGTATTTAAAAAAGATATCCTTCATAAAGACTTCATCATCATAATTTGGGGCATAAATATTCATAAACATCCCTGATTCTGCATAAATTTTACAATGTGCCATTTCAAATCTTCCCGCTTGATCAGTTAATGTCTATTCTATTATAATTGGTATATTTTTATTAATTAAAATTGCTACACCTCTTGCTTTTGATCCAAAAGAAGATGACAGTATTTGTCCCATCCATTCTTTTTAATTTGGTGTGTTCTAAATTGATAAGATGTGTTTCTTGTAAAAAGATTATATCTGGCTTTATTTTTTTTAGGTATGCCAAGACCTGCTTTCTCTTCACCTTCCTGTTAATTCCATTAACATTAAAAATAATAAATTTTAATGTTCTATCCATATTCTCCTTTAAAACAATACTTTTTAACAGTAAAATCTCTTTGACTCTTTAAATAATAAAGTGATCCATCCCCTTTAACATAATGTCCCTGCCCCAATGGTAATGTATATATAGAGACAAGAAAGCCTTTAGCACCATATTTTTTATGCTACTCCTTTCCAAGCACCATTCTTGTCTGGAATCTCCACCCTACTACCACTTTTCCCAGATTTTCTTTTCTTTTCCTGAGTTCTCCATGAGCATTTCTATACAACTTTACTTTTAAACAATAAATACTAGCCAGTTTTAGTAAAAATTTTAAAAAGTAATAAGTTTTACTTAGTTCCACTATAACTATTTTCACAATCTTCTCCCTCGTCAACCTTAATGTTGTGTTTTACAAACTTTGCAGAAAGTCCTCCACCTCATTGTTGGTCTTGAAAAATCACCAGTTCCCTTCCACTACTTTGACCCTCAAAATCATGAGGTATATCGATGAGTATTTCAAGTTTTTATCACGTAGTTGTCGTTTCTCATCTTCAAAATCTTTTTTTTTGTCAAGGGCGGGCTAACTATTAAAAAAATAGTATCTGCAGGCCATTATTCTGCTTAGTGTAATCAGATGCTACTCCTAGAATTATCTCCTGTTCTTGGTAGTTTAGAAGTCTCACCAGAACTGGTCTTGATCTCTGATTTCTGGCTCTTCCGGGTCTGAAAGTTCAGTGAGCTCTCTCAATATGCAGTTTTTCTCAAATTTGTCTTCTCCCAACACTTGTAGGATCAATTTTGAAAATATTTCACCAATATGATGAGGTTTTTAAAGGGGTCTCTACCTTTTTTAGTAGCACTGTAATGATAGCAGTTGATTTTCCCTCGATTCCTTCCTTTGGTCAAATAATTTGGATACTATTCTGTCGAATGAAGTTCTCCATATATTTAATTTTGTCCAGTAGTCCTTGTTTTTGATGCTTTTCGTCAATTCATTCTCTGTTTGACCCATTCCCTCCATCAAGTCTTCAACAATCTCTTTTATTTTGGTCATTTTCTCCATCGTATCTCTCATCATCTTGTTACAAGCCCAGAAGACCCCAAAACCCAGCAGCAATAGAAATTCACCAAGACAAATGGTTACTTGAACAAAAATTGCTTTAATTATCTTTAAACATGAAAACAGAATCACATTTTCACTTATCACTATTGACTTAACTAACCTAACTTAACCCCTTTCTAATTCTAAGTGCATTTCTAGGTAATGTATGTGTGCAAGTTCAGAAAAGTTCTTTGATTTACAGTCCAATCTCACTTCTCATTCCTCCAAGTTCACTGGTTGCAGGCAATTCTTATAATGTGCACAGAATTTAACATTTATAAAGTTCATCAGACGTTAGTGCTTGAAAGGTATGGTTACCGCTCAGGAAGGTTCTTGTCAGCTTTCAGAGAGAGATTTGTTGTTTGCTGGACACCCACAAATGATTCCTTTTTCAATCAGCCTCTTCAGTGTCTTACCGATGAAACTTGCCTCCTCAGGGTTCTCCAGATGATAACCTCTTTCTTTCAGGTCACCACAGAGTTCCTTTTTGTTTCTCTTATTTCAAGTGAAGCATTAGACAACCAGTCCTCTCCTCTCACATGAACCACAAGGCCTTTGACCAGGTTGAACCAAGCATTCACAACCCATCTTCCAAATGGGTTTTTCCACAAGCTTGCCAGTTTGTCCTGTTCCAGTCCAAGCTGCTGCTGCTGATTGTCAAACTGTAGAACTGATCTCTGTCTCCCCCTCTCTCTATCACTGAGAGAAAGTTGTTTTACTCTCCCTGCTTGCAAAACCAAATGACCCTCTTAGAACAGCAAGTTCCTCTCTAGACAGTCTGCAATTCTGACAAGATCTTTCATCTGTTGCCTTTTTGTAAACAACAATCCATTAGTGTAGTCTCTTGGTCACTCTCCAAAGCTTTTGCAAAGGTTCTGGACACTGGCATGAGCAGAGCTCCAGTATTTTAAATAAGATCTGTTTTAAAGTGTTTGTATATGGCCCATACTATGAAAAAACCTACCACAATTTATCTCCCAAAATATATCTATATACAATCCAAACACAACATAATCTGTCACAACTGTTTCAACACTTATGAATCAGTTAGTCAAATTCTCCATCTTCTCCAGGATGATACTCAATTCTTGACCCGACTCCCCACTTCACCTGGTTCTGCTCGTCCTGTTGTAATTTTTGCACCACTCCCTTTCGGACTTTCACCCAACATTCCCAGTTGAATAGGAGCTTCTTCAATCTTTGTTCTTCGCTCCCCTGGCTTCTTCGTGCTAGTTTTATCCTTTTTTGATGAAGAAAACCTTGAATTTCAAGTTTTGACCGGCTATTTAGTACATTTCACAGAAAAGTTCAACCAAAACCCATCTGTCTAAGTCACTCACATGTCCAAGCTCTCCCCCTCCCCCCCCCCCCTTGAAAACTCTTGTCATCTAATATTGCTTGGTTGTTACTATTACATTTTGATTTAATGCAAAAATTATATTCTAATATGGTTTGATCACCCTGTGGCATTAAAGGAATGACAACCAAATTAAGCTTCCAGGAAAGAGTGAATTAGATTGTTGAGATAATTAGAGCAGGGACTGGAAATTCAATACAGGCCACATTTTAAAATCAAATATTCTTTTCTTATTTATATAGAGCTATTTCACAGAGCTTTATTAAAAGTCTGGAAATAATGTATGTTTCTCTGCAGCACCTAAAACATAGTGTGAGGAACATGTGAAGTTTTATCCATGCTGCTTCTAAATACATGGAAGATTTCCAAAATTAATACATGAATTGAATGTGAATATAAGATTATTAACAGAATAAGGAAAAGTAGAGTAATTGTGGTGCCATTTATTAACACACCTTGTATTTGAATGTGAATCCTAATAATTTTAACTAAATCAATTAATTAAAAAGTTCTGCAGCATGGTTAAAATTTGGCAGTGCCAAACTCAAGACAATATATGAAGGAAACTTCACATTATGGATCATATAAAAAATAATTAAAGCATTAGTTATTAGCATAGATGCTGAAAAGGCATTTGATTCAGTTAAATGGAATTTTCTTTGGAGTTTTAAATAGATTTGGTTTACATGATAAAATTATTAAAACTATATGACAATCCTACTGCTAGAATTAAAATCAATGGATATTTATCAAATAGTTTTATACGAGAAAGGAGTACAAGGTAGGTTGTGTATGGTCACCACTAATCTTCGCATTACATTTGGAACCACTAGAATGAAGATATTAGGGGAATGAAAGGGACAGAGCCTAAATCGGCCTGTCGTGCGGATGACATTTTGAGATATTTAGGGCAACCAACATACACTTTACCTAAATTGATGCAATCCTTTGAACAATATGGTCAATTATTAAGATACAAGATTAGCTGAGATAAAACCCAATTTGTCTCATAAAGAGAAATTGAAGGTAGATATCTTTGGGTATGGAAAACAGTTGGTTAAGTATTTGGCATAATTAGAATAGAATTATTTGCCTATATGTGAAAATAATAAGAAAGATATTATAAGATGGAACCTAATTCCTTTTTTTTCAAATCTCTGTTCAAGGATTGAATCCATTAAAATGAATATATTGCCCAGACTATTATGTTTTTTTGAGACCCTACCAATAGAGATTAACCAAAATTGATTCAAGGAGTGGGATAAAATATTATCAAGATATATAAGACAAGGTAAAAGGCCTTGAATTTGTCTCAAAACTTTGCAATTAGCCAAGGAAAATAGAGGATGGGGCCTACCTGCTCTTAAAGATAATTATTTCGCAGCACAGTTGAGAGCTGTGATATGCCAGTGTAACCCATCATATGATGCTCAGTGGAAAAATATTGAGGAGAAGATACTTTCCATCCCCATACAGGCAATATTGGGCTGACAGCAACCTACAAAGATATATAAATAGTGTTGATAACCCATGGTGAAATGGACTCTTAAAATATGGAAAACTACTATAAATTAATATAAACTAGAGGGAGATTTTGCAACTCTTAAATGGTGGACATATGACTCAGATTTTACACCGAATAATTTAGATACCAGATTTAACATCTGGATAGCTAAAGAAATAACAGCTCTTAGTAATATAATGGAATAAGGAATACTATTCAGTTTTGAAGTGCTTAAAGGGAAACACTTAATCAAAAAACCAGACTTTTATCAGTATTTGCAGATGCAACATTATGTTAATAACAGAGTTAAAAATGTAACCAAGGCAAGCATATGTTTGATAGAACTGTTTAGAAAAGCATATAATTCCAATAATGGTAGTAAAATCATTTCAAATGTATATAAGGGTCTGTCAAAACTTAAAACACACTCAACTTCATACATTAAGACAAAATGGGAAAAGGAAGGAGGGAGAACTATATCTGAGGAAGAATGGATAATAATATGGAGGTATCAATGGAAGTGACCAGTTCACAGAAACAGAGGGAGTTCGGGTGGAAAAACTGATGTTTTATTACACCCTCTCAGAAATCCCATTATGATAGTAACCTCCCTGTTTGACAGAAAAAATGTGGAAGTCAAAATGCAAACGATTACCATATTTTTTGGGACTGCCCTGTTTTCAAAGCCCCAAAGACATTTTCAGAAATATCCTTAGAACGTAAGGCCATATCTTTTGGGTATATACCTCAAGAATTGTTAAAAAGAGATAAATATTTAATGATATACTGTTGATGGCTGGTAAAAAGACTCTTACCAGAAAATGGTTATCACAGGAGAGCCCAACTTTAAACAAGGGAAATATTAGAGGAAATTTATAAAATGGAGAAGATAACAGCATTGTTGATCATAAATTAGAACAATTTGATTCATACTGGGAAAAATGGTCCAACTACATAATACCTCATAGGCCCAACCTTATTCTTACAAATCAATGATTATATTGTAAAAAGAAATGATCACTCCCTACTTGTATATTGTTTCCTCTTTTTTCTTGTTCTATCTTTCCTTTTCTCTCTATAAATGTATACTTGAGATAAATATTTTGTGAAAAATCATGGCAAAAAAATTAATATATGATATATATGCATAATATCTGAGAATCATCTTATGGAAATGTTTATTTAAAACTTCATTTAAAAAAAAATAGGAAACTGGCAATGTTCATCACTGTGTTCATCCAAAATTAAAATGGCATGTAAAAAATGAACACATAAAAGGTACATTTTTAATAAGCCAGTGTTAAAATATAACATTAAAAATAACTTGGGCACAATAAGAGTGAATGGTGCTTTTTTAAAAATCAAAGATAACCATAGAGTCAATTCCCTGAATTCTCCAAAATTATATCATTTGCAATATAAACTTGGGAACTGGTGCAAAAAATGTATTTCAGCAGTTTCCATCAACAATTCCAAGATTCCCAGTGAAATTGGCCACTTAAAGAGCAGCCATTTGAACCTGAATGAATAATACTTTGCATTAAAAATTAAAATGCATATCAGTCAAAGGAAAATGGCATACTGGCAAGAGGGTTACAACATACATGAGTGATTAACATTAAATTATTGGTATAAAATATTAGGAATGATCATACAATTGAAATTACAATCAAACTATCAGTCAAAAGATTTTGAAAGGATAGATTAATATACATATTACTTGTTAATGTATATTTCCTAACAACCTGACATTGAAATAAAGGCCGCAATATTTATAGACAATTTCTGTGAATATGTAATAGAATCAGATTAGTGAGGTGATAAATCCTGATCAAGCCGGTGACACATCATGAGCGTATCTATTTGAAATATAAATTTTATATCCTACTTTGCAAACTTGAATAGAAAAAGTAACCGAGAACTTAGAGAATGAACAGATAAATTAAAACAAATAGACTCTCAGCATGCCTCAATTCCTAGTCCAGAATTATATAAAGAAAGAGTTGAATTGCAAACAAGATATAGCCTTCTTGCAACCTACCTGATTTAAACTCAACTCTTAAGAATTAAACATCAATTTTATATACATAGTGATAAATCTGGAAAACTTCTGGCTAATCAATTAAAAGTTACTTTTAATCCATCAGGAGATAGATAGCAGAAGTGAGTAACAAGAATGGGATCCTCACAACTGATCATATAGAAATTAATAATGCTTTTAAAGATTTTTACTCCAGGTTATACATTTCAGAGTTTCCAGATAATAATGGTTCAATGGTAAATTTTCCAGATCAACTTAATTTTCTTGAATTTAAAGCATCATATAAGATTGGAGGAAATCTCTAAAGCCATTTATCTATCCAATCTGGGAAGGCACCCAGTGCAGATGGCTTTCCTGGAGAGTTTTTTAAATCCTTTCTCACTTACTGTCCTCCCGATTAAGTACTGTTTTTTTCTGAATCCTTTTCAAGGTGAACGCTGCCCAAAATTTTCTATGAGGCTTCAATATCCCTGATTATAAAAAAGAACAAAGATCTGACTGACCTACAGAACTATTTCATTATTGAATGCAGATGTTAAGATTTTTGTTTAGGTGTTTGCTAACAGACTAGAGAATATTTTACCTTTGATTGTTTCGCAAGTTCAGACTAAATTATTAAATATTTTTAATATTTAATAATTCACATATTATCATAATATTATATTTAATAATTAGTAGATTATTAAATATAATATACTCACAGTCTCCTAAAATTCCAGAGTGTGTTATCTCTCTGGATGCAGAGAAGGCCTTTGACAGGGTTGAATAGCAATACCTTTTTGAAATCCTAAAAAGATTCAATTTTGGTCCTGGTTTCACCTCATGGATTAAATTATTACACCATTCACTTTCTGAATCTGTAATTACGAATAAGCAACAATCTACTTTATTTAATTTACATCATGGAACTAGGCAGGGAGGCCCTTTCAGTCCACTCTTGTTTGATTTAGGTTTAGAATCGTTAGCTATTGGTATTTATGATTCCGAGGACATCTCCGGGATTTCTAGATGGGGTATAGTTCACAAAGTCTCCTTATATGCAGACGACCTTCTGTTAATTGTGTCAAATCCAAAAGGGAATTATGTATCTAATTATGTATTTCCTCCTCCTTCTTTATGTGATTCGACATTTGTCAATTGGCATGATAATGGTATTCATTCCTTTCAAGACTTGTTTGTTGACAGTTGTCTCACGTCTTTTGAACACCTATCAATAAAGTTTAATTTACCAAATTCACATTTTTTTAGTTATTGCAGATCAGAAATGTTTACAGGTTCAATTATCAAATTTTCTCATGGGTTGTGAATCTAACATGCTGAATGTAATCTTCAAATTACAACCCTCCCAGAAGGGTTTAATAACCTTTAGATTATGATATGCTTTCAAAATCACATCAGGTTTCCCTCAATAAGATTAAAAGACTATGGGAGCATGATCTACAGTTTCCTATCTCAGACAAAATTTGGGATTTGATTTTTAAATTAGTTAACACTTCTTCACTATGTGCTCAACATTCTCTTATTCAGTTCAAGGTTGCACATCGGACTTGCATATCTAAAGACAAATTATCCCGTAGTTTTCCTGATCTAAATCCCTGATGTGACAGATGTAACGACAGGGAGGCAACCTTAATACATATGTTCTAGTCTTGTCAAGGTCTTGAACTTTATTGGAAGGAGATTTTTCATGTTTTGTCAATAATATTACACATTAATCCTGAACCCAATCCTTTAATGGCTTTGTTTGGAATGTTAGATGATATTAACAAGCTATTTTCTTCATCTGATCATCAAGTCATACTATTTACATCTCTTATGGCACAAAGAGCTATCCTACTTAGATAGAAAAATCCAGTTCAAGCCACTAATACTCAGTGGTTATGTCATGTCATGTCATGTCTTGCCTTAGTTTAGAAAAGATCAGGTGTTTCGCGTTGTATACTAACACTAATTTTCATAAAATCTGGAGTCCTTTTATGGACTATTTTCATGCTCATTAAATCTGTTTGTCTTGATCATTGAATGTATTTATTTATGTACATGGATTTTCCTTCAGTTAGTAATATATATAGATTCAGCAGAACTTACTACCTTTAATTTTATGTCAAAACATTACAGTTTTTTTCAGTGGGGGGGGGGGAGAGTTCTTTGGGTTTTTTTTTGTCATTCCAACAACATTATATAGAGAAGGGTATGTAGCTTTTGTTTTATTTTTGGAAATATATTCTTCATTCTTGGTAACCTTGGTTTCTCTAAACGATGTGTGCTTGTTCTATAAAACTCAATAAAAAGTTTGAAAGAGAAATACAAATTTGACGAATCATGAAGATATTGAATTTTAACTTTTAACCCTAACTTTAATGATCTTTTCTCCAAAGTTTATTTACTAATATGCTGACTACAATTACTACTTGAACAGAATATACTGGGGGACCCCAAAGCAGAATGTTGCTTTCTAAAACAAACAATTGATAAGATTAAATAATTTATGCAACAAGCACAAACATAAGTCACAATCAATAATGCAATTTTTGGATTCTTTTGTCACCTATAGATTATTAGAATAAATCACAGCTCCAATGGATATGTTGTTGAATTATTCTCTTAAAATTGTTATTAATCACCCATTGTCTCAAAACATTTGACTGAGTCAATATGAAGCAAAAGGCCTTGCCATTGCCAGACATGTGTTGATAGTAACTACATTGTAATACAAAATAAATAAAAAGATATCACATCTGATGAATTGTGGAGTGGCCATTGTAGAAGGGGGTCAGTGTATGAGTGCCTAGTGTAAGAGTAGGACTCAGAGAATTTGGCAAACAGAGGCTTCAAAGGGAATTAGGTAAGACTCTTAACCCTTCCTCTTTAAACTACTTAGATATACTAATTGTCATGAGGGTTTGTACTTGAGCTTATTTGCAACATAGCAATTAAATAAATGGCACCAATTACAACTAATTAAATGAAGTAGGGATGGAAAGTCAGGTGATGTGCATGATGTGGGAATTTGCATGCAGAGTGGTGGGTGTATGGAATGTGCTGCTGGCAACGATGGTGGAGGCAGGTACAAAAGGTTCTTTAATAGATGGCTCCATGGAACTGAGAAAAATGGAAGGTTATTTAAAGGAAAATTCTATCCAGTTATTTAAGCAGGTTATTGGGTCAGTATAGGGCCTGTACAGTGTTGTGTTTTGCTATGTTGTATGGTGAACTATGTTGAAGTTCCAGGTGATCACATCTGGAGTATGCATTGGCTGCTTGAGGAACTCTGGATCAAAGTACAAGAGCTAGAAACTGAGATTCAAACACATGGTACATCACGGAGGGGGAGTGTAAGATTAATTGCTTCAATTTGGTCTGTGGGTGTGAAAAAGTGGGTGTGACTACTAGTGAGGCAGGGAGGGGGATCAAGTGGTTGTACTAGAAGAGCCCCAATCCTTGAATTTGACCAACAGGTTGGAGATTCTTGCTCCCTGTCTGGGTGAGAGGGATGAGTGACCTGACTGTGGCACTAGGACCCATTCAAGATAGGGGAGAGAATAGAAATGTAGTGGTAATAGGAGATAGTATAGTTAATGGAATAGTTACTATTCTCTAGTGTGAGAATTGAGTATCCCGAAGGCTGCATTTGGGACTCTTAATTGACCTGCAGATGAATTTAAAGTGGGATGGAAAAGATCCAGTTGTTGTGGTCCATACATGTACCTACAGCATAGGTAGAATGTAGAAAGAGGTTTTGCTGTGGAAATTTGACCAACGAGGGGCTAAATTAAAAGCAGAACCAGAAAGCTGCTCGACTGAATTTGCTTGAGTTTGGAAGGATGAGAAGGCAGTCTTATTGAAACATATTTGAAAGGGTTTGATAAAGTGGGCATGGTGATGTTTCAAGTAGTGGAAGAGTTTAGAACCAGAGGGCACAGACTCAGAATAAAAGAAGATCCTTTTAGAATAGAGACAAAGAGACATTTCTTCAGCCTAAGGGTGGTGATGGATATGGAGCCCAACTCATTAGGTAGATTTAAAGTGAAGGTTGATAAGATTCTTGATTAGTATGGGTGTCAAAGATTGAGGTGAAAATAGGGTTGAAAGAAAGAATGCATCAGCCATGATTCAAATGGCTATGCAGACACAATGAGCTGAATGGCCTATTTGTGATGTTCTCTCTCTCTTATGGTCTACAATCTTAACTGAATAATCTAGATTGAATGCCACTGGAAGAGTTGCAGTCGCAGCATCTCTGGAAATACAATGGTAAATTGCCCCTCGATTAGTTAAATAGGAGATTCTGGGAGATGGGGAGAGATGATGAGAATGTGGGAAGGATATAAACATGGAACTAATGATGGATTACCATAAATTGTTTGTTAATGGTGGGATAGATTTGGTGGTGCAAGGAGCCAGTTTCCATGTTTTCTATCTCTCTGGCTCCTGAGCAGTTCTGATTCTGAGTTGACTGCTGGAAGTGTTATCTTTGGGATAGTCTGTCATCACTTTCTCTATCATAGCCTGCATGCTATATACCGTAATTGCTAAAAGTTAGCAGAAGAATTAATTATTTTTTATGAACCAGCTCAATCCTTAATTACTTGAAATAACTTTTATATTGATATTTGAAAATGTATGAAATAATTTAACTTTTTTCCACTTTTTCTTTTTATAATCGTATTCTGTAGCTACTTTGAGTGCAGCTAAAAACAATCTTGTAATAGATTCTTCTAAGGATTCTGGGCTTGATATCAGTTGACTGTTTTCAGGAGGGAAATCTTGCCAGAGCTTCTGATTTCCCAGAGGCTTCCAATGGCCAGTTCAACAGCATGTTGAATACAATGTCAGAGCTGAGCAAATAAATGGACCAAAACTTTGGCTTTTGTTGCATGAACAAAGTTAGGTATTTGAATACCCACCCCCTGTTTTACTGCTGTTAAATTTGCACATATTTGGGATTAGAATTGAACAGGAAAGTATTATTTGCAGACTTACGAAAATAAAAAAAACCTGCAGATTCTGGAAATTCAAAAATAAAAAAAAATGCCGTAAATACTCTGCTGGTCAGGCTGCATCAATGTGAAAAGAAACAGTTAATGTTTCAGGTTGAAGACTGTTCATCAGAACTGAGACAGAAGCAAAATTAACTTGTTAAATTGCAGGGAGAGTGGAAAGAAGGGTACTTCTGAAAAGGTAAAACCAGGAATACCACAGGGATATGATGGTTATCAGGCTAACGAATGAAGGGGAACTCTTGGAGAATGAGAACATAGACAAAAGAATGTGGGACCACTGAAATTTCAGTGCAGGAGATGTAGGATGTTGGGCTTTACAAACTCATTCATTATAAAGAATAACACAAAAAAATCAGAATATTGTGTTCCGGTCACCTCATTACAGGAAAGGTGTGGAGATTTACAAGGATGCTGCCTGGACTGGCCAGCATGCCTTATGAGGATGGATTGAGTGAACTTGGTCTTTTCTCCTTGGAGTGAAGTCGGGGGGGGGGGGGTAGGGGTGCACAAGATGATGCGAGGCATTGATCATCTGGATGATCTAACCTAAGCCTTTATTCCCAGGGCTAACATGAAGGAGCATGGATTAAAAGTGCTTGGGAGCAAAGCCAGAGGGCATGTAAGAAGTCAGCAATGGTAGTGGAGGCAGGTACAATAGGGTATTTTAAAACCTCCATTCTCAACCTTTTTGGCTATGGCCCCATTGACTACTCAATGTTTATGAACCCCTTTTCTGTGAAGCCCTTTTCTTCTGTACTTCTACTGACTACATAAAAAAAAAAATCAAAATATATTATGATTTCAGTTCGTGGTTCCCCCTTGAATGTGGTGGGCTGAATATTTCCCATTGAGAATGGCTGCTGTATAGGTATTCTAAATTAAAAGAAAAAAATGTGTGGCTTATTTTGGCTTGAAGTTGAATTCATTGCACATTTATATTCATATTATCAGTATTTGAAGAATCTGCTCTTCAATAAGATGAAGTTGACCTTGTTATTTATGTCACTTGTTGGTTTTGTAAAATATGTTGTTACTTTCCAGTGACAATTAAAATAGCATTTTCCTGATGAGTCAAATGTCTTCAGTCAAAGTTATCAGCATGGATCTAAATCTGATCATTTTTGATCGGCCTATCCTTGTCAGGCCATCCAATCAATGTTCCACTTGGAATCGAATCCTTTTTCCATCTCTTCTCTCCTTTCCACTGAACTGTCTCACAAGACACAAGGCTAAGGCTTGTTAACAAAGAAGGCAAATCCCTATGATGACCCAGTCTGTCTTTGAAACAGTCCTAGAATGACATTTAAATTATTTTTAAAAGTTGAGAGCTGCAGCACTGTAACAGGCCAATTTGGCCCAATGAGTCCGTGCCGCTCAAACTGCACCCCATTAACCTACACCCCAGTACGTTTTTGAAGGGTGGGAGGAAACCAGAGAAAACCCACGCAGACATGGGGAGAACGTGCAAACTCCTTACAGACAGTGCGGCATTTGAACGCAGGTCTGGTCCCAATTGCTGGTGCTGTGAAGGTGTTGCGCTAATTGCTATGCCAACTGTGCCACCCTATTAAATGTTAAGATATTTAAGAAAATAGGACAGAAAATTGGTGAAAGAAAATGATCACATCGCTATCGAACCACATCTTTCTTCCATCATCAACAGATATAGTTATCTGAACCAGGTCATAATAAGGAGTAGCATACCAGTTCCTTGGATATTTGTTCAAGTCATGATTTACCTGCACCTCCGATCTATTTAGCTACAGATTGCCTGACATTGTCATCTAAGAATAATCAACAAATCTCTATTTTGCCATCCCTAATGGTTCTGACAATTTAGTTTCCTCTCCAAGGAATAAGCACTTTAAAAAGATTGCTCTGCAAGGTTCAAAAACATTTTCAGGTGCTTGACATCTTTTGGTGACACTGGCATTACTTTTAAACCTCGCACTAAATAAAAGATAAGATGACTTGGGTGCTCTGTGATTTACCTGAACATCCGAGCAAATTAGTTCTTCTCACCTATGACATTTGCAATATTTTCTCTCCAGTTTAAATTGCAAAATTAAGCTCTTGAGTGTTCAAGTTAGATAAACCTGGCCATAACCCAAAAAACCAAATTATTTTGCCTGTCAGCCTCTTAAATATGTCTTGGCATTCTTCATTATGACAATGTAAGGGGAATAATATTTGGAGCTTTAGAATATCCTTCAGCAGAACTATTTTAATATTACTCAATCATTTTTTTTCTCCTCACAACCAGTATCCGTTGACAGGAGACTATTGAGCAGTTGACTTCTACATCAAAGATTCTTCCTCCAGTTCATTCATAGGACTCATAGAATTCAGTGTTTTCAGAAATGGGATGATTTTGGTAGATAAAGTTTATTCTTCTGAATTGCTGGATTTCAATTTTCTTTCCATACAACTTTGCAACCAAACTCTGCATCTGAAAACTCCCAAGCTAACTTGGAAAAGAACATAGCAACATTACATGCTGCAAAGAGTTGCCGACAAAGGCGTGTTATTATTTGTATCAGATGTGGGATTTCCAGCCAACTTCAATTAACGCTGTTGTCCTCTGAATTGTTCTGATAGAAGAGCTATTTATAAGTTTATATTTGGATGCTTTATACATTCAGGCTGACTAAAAGCATGCATAAGAAGACAGTGAGCAGGGACATGGCACATTAAAGAGTTCACTAGATAGCCCTGTGGTGAGTCGTATGCTGGTTTGTTTAATCAGGACTTGGAATGATTTGACAGGTTGTGTCAGTCGAAAATCCTTATAGACATAAAAAAATCTCTCTAGGCCATGAAATAGAGAAGAGATTCATTTACTGGGCAAAGAACTATAACCCAAGAGGTTGAAATGGGGAAGCAAAAATAATAGTTCTACTTGGTAAGCTAAGTGAATGAAACAAGGCAGAAGCCTGTTGACTGACCCAGAACTGTCAAAAATACTTGAAACGGAAATAAACAAAAAGCAATAAACTTAAAATTGGACTGAATAAAATGGCTGATTAATAATGTATAATTACATTCAATGATCCTAACACGATACAATATTCTTAATTTTGCTCACTATTTCATGGTATGTGCCTTTAGTAGATCTCCAGCTAATTGTCTTCTCTCCAGACTGTTGGTTTTGTGTTTGTTTACTATTTACTTGCAGCTCACAAAGTTTACACAGGGGATCTGTGCTGTTGGGTTCCAAATGCTCTCTCTATTTACATGCACCATGGAATGCAAAATGAAATGAAATATAAAATCCTACATGTTGTCTTGCTCTGTCATGATTGTAGAAACTTTGGTTATTGTTCTTGACAGTTCTGATCAGATATATCTGAGTTCCTTGGGTTTGAAATAATTAGGCTTGAATGTTACATTATGGAGGTTATTTCACCATGCTTTTGTTTTAATTAGGGTAACTTTTCAGTAGTTAAGCCATGTTAAATGGCAGTGAGGATGTTTATATTTGTCGAAACTCTCAAAGGCGTTTAAATATTGGAGCATTTCATTATAAATCAGGATCTTCACTCCAAATCTGTGAGGAGAGAAGATTCACTACCATTGCCAATCACAGATGATTGTAAATAATTTGGATTGTGTTTGGAATCAATAAACAAGAATAACTAAGAGTGACAATTATAAAGCACAAAGAAAATCAAGTTTATAAGCCAGAAAATGCAAAACATTAATTTCAATGATTTACTTTCCATAAAGTGCATTAAGTTAAAAATGTAGATGTAACATTTTAAAAATATTTTTTGATCATTACAAATGATCCATGTATATATTGCATGGGGCCATGCCTTGAAGTTCATTTTTTTGATGTATTTTACTTATTTCCAATTTATTTCTCAAAACTTACTAGATGATATTTGTTTCATTAACTTGCGAGATGACTTCAGCTGCAAATGCTTTCCTGTGGGAGTAGACTGAATCCGAACTGTGAGACTTTGAGGGATTATTTTTTCATTTGAACAGCATGAACTAAAGCTCTAGGCTAATTTAAAGTTTCAAGAATAAGAGAGGGAACAAGCAGGATGAGGCTGAGGACAGCAAGTGAGCATTAGCTAGGGCAGAATGTTAACTGAAATAAAGCATGGACGTATGAAGGTGATAAAGAAAAAAATAGTTTTGGAAAATAAATCAAAATGCAAATGCATAAACCTAGTGTAGTTTTTGGGTGCAAATATTTAAAATTAAAACAAGAGACTGTCCAAAATGAAATCCATGTCTGTCAGAAAGGGAAATGGGAGAAAGGTTGTGTCCATGGAGATTGATAATGAGGTCAAGAATAAATTAAAGGCTGAGATTAAACAAGCACTGAGCTATGGAAGAGCTAATTAATAATAAGTAATAAGTGTAATCAAAAAGATAAACCTGAGTCAAAGGAAGATCGGAAAGTGGAAGTAAGGTTATATTAATTTCTTAACAGCACTGTCTTTAGAAGTATATTTGCACCATTCGATAACAATTTTCAACTTCAGGAATGCAGATCTCCAGCTGGATTTTAGGTATATTGGAAAATTCAGGGGGTTCCAAGGGAGGGAGTAAACATGGTTCCAAGCTTCCTTTTATTATCACATAATACAGACAAATGAATTATATATGATATGCTTTACCTTTTGTCTGCCAGAAAGCAAAGCGTCACCATGAGCATTGCCCAGTGCCCTTAACAGGAAGAAAGAGAGCAGCAAAAGAGACTCCCTTCAGGATCTGAGTGTCTGCGGATTCACCTCCAGCCCTCCTGCAGTTGCACAGACACCTGTTCAAACCTTTAGCAGCCTGAGTTTCAGGTCCAAATCAGGAAGCCTTCAGTGCCCAAGGGCCTTTGGGAGCCCTTCTTGGCCTTTGAATCCTCTCTAATCCTGGTTCCAATACATAGTTCCCATGAGCCTGTCTCCTGCAGCCCGCATGGGTCCTTCAGCCACTGAGCCCCTCAATAGTCCAATGCAGTGGTCACATTCCTGGTAGGGTCATATCCTAAAGGTGAGTGTTCCTTCCTCAATGGTGGTTTGTTATCCCTATTTCATGTGCCCTGTGCTCATGCTGCTCCCCTAGAATTTGCAACCTGTCATGGCACATTGCTTAGGGTACATGCTCAATCTTGGGCACAGACCACCCCACAATTTTTCTCTCCTTCAAATACAAACTGTATCTATCTCCCTTTTGAACATTGTATGGCATCCAGCTTCCATCCTCATCTCACTTTCTCAAGGCACTCCATTCTAGATCTTAACTACTTGCTGTGGTGATTGGGAGTTGGTGATCCTCCTGACCACTAGAGGGTGTCCCACCTCAGGTTAGATGCACAAAATAGATGTCTCCCATGAGGTTATGAGTACAAAGAAAATCAAATTCCTTTAACACCATAGAAGAAGCATTACATAGTACCAGACGTGGATAACAGCAGGAGGCATGGAAAGTGTGAGGCTATCTGACAATGTGAATTAGGCTGGGAATGTTGATCATGGGTGGTGGCTGTTCAAACAATGATTTACAATGTATCTGCAAGCCATTGGACTCAATAGCAAACAGAAGATTGTACTGCTATTTATTGTGGCAGGACCTCAAGCACTAGAGGTTTTCAACAAGTTTTTGCCAAGACAGGTGACCAGGGCAAGATTGGCAAAGTTATTGAGATGCTTGGACACTGCTCACCAGAGAAAAATGAAATGCTCAAGAGATGTGTGTTTCACTCGTGTACGCAGCTGCATGCAGCGAGCTTGATTTTTTAAAATGGACTTGAAAATGAAAGCAAATATATTCAATTTTGGATTGCTGCAAGATTTAATGATTTGTGATCAAATTGTGTTTGGAATTATTGACAAGAAAGTGAGAGCGAGGTTGCTGCGTGAGATAGTTTACCTTAGCTGGAGCTGTGAAGGTATGCCACACCAGTGATTTAGTTCTGCAGCACATGGAAAAAGTTTGGTGTGAGTGCAAGGGCCAGTGAAAATGAAGGCATAGCCACATGTGTGTCCACACACATAAACAGAGAACAAGACATAAGAAACAACAAAAAGGTGGCGGGAAATTCAATTGTAAACAATGCACCAAAGCAATGCCCAGCCTATGGAAAAGTCTGTAACAAGTCCAAAGGGTGGAATCACTATGCAAAGCAATGTTTTTTCAAAGGGCAACAAAACAGAAGTGAAACTGTGCACACTATAGAAGGAAATGTCCTCAGTGATACATTCCTCATCAGCATGGTAATGTAGGAAGGTTTCAAACCAACAGATACTGAGCAACCGAGTGTGAACAGAGCTGAGCAGGACAAGTGGATGGTGCCATTGCATGCAAAAAGAGCAGATGTTTCTTTCAAGGGCAATGGCCAATTTGATCTGTAAGCATGACAACAGGGCCACACATCCATCCAAATTCTGTTCAGCTCAAGGCCTACAATAGACAGTGCATTGCCAAGAAATACACATGTAGACTCAGGGTGAAAGTTAAAGAGCCCCATCTCACATTTGCTGTAGTCCCAGATGGACATGAATCACTGCTTGGTGACAAAGCATGTGAAAACTTAGACCTAGTCAAGAGGGTGTATTGCATTAGCAGTACCAATGAACAGAACAGCATGGAGGAAATAATTTTCCAGACATCTTCAGGGATTTGGTGTTCTACCATTTACCTATAAGATGCAGTCAGTAGCGCATGCCCCAAGGCAGGTTCCAGCACCACTAAAAGACAAGCTCAAGCAGGAACTCATCCAAATTACATCACTAGGGGGCCATAAACAAAGTGGAGGAGCCCACAGGATGGGTGAATTCAATGGTGTGTCAAAAAGAATAGTGACCTCATGTGCATAGACGCAAAAGACTTAAAGGGATGAAATCACAAATGAGATGGTCAGTGCAAAGTTTTTCACAAAACTGGATACATATCATGGCTTCTGGCAATTAAAACTGCATGAAGATAGCGCAAAATACTATACATTCAATAGACCATTTTGCCGATACTCCTGTTTAAGGATGCCTTTGGAATTTCCTCAGCTCCTGAATTGTTCTACAGGAAAATGGAGCACATTATGGAAGGGATAATTGGGGCACGCTTTTACATGATGTCATAATCCTAAGGGGATCCACGCAGGAGAAACACAAGAGGCTTATCAATGTGCTACAAATAATCCAGAAGTATGGATTAGAGTCTGTTTAGAGCAAAATTTCAGTTTGATGTGAAGAGGAGAGGTGCTGTTGGAGGGAGGTGTGGATCCAGACAAGAGCAAGAAGAAAGAAATTCAAGACCCACACTCACAGACAAAAAAGGCAATTCTAGCCCGGACCTACAGACAAAAAAGGCATATTGAGAGTGCTGGGAATGATTAATTTCATTGGTAAATCTATACTAAATCTTCTAAAACAATGTACTTGAGGGAGTTGCTACAATGGCCTTGTACTCAGATAGAGCAGAATTATCTTTCCTCAATCTCTGCAACAATATATGCAAAAAAGGCTGCATGAGGGGCAACTTGAAATGGAAAATTGCAAGAAGAGGGCCAGAACTGGTGTTTATTGAACAGGGATAAATGCTGACATTGACAGGATGGTCTGAAGCTTTGAGTCCTCTCTGAAACATCATGCAAAGCAACCAAGAGCCCATGGCCATAACTGACTTAACAGCGGAACCATAGCAGAAAGTTGGGACTGATCTTTCCCACCTGGATGGAAAGAATTACTTGCTGGTATTTGACTATCAAACTATCTTGAGATGGCATTGTTTCCCAATGTGTCTGCTGCCTGCGTGATCAGATACATGAAGTCAATCTTTGCTAGACGTGGAATTCCTCAAATTGTTTGCAGTGACAATGGACCATGCTACAAATGTAAAGAATTCCAGAACTTTGCAGAAAAGTATGATATTTGACATGCGACTTCAAGTTCTATGCACCCCCAGTCAAACAGTAAAGCAGAGAAAGGAGTTCACATAGTTAAAAGTTGCTCAAGAAAGTAGAAGACTGTGGATCAGATGCTTATCGAGTTACAGAGTTTCACCACTTGAACATGGCATGTCACCTGCTGAGCTCCTGATGGGATGTAGACTACGCACCTCACTCATGATGGGATGTAGACTACGCACCTCACTCCCCTACTCTTCAGACCCAAACAAGAACTTCCCCTCAGTGGATAAAGCCCATCTACATCTCTACACTCTCTCTATCTTATTGATATCTCTCCTGTAGCTAGGTGACCAAAACTGCACACAAAACTCAAAATTTGACCTCATCAATGTCTTGTACAACTTTACCATAACATCCCAACTCCTGTACTCAATAATTTGATTTATGAAGGCCAATATGCCAAAAGCTCTCTTTACAACCCTATCCACCTGTGACGCCACTTTCAGGGAATTATGAATCTGTATTCCTAGATCCCCCTGTTCTACTGAACTCCTCAGTGCCCTAACATTTACCATGTATATCCTTTCTTGGATTGTCCTTCCAAAATCCAACACCACACACTTGTCTGCATTAAATTCTATCTGCCATTTTCAAGATGGTCCAGATCCATCTGCAACCTTTGAAAACCTTCTTCGCTGCCCACTACACTCCAAATCTTAGTGTCATCTGCAAACATCTGATCCAATTTACCACATTATCATCCAAATCATTGATATAGATGACAACCAACAATGGTCCCAGCACTGATCCCTAAGGCACACCACTAGTCACAGGCCTCAAGTCTGAGAAACAATCATCCACTACTACTCTCTGGCTTCTCCTGTCCAGCCATTGTCGAATCCAGTTCATCACTTCACCATGAAAACCTAGTGTCTGAGCCTTCTTGACTAACCTCCCATGTAGGACCTTGTCAAAGGCATTACTAAAGTGCATGTAGACAACATCCACAGCCTTTCCTTTGCTAACTTTCTTGGTAACCTCTTCAAAAAAACTCTACAAGATTAGTTAAAGCACAAAGCCATGTTGACTATTCCTAATCAGTCCCTGGCTATCCAAATATTTGTATATCTGATCTCTTAGAACACCTTCCAATAATTTACCTATTATTGACATCAAGCTCACAGTCCTATAATTTCCAGGGTTAATTATGGAGCCTTTTTTAAACAACATGAGCAACCCTCCAATCCTCTGGCACTACACCCTTGGCTGAGGAATTTTAAAATATTTCTACACTAGCCTTCCTCAAGGTAAAGGGAATATCTGGGGATTTATTCACCCTTACTTGCTTTAGGGCAGCAAACACTTTTTTAAAGTGTTCCTTTACCTCACTGCTTGTTTTCCTTTCATCCCACAACTTTATGCCCTATTTTTCTAAGTGAATACTGATGAAAAATAACCATTTAAAATCTCTTGCATCTCTTTTGGCTCCACACAAAGCCGACCAAACTTCATGGGGGGGGGGAACTTTGACTTTTATTATCCTTTTGTTCTTAATATACCTATACAAACCCTTAATATACTTGTACAAACCTTTAATATACCTGTACAAACCCTTAATATACCTGTACAAACCCTTAACATACCTGTACAAACCCTTAACATACCTGTACAAACCCTTAACATACCTGTACAAACCCTTAACATACCTGTACAAACCTTTGATTTTTCTTCACATTGTCGGCCAAAGCAACCTCGTGTCTTCTTTTATCCTTCCTAATTTCTTTCTTGAGGTTTTTCTTCCATTTTTTAATACTCAAGTGCCTATTTTGTTCCATGTTGCCTGTTCCTGTTATACACCTCTCTCTTCTAATAAACAAGATCCCCAAAATATCCCTCAAAATCTAAGGAGGAAAAACCCAACACCCAACCCCAACCAACCAATTTTCCCTTGCAACCGCTGCAACCGTGTCTGCCTGTCCTGCATCGGACTTGTCAGCCACAAACGAGCCTGCAGCTGACGTGGACATTACCCCTCTACAAATCTTCATCCACGAAGCCAAGCCAAGAGAGAGAGAGAGATTACACCAGGTAAAAATCAACCCCCCCCCCCCCTTCATTTTTGGATCAAAGATCATAATGGTAAGATAATTCTTTGGACAAAGTTAAAAGAAAAGGTGTCAAAGCAAGTGCAATGGTTTTCTTCCCTGTGGCCATCCCACAACCCCCTTCTAGCCCTGCTTCTCTTGAGGGAGATGCTTCTTGAATTCTTTTCCCTTTACACTCTTGAAATTAAATGCAAATCACTGGAATGATTGGGAGCCAAATTGCAAGAGATTTAGAAGCTCAGTAAAAAAAAGAGGTAATTGCATTGTTTGGCCTGCATGACATTAAAAAGGTTTGTTTCCCCTCACAACCACTGTTTGATAAACACCGGAAGAAATGAATACACAAAAAAAAATCAAAATGAGATTGAAAGAAAATATCAGACAATGAGTATAAGATTAGGAAGATCAGGATTACAAAAGCATAAACAAGTCAAAAGTAACCATTGCAAACGATATATTGAATTGAAAGGTAGATTTGCAGTTGCCTTGTAAATATCAATGAGTATATTATTAAAAAATATAAACTTGGTTGGTATACAACTTATTTTCCTGGTGTTTTTGTCTTGTCATTTGGCACCTTCATACTACATTAAAGAATTTCTGTGAACAATCCATATGATCTCATCATACTTTTAAGAGCAGATCATGCTGTAGGTCAATGGGTTCAGTGGCCTTTGTGACATTGCCTGAGTAATGCTTATTCTGTAATTATCCTTGTACCCATCCCTGAAACAACTTCAATTTCATCGTTTGCCCTGTTACATAAGACATGGCTGATCTGATTAAAACCTTAACTTCAAAATCCTCCCATACCAGAGTTAACATTTCACTGCCTTACTTATCAAGAATCTTTCTACTTCTGTCAAAAAATAAATGTTTTGCATCTACTGCCCTTTGAGGAAGTGTGTTCCAATGTTTCAGGACTTTCAAGAGAATGAAAATGATTGACTTAAATAGATGACCACTTGTTTTTAAGATAGGTGCCTTCTTCCCATTGAGGTAAAATCTTTTCCACATCCACCTGCTTAATACCTTTTAAGATCATAAAAGATTTAATCTAATCCTCTCTCATTCTTCCAGAGTTCAATGGATATAATCCAATCTGTCCAACCTTGACCACTTCAAATATTTGCCCAATAAACAAGTGTTGGAGAAACAGCAGGTCATGCACCATCCACAGGAAGTAAAAGGCCATCAACATTTCAGAGATCTTTGACCAAATTCCTGACCTGCTGAGTTTCTCCAGTACTTTTGTGTATTGTACTCAACCCCAGCATCTGCAGATATTTTTTTGTTTAACTCCGTTCCAACAGATGGGTGTTGTGTATGATGTTGGCGGCCTTCTTGTGGGAGTGCTTAATGTCATGTCTTCAATGAACCCTAGAGGTCAAGCACTGGATAAAGAGGGAAAAGGAAGCATGTGACAGGTGTAGAGAGCAGAAAATTAGAAAGTCCCTTTAGGAATCTAGGAGCAGTGTAGGTACCAAAAAAAATAAGAGAGCAAAGAAGGGGTAAGGATTATTATTTGTGGTCAAATATGGAAAATATCAAAGTATTTTGTAAATATGCTAATGAGTACAGGAAGAGGAGAAGTTAACTAGGACCAGCAATCTGTGTGTGGAGCAAGAGGATGCCAATGAGACTTTAAATGAATATTTGTCATCTGGATTCACTAAGGAGAAGAACGTTACTGATAGAGAATTTAGAGCAGGGATACTGACGTTCTGGACTAGGTTATCATGAAAAAGGAGGTATTAAAGTTCATCACAGGCTTAAAGGTGAATAAAGTTCCAGAGATTGATAAAATGTATCTCAGTCTGTTGTAAGAGGCAAGGATTAGACCACTGGAAACTAAAAATGTTTCTTAATTTTTTTTGTAGCAACAAGTGAGGAGCTGTTTGATTGGAGAACATCAAAGGAGAACAGCAAGGATAAATCGATGCATTACAGGCCTGTGAATGGTAGTGGAAGAGAAATTATCATAAAAATCGGAGGACCAGGATTAATCCACACTTGGAAAAACAGGGAATAATTAGCATTTCTTGCTTAGGAGAATATGCTCTCTGGCCAATTTGATTGAATGGATAAGGTCAGCCATGATTGATTTAGGCTACATGGATAAGGGAGGCCTTTGACCCAGTTTCACGTGGAAAATTTTGAGATAGTATAGCAGATGTAAATAATGCATTTTCAGAAGACATGAAAATTGGTGATGTTGTTGATAAAGAAGACAATAGTCTTGTGTTGCACGACCACAATGGGCAGAGCAAGGGCAGATGCAACTTAACCCTGATCAGTGCCAAGTGATACATTTGATAGCATCAATAAGAGTAGAGCAGATATAATGATGTAAGGGCCTTTGAAAATCCAAGGATCTGTAAAGGTACACTAGAGAGGGTGCCAAGGAAATGAGGAAGGATATTTTCTGGAATAGAGTGATTCAGTGACAGAGAGATGGGACAGGTTGGGTTTAAATTCCTTGGAACAGAGGAGGCTGGGAGGAGACCTACAAAAGTTATACAAAATTATAAGGGACATAAATAGTAAGAAACATATCCCTGTGGCTGAGGTGTCCAAAGATTAGCTTTAAGGTAGGCTAATACATTTAGAGGATTAATTTTATCTGGATGGTGGTTGGAATAAGGAATGAACTGCCTCAATGAGCAAAGTTGGCAGACATTTCCATGAGAGTTAAGATAAATGCTGGTCCAGCTGTGTCGATGTAATGGCCAATAGGCCTGAGGAAGCTTTACATGACAAGAATGGCCCTTAATACCATCTATCAATTCATCATTGATGTTATCATGTCAGCGTGGATCTCCATCCATCCAAGACTGCAAGAGGAATGTGAATATAAATCAGACCAGCTTACAAAACCTCTCCATAGATTTTCTGATTGCAATATTTAAGAAAGAAAAATGGGCAGAAACATGGATAGGATAGGTTGAGAGGGTTATGGGCTAAATGCAGACAGGTGGGGCTAGTGTGGGTGGGATATTTTGATTGAATTGGGTGTTTTGGACTGAAAGGCTTATTTCTATGCGGATGGCTCCATAACTCTATCTGTACTTCCCTTTGCCTTGGAAAAGCAGCCAATGCCTTTGAAAGACTCATCCAACTCCAGCCACATTCTCTTCACTACCTCATACCACTAGATTCAAGGACAGCTTCCTTCTCACCATTATCAGACTCCTGAATGAACCTCACACAAGTGACATTATGTTACCTTTTCTGCACTTTGTCTTGTCTTTCTCTCTGACTCCGCCCTTCTATACTCTGTGCTACTTACAGTACTAGGAATGGGATATCAAGCTCTCCTGCTCTCAATACAAACTTTTTCACTGCACCTTGCTACATGTGAGAGTAAACATGAACCTGAGCTAAAGGGGCAGGAATTCATTCTGAGTCACATTTCATTGACTTCCACTGACAAATCAGTAATTTCAAAATTACTGATGTTTAGCAGCAAAGACCATGTGTTTATGTTATTATTTTCCACATTCCACCAAGATCAAATTAATTTACTTAGAAAGAGAGGGGTTAATATTGCCTATGTCCTCCGAGAGCGCCATCCTGCCTACTTGAGAGGACAGAAGAGAAAATATTGGTTTATCGATTCATCTAAAAGTTGAAAATCTGTCAGGACAATATCAAAGTATCAACCTGGATTTTTAAGTTCAACTCTCTACAGGTACATTTTAGACCAGGATCACCTCATGCAGAGGTAAGAATTATAATAAATGAGCCAGATTTAACAATGAATGATCTATCATAATTGGATATGTAGAGGGTGAGAACTGGCACAAGTGCACAATGCAAGAAAAATAGAGATCAAATGCTCACATCTTGCAGAGGTGAGTTTTGTGAAAGAAGAAGTTTAATGTAGATAAGTGTAAAGTGGTTCATTTTGGGAAGAATAATCAAAATAGGATGTATGCAGTGAAGGGGAGGGCATTGAGGAATGCAGAGGAACAGAGGGATCTTGGAATAATGGTTCATCGTTCTTTGAAAGTGGATGCTCATGCAGATAGGTGAAAAAGGCTTTTGGTATGCTGGCCTTTATAAATCAAAGCATAGAATATAGGAGCTGGGTGGTGATGTTGAGACCATGTTTGGAATACTGTGTGCAGTTCTGGTCTCCAAATTATAGGAAAGATATCAATAAGGTAGAGAGGGTGCAGAGAAGATTCACTAAAATGTTGCCTGGATTGCAGTATCTAGCATACGGAGAAAGATTGAGAAGACTGGGTCTTTATTCATTGGAGTGTAGAAGGTTGAGGGGGGATTTAATAGAGGTATTTAAAATTATGAGGGGAATAGATAGAGTAGATGTGAATAGGCTCTTCCCCTTGAGGGTAGGAGAGATTGGAATGAGGGGTCATAAGTTAAGGGGCAAAGCTTTATAAGTAACATAAGAGGAGGCTTCTTCACTCAGAGAGGGGTGGCTGAGTGGAATGACCTTCCAGAAGAGGTGGTTGCAGCAGGGTCAATTTTGTCTTTTAAGAGGAGGTTGGATGAGTACATGGATCTGAGGGAGTTGGAGGGTTATGGGCAGGAAGCAGGTAGGTGGAACAAGTGGAGTTCACTTAAATCGGTGCGGACTAGAGGGACCAATATGGCCTGTTTCCGTAGTGTAATTGTTATATGGTTAAAAGTTTCTCTCTCAGGTCTGGGAAATGTTTCTAGTTGAAACAAATCTCAAGCCAAAAGCTCAGGTCTTAATGTTCTTAAATTAATCCAACACCACAAACTTACAGCCAAGAAAGTGTATGGACTTCATACGTTCTTGATTATGCTAACCAGCTCTTAAATGGCAATTGTTTGATAAGTTCACTCTTATCTTGGCCTGAAGTCAGGTGCCTGGTCTGCATATATGAAGCAAAAGAAATGCCTTCTTCAAGATAACATTGAGTACAAAATCACTTATGATTTTAACATCTGAAAATGGTGCAGGACTACCACCCCCCCCCCCCCCCCCACCCCCACTGGGCGGTACGGTTAGCTTAGTAGTTAACATGACCTGAGTTTGAAACCTTCACTGTCTATAAGAAGTTTGTATGTGCTCCCTGTGTGTGCGTGAGTTTTCCCTGGGTGCTCCAGATTCCTCCCACACTCCAAAACGTACAGGATTGTAGGTTAATTTGGGTGTAATTGGGTGGCACAGGTTTCAATAGCAGGAATCGGCTTCTACCATGCCTAAATCAATTTTTAAAAATTAAAAACAAGGATCTAGTACTAGCAAATAACCATGGTCAGGTGACAGACCTCTCGGTGGGTTAGCATTTCAGAGATAGTGTCTGCAACTCCCTCACCTTTAGCGCAGCCATGATTAAGGATTGGCAGTCGATATGGAAAGTATTTAATGGGGGGGGGGGTGGTGAGCTTACTATGACAGTATTAGGGAGGAATGTTGGAGCATAGATTGGTTGTTGTCAGGGAAATGCACAGTAGAAATGTGGAGGATAAATAAGGCCCACTTTCAATGGGGTTTTGGATAGGTTTATCTTACTGAGACTAATCTGTTTTTGAACAACAACATAAGTGAACACCTGCAAAGTAAAATATAGTTTAATTCGGATTTATTTGTACATTTCTGAGAGTATCCCTCAAAAAAAATGTTCAGATCAACGTATCTACAAGGATGTGTCTGGAATGATTTGTAGAGAGAAAAGAAACCTGTGCTTTGTGTAACAATCTGGAAATTTAGCATGTGCTGTTGAAAAATAGTCACAGAAGAAATAAAGGTTTTATTCTTAATCTCCCTGGTATTCCAATGAATTATTACCACTGTGGAGCTCAGAAGTACTCATTCATTTCAATAACACTATAAAAGATTGAGGAAAAACATTTCAGCTAATGTTTGAAAAATATATTTGTATTATTAGAACAATTGTTCAGTATTAGTCTGTAGTAGACAAAATAAATGAAAACGATTTTACCAGTCTCTTGTGGTGAGATTGAAATTAATGGATTTTGTCTTCAAGATTAAACTGCATGAATGATGGTATGTTTATTCTAATAATTTGTGGCATTTATTCAATATAAACTGTAAGATGCACTGTGACCTGGAAGGGGGGGGAGGGTGGAAAATAGCCCAGTACTTTTCTGATTTTAGTGAAATTTAAATAAAACCATGTAAATATTAGAAGCATGTTATTGCCAGGGGGAATTAAAGTATAACCTATTGTCATATTAGCTGCTAAACTTGCAGTGGAAAATATATTTTGAGGTTGAATCCATGAAGTCAGCTCTGGTTATAGAGATCAGAAATTAATGCTTGATTCTAAAGTCTTTCCACGTTATTGTAATGTCCCTAAAATGCTTTGAGACACAGCAAATACATACCCAAAGAAAGAAGTTTATTTACATCACATTTACAATTTTCACATTCGGTCCTGTAAATGTAACATTGAATGGCTATGAAACTTGCGTTATTTGAAGGCAAACAAACCACATGATTCTGTTCTCCACAAGTGTACCATGGAAAGCATTCTGACTTGCTGCAGCACTGCCTGGTATGGAGGTGCCAGTGCGCAGGACAGGAAATGACTTCGGAGGGTTGCAAACTTGGTCAGCGCCATTATGGATATAATCCACTCTATTAAGGATATCTTTAAGAGGTGGTGTCTCAAGAAAGCAGCCTCTATCATCAGGGACTTTCACCACCCAGGCCATGTCTTTTTCTCACTGCTACCTTCAAGATGAAGGTGCACACCCAACTTTACAAAAACAGCTTTTTCCCCACTGCTGTCAGATTTCTGAATTATAGACGCTACCTTACATTTTCTCTTTTTGCTCCAATTATTAATGACAATAAACCTGATTCTGCTATCCAATAGGATCACAATATTAATCCACATACTTAGAAATAAAGATAGTATGTTTCTATATTAAAGCGGCACGGTCAGTGCAATGCTATTGCAGAACCAGCGATCGGGGCTGGGGTTCCAGTTCCACGCTATCTGTAAGGAGTTTGTTTGTTCTCTCCATGTCTGTATGGGTTTTCCCTCGGTGGCTCTGGTTTCCTCCCACCTTTCAAAGTGTATCGGGGGTTGTAAGCGAATTGGGTGGCATGGGCTCATGGGCTGAAAGGGCCTGTTATCGGGTCATATGCCTACATGTATGTACAGTATGTTAAAAGATACATTATCTAAGTGAAAATTTTTAACTAGTGAGTGGTTAGCAAAGGCAGAACCTCAACATAACACTGGGCAATCTGCATGAAAGATCCTTCCATCTAAAAGAATGTAGTTATCTCACAACACTAATCGATGAGAGGTGAAAAATTGAATCAGCAAACTTCAGTGAGAATAGGTTATGGGTTGCAAGATTCGACAGAAATGTTTGCTTTTATTAAATGGTTATTTTACCCTTTGTTGTTGGAAGATTGTGGCTGCTGGTAATAATAATGTCAAGTATAGAGGGTCTCCAGTTAGACAAAGGCAGAAGAACTCGAGTATTTGGAGGCTGTTGATGTGCCAATAACGCCACATTTTTTGGACAGTGGAAGGAGAGTCATTCTTCCTAGACACTGTCCCAGAAAAGCAAAGGATAATGTAAATAGAAGGAACAGCTGTTACAGTGGCCTGTAAGGCTGGATATTGACACTTAAGGTGGAGTGGAAACAAATTAAAACTACAGTTGCACAAAATCAGAACTAAAAATAGGGAATGTTGGAAACACTCATTTGGTTAGACTACATCTGTAGAAAGTGAAACAGTGAATTTTTCAGCTCAGATTCTTCATCAGAATTAGGAAGGAGAGCTATTTCTATCCGGTTTGACTTGATTTCATTCTGGGAGTGGAAGACTTATCAGGCATGCCTTCCTGCTTGCATTTTGCATACCTGGATTCTTTGGTCAATGTTCTCACTCTGTAACTGTTCCACTTCACCCATTGATTAGATCAGCTTGTTTACAGCTAATGACTCTGGTCACTCCAGCTTTATCCAGTCAGAAACATTACCAGTCCCCTCCTCTCACTGCAGTTTAATAAACTTATTTTGTCTGCTACCCAATTCTGATGAAGGGTCTTCAACAGAAACATTAACTCTGTTTTCCGTTCCTGCTGAGCATATCGAGCATTTTCTGTTTTTATCATCACCAACAATAACACAAAAAATGTTTTCAGTCGGAGAAAAGGTTGAAGATGGTAGAATGAAGGAAATATTCTCAAAGTGTGATTCCAAGTGAGTTAAGGTATATTTGTTGTTTAATATAGAATCCTCCAACTCCAGGTCTGAATTGGAATTGACTTTTTCTGCCACTCATTCATCCATAATTTTGGCTCAGTGTTTTTTTCTGTCCTTTAGTGCAGCTTGACTTTCGGGCTCATTCCACAACCCCGTTTTTGGTGACACGCTCGTCATCCTTCCTCAGATACTGCCTGACCTGATGCATGTTTCCAACATTTTTTCAAAAGAAGTGTATACTCAGAAAAAAACTGCTTAAATAAGTTCTCCAGCCTTCATTTACTACATATGTCTATGCACAGACATGCAGTAAAGTGTACCAAGTATCCCAAATACAGTGTAAGTCAGTATACTGCTGATAAATTGCTGCTCGTGTTGGAAAATCAGGCATAACTTTTTTCATTCCTGAGAATGCATAGCAGCAGAACAGAATCACATGTTCAAAAACTTTTGGAAACCCACTCAACTTCCAAGAGATTCTCACATGGAACCAACATTTTTTTAAAGTAGCTTTTTTCTTGCCAGCCAAATGAGCAGCTTGTAGCATGACCAGACCCTTTCTTCGTTTGCTAACAAAATTGCAGGAAATTAAAGTGAACAGCAGGGTAATTCAGACCTAGACTCCATGGGAAGAGATTATTCAAGACAATGTGTAAGTGCATACAAAGTGTGAGAAAACATCACATTCCATTAACCTGTGTAATATAGTTCCTTCCCAACAATTCAAAGCCTTGAATAAAACAACAAGAAGTGAAGAGTCAGTTCTAGTGGGAACTTTTGTTCTTTAATAATATTTTAATATTAGTCATTTTTGTGACATTATAAGCATGAAACAATAGCAATATCTGTTCATCACATTCAAGATTAAAGTTAGCGCAGCCTTCAAATAACATAAAGCTTCCTCAAAAATAAACAAATGAATGCACTGGACAATGAAGATTTTGCTTCCTGAACACTTTTTGGGTTAATTGTATGGATTGTGGGTGACTGATCCTATCATGTACCGATATTTAGATATAACATTCTGAGGGAAGAAGTCGAACAGCCAGAAGTCTTGGTACATGTTGGTACCAATGTCATAGGTAAGGTTAGTCAGGAAGTCTTGAAGAGGTAATACAGGGAATTAGGGAGGAAGCTGAGACGCAGGACCTCCAGGGTGGTAATCTCAGGATTACTGTCTGTGCCATGTGCCAGTTGAGGGCAAAAATAGCAAGTTTGGCAGATAAATGAATGGCTGAGAAACTGGTGCAGGAGGCAGGGCTTCAGAGTTTTGGATTATTGGGTTCTCCTTTGGGGAGGTACGACCTATAAAAAAAGGATGGGTTACACCTGAACTCAAAGGGGAGCAATATCCTGGTGGGCAGGTTTAATAGAGCTGTTCACGAGGGTTTAAACTAATTTGGTAGGGGGTTGGGAACCAGAGGGCTTGGGGTGAAGAAAGATGAAACAGCAGTAAAGAGAAGATAGTGTGCAACAAGGATGACAGACAGACAAGAAGACAAAATAATAGCCAGAGGGATGACAGAGACACAGAACATTCAAAATCTGGTCTAAGGGTATTATACTTAAATGCATGCAGTATTAGAAACAAGGTGGATGATCTTGCTGTGCAGCTACAGATTAGAGGGTAAAATATATAGCCATTACTGAGTCATGGCTAAAGGGTGAATGTCATTGGGAGCTGAACATCTAAGGATACACACTGTGACATAAGGATAGACAGGGAGGTAGAGGAGCTGGCAAGCAACAATATTAAATCATTGGAAAGAACAGACATAGGATCAGAAGAGGTAGAAATGGTAAATGGAAAAGGACACTAATGGAAATTATTCTGTATACAGGCCCCCAAACAGCAGCCGGGATATAGATTACAAAATATAACTGGAAATAGATAAGGCATGTCAGAAGGACAGCGTTATGATAATTGTGGGGGATTCTAACATGAAAATAGATTGGGAAAGTTAGGTCGGTTACGGGACCTCAAGAGAGATAGTTTGTGAAATGTCCACAAGATGGCTTTTTGGAGCAGCTTGTTGATGAGCCACCAGGCAGGGTCAGCGTCATGGGGGGGAGGGGAGGTGGAATTCGCAGGCCATGCCCCCAAATGAGTCCATTTTTTTCATACTTCTGTAGAGCAACATGGGGCTATGATCAGAGCATTGCATTTGCATCGCACGAGCTTCTTCAATTTAACATGTATTAAAAAAAATCACTGACGCAATATGAATCCACGATAACAGCCATCACTTCCCCTCCTCCTCATGTTAATTTAACTATCTGCTACCTCTCACTTGTAGCTTCCAGAGATAATTGACCGGCACAATGCCAGTAAGATGAAAGGAGTCAGGCCTTGTGGTATTGTGGGTTAGATTGACACAAAAGGCTGCTTTGGAACTACTGTGGAAATTCTCTTGATGGCTCCCCATTTTAGAACTTCTAAGTGAACTTATTTGGTTGCCCTCCTATTCCCGCCTACAAGGCCATTTAGCAAAATCAACATTTAAAAGTTTTACTATAAATTGTAAGTTTTATTACCTTTCATGTCTTGTTGTTTTCTGCTGACGTGAAGTGGAATGGCATGTTTCATGGATATTCCATTAAAATTCAAACCTGGTGAGTGAACTAGTGTAGGACTGATTAATGTAAAAAGTAAAAAGACGAGTGAATTCTCGAATGGCAGTTTGTGCTCTTCCCCCCCCCCCCCACCCCCAACCCTCGCAGTTACCCTTCTGATGTTGACTCGATCGATCAGCTGTTCAGGATTGGGTACTGTGTAATGAACCAGAGATGATTTTAAAATTTATGGTACCCTTAGGAGGCAGTGATCACAATACAATTGAGTTCACTTTGAAATTTGAAAAAGAGAGGCAAGAGTCAGATGTGTTTGTATTTAAGTGGAGTAAAGGGAAATTGCAGTCACGTGAATGAGGACCTGGCCAAAGTCAATTGAAAAACACACTAATGGGGAAGACAGCAGATCAACAATGGCTGGAGTTCATGCGTGAAATGAGGAAAGTGCAAGACAGGCACATTCCAAATAGAAAGAAAATTGTAAATAGAAAATTAAAGCAATTTTGGCTGATGAGTGAAGTTGAAGCCCAAATAAAAGCAAAAGTAAGTGGGGCAATAGAGGACTAGGAAACTTTAGAAAACTTTGGAAAGACAACAATAGCATTTAATGTCTTCAGGAAGATTCAATATAGCAGAACTGTCTCGTTAATGTCATAACAGCTATGACATATACATTTGTGGCAAGTATATGCTTAAGGTTCAAAGACACAGCACGACCAAACTAATTAGGAAAGCTTCGGTTGTAAAATTGGCGACCAAGACAAAACCTGGGCTCCTCACATTTGTTGTTCAACATGTGCAATCAACCTGAGAGCAATCTGTCAGCATCGCTATGCGATTAAACATGCTAAATTCAATCAAAGCTAATATAATATTTCTCCAACTTCCTCTGTGATACAGAAAATCTGACACTATTCTTTGTGATCATCTAGAAGTTGTCTATCATAATCCCCAATTACTTTTCAGGAAGCAAAGTTTTTGAAAAAAATTGTTGCCCACTGATACCAACAAACGAAGTACTGCATATCTTTTCTGACAAGATTTCTTGTTCCACTGTTGTATTAAGTAACAACCTAATGTCCACATGAGCAGGCAATACCCTAATGCACTCATAATTGCAAGAAAGCAGAACAAATATCAAATGATGTGATTGTGTTGTCATTTATGTATTAAAATCTACAGTTCTTTTTTTCTTTCAGACTTCAGTCTTTCTATTTCTTCATTGCTCAAAAAAAGGCTAATATATTAAGAGTACAGAAGTCTAACCTGACAAGCTTCCATCTGATCTTATCAATGTGTTTATTTAATTTACATCAATGCATTTGACAAACTGAATTGGAAAATGTTACCCAATGAAACTGATCATTACAAATACATTTACAAATACCTTTTGATCTTTATAACATAGAAGCATCTGCAAGTACTAGCTGAGAATAAAAATTAAAGATACTAATAATTGAAAAATAGATTTATTGACTAACATAGCAAAAAGTGTAATGAAATTATTACAAGCTCACATTTCATTTAGAGACTGTCATTATAAGGATAAGTGCAAGCTGAAACCACTCACAGCTTGTGGAGACAGAGTGGCGCTGTTAAGTATTGACTATAAACAAAGTGATGCTCTGGAAGAAGAAAAGGAACCATGGTAGTTTATCCAGGAAAATAGGTGGTGAGTGAGTAAGTCATGTGTTTGGGACACTTAAAGAAACAGATTTATCGACTGACTAGTCACCTAATGAATACAGAGGTAGAATGACTCTGTATGAAATGGACAATTCTGCTGATTCACCTTGTCAGAGGAATTATTGAACTACCGTGACCATTGTAATGGTCATTTTCATTGTCCCATATCTGGGTAAAGGAAGCAGAAGAATTGCTTAATTGGATCATGACCATTGTGATAATCATTTTGTTTGAGCTTTGTGGAAATCACATGTTTTGTTTCCCCTGTACAAGAAAGAGGGGAGTTGCGACAATCATCAGTATTGAAAGGACATTTCTCTGGAAACAACTCAACAAGGATTCATGAGTTTTCAGCAGTCTGATCACTTAGTGCCTCACTTCTTTCATGATTACTTCTGTGCAACAGACTAAAAGTCTCAGTTTCAAAACAGGATTTTTAAGACTGAATTTTGAATTGACTTTCCAGAATTGTGCCTAAGCTGTAATGATTTGGATTATCCACACACGCGCACACACACACACACACACACACACACACACACACACACACACACACACACACACACACACACACACACACACACACGCTTGCACACATGTATATTTGTGCACAGTTGGGGTTAAGTTAACTAATGTGTTACATTATTATATTACATGATCCTAGATCCTTTTCATTTGAGATAAATCAAGCTGCAAGCCCTGGAAGCTTTGGAGATTGACTGTGGGCTGACTGGCTGGGGACACCATGTACTCAAATTTTCTACTCTGAAGAGATAGAAAGTAGGCCAGGAATATAAATGCAGAGAACATGTGACCAACATATTAAAGAAACAGTACATTGTTTGATCAGGTGGCATTTTAAGGAGACAGCTCTTGGAGAAGCATCTCTTTGAAGGGATAGTGTGCTGAAGTGGCCTCGTGGTAAAAGATGAATTGTCTGATTTCTCTCTGCAAGGAGAATGAGTAGACTCCACTGTGGCCAAAGGAAAGGTCACTTTTGAAAGGGACTCATTGTACCACACTATGACCAGAAAGGGAAAGTCACATTTCGACTAACCCACAAAAAGGTTCTGGAAACTTTGTGAAAGCCACTTGCTTTGGTTCCCTCAGAAAAGGAAAAGGGGAATTTTGACTACCATTTGTCTGAAAGGACATTTTTCAGGAATGAACTCAACAAGTCTGTCACCCTGGTCTCTCCCACCCCATTCATAAACACTTTGCCTCAATTTAAGAGTCTGAGACTGGATTTTGAACTGACATTGCAGAATTGAGCCTGAACTGTAATGGTTTGGGATATTTTACACACACACACACACACACACACACACACACACACACACACACACACACACACACACACACACACACACACACACACACACACACTCACTCACTCTTTTGGAGTTAAGTTAAATAAGTTTAGATTAAACAATCATTCAGCTCCCAATTTGGCGTGATCCCGGATGAGCACTCAATTTTGTTACAGACTCAGAGAGGTGCAATAGAAATTAGCCAAGACAGAGTTATATTTAAAATTATATTTTTATTATTACTGACCCACAATATAACACCTTATCGAACATTATCTAAACTTACTTGATTCTGAAGCAGGCAAGGCTACCGGCCACCATTATGTTAACTTTCCAGAGGAACTCCATCAAGAGCGTCCTGGCTGGCTACATCACAGTGAGGTACGGTTGCTGCAGAGAAATGGATCGGAGGTACCACCATGAATGATCAACGTGATCTACTGGGATTGTTGTCTGAAGAGGGTGCGCAAAATAATTGAGGACCCCTTCCACACTGCACACCGCATCATTCAGCTGCTCTTGTGAGGAAAAAGATACAGAATTATCAGAGCCGGCACCACCAGGCTGAGGAATATAATCTTCCCATGGGCAGTGAGAAGGCTGAGCAACCAAAGGAACTGCTTGCCCTAACCATCCAAGGCTCTCTTATTTATGAAACAATATCTATTTATTTATTTGTGTCTATGAATATTTGTCTTACATATGTATTGTTTGTCTGCATGTGTGCTAGTATGATTGTGTGTCTTGGTGTTTTGTACTTTGGGCCAGAAAACGCTGTTTTATCAGGTTGTACTTGTGCTATCAGATGATAATAATTTGGCTTGATCTTTTCAAACATCTATATTAAAAATTGGGTGATTGCGTACTTCATTTGAGACTACTTATCTAATTGAAATCCCACTGAGCATATTATTGCAAAATGAATAGGGGTGTATGGATGAAATCTGAGTACAACCTGCAGCCCAGTTGCTTCAGCATGGTCAATGAAAAAGTTTGCCGCCTATTCCTGTTTCCTTAGTTTAACTAGAAGCTGATGCTAAATTGGCACAATAATTTCAGTACGTTACATTTAAATTATAATTTAAAAAATACATTTTGAAGCATATGTTGATTGAAATAGTTAACATCAATATTGAATTCATAGGGGGCGTAGAGTCTAGACGTGTAATCTCGACCTCTCTGGCCAGACTTTTAAGAACCTGTTTTTAACTCTTTGTTTTCAGGTTTAAATATTTTAAAACTTAGTTTAAAGTATCAAAGAATTGTTATGGCTATTAATGGTAAAAAGATTAAACCTCAAGTACAGAAGAAACTACATTTTCGGAGTGTTGAAGATTTAGAGACTAAACAGTCTGCTACAACTTCAGGTTTGCTTTCTTTCAGGCCTAAACCACAGAGATTGCCTGTGGGAGCTGAAAAAATGACTACTACTCACCAGGAGAAGGACATCGCTGGAATTACCTGTTCTCAGAAGGAAGGTGCGTGTGCCCCCGATGTGGATCCTGATTCTGGCAGCCTGGTGACTTTAATGGAGGGGGCACGCAAGAAACGACTCCATTGCTTGAAATGCGCCAGGAAATACTCCAATCTGAATATTTTGGTCCTTTTTGTGAGTTTTTGAAGCAACAACGGGTTGCGGGGGTAGAACAGCGTCGGCCCCCTGAGGAAGTTGGGGTGCCGTTGCTGGGAGTCCAGACCTGCAGTAAAACTGTTAAACTGCCTGTTGTTGAGATGCAGCAGGAGCTGCAGTTACCTGGTTCTGCCACTACGCAAGAGAAAGCAGGGCTGAGCTTTTCTGAATTACTATGTAAACAGCTAAGCCTTATCATTCAGCCTATGCTGATTGAAATGTCTCAGTGACTCAGTTTGGAACAGGATACAGTTAAAATACGTGTGGAAGCTTCTTGTGAGGATTTTAAACAATTTCAGGCTGCTTTTTTGAAATGTCAACAACAAGTCGCTTCTAATAAAGAAAAAGTGTTGGAGGTGGAAGAATCCGTTAAAGAATTGCGAGAACGTGAGAGGGAGTTAGAGAGGAAAGTAGATTATTTGGAGAATCAAAGTAGAAGGAATAATGTGAAGCTTGTTGGTTTGCCTGAAGGTGTGGAAGAACAAGATCCTCTTCGTTATTTTTACTGAATGGATTCCACAAATACTGAGGCAGGAATTTTTCTCTGGAGGTCTGGTATTGGAAAGAGCTCATAGAGCCTTAAGAAGAAGGCCTCTCCCTGGTCAACCACCGAGACCTGTGATAATTCAATGTTTGATTTATTTGGACAGAGAAACGATACTTCGTTTAGCAGTGCAAAACGCGAGACAACGACAAGCTCCGTTAATGATTCAGAATAGTAGAGTTTTTTTCTATCCTGACTTGAGTCAAGAGGTTATTCAGCGTCGGCGTCGATTTAATCCAGTTAAAGAAGTTTTGTGATGTAAAGGTTATAAGTCTACTTTTCACTATCCGGCAGTGTTGAAGATGTTTTGTGGAGACTTTCAATCTCGGTTTTTTGAGAATGAGTGTGAAGCAATGAGTTTTGCTGACTCGTTGCCAGATGTAAGAGGACAAAGACGTAAATTGTCTCCTAAAGAAAAATCTGGTTGTTCTGGAAATGGAAGAAATAGCAGAAATGGGAGAGGAATGGAAAGAGACTGATTCCTTGAAATGGGGTCGCCGAGTCTGGAATTTCTTGGATGAATAGAAGAACTTTTTTTATTTTATTTTATTTTTGTCATTTTGATATCTTGTTATTCTTTGTTTGGCTGGGGAGGGAGAAATTTGCTCTATGTTCCACTAGTCATCAGCCACTGGTGGGTGATCCACACCCAACTTTTGTTTAGGGATTACTACCTTTTGGTAGTTTTTTTTGGGGGGAGGGGTTTCTTTTTATCTTTTTTTAAATTTTCATTTTTATTAAACTTTAATTTGTGGTTTCTTTTTCTCCTATTGGATGGCCTATTTATGTTGATCTGAGTCTTTATATATTGATATTATTAGTTTTTAGTAATATTAGTGGACATGTCAAAGTTGAAGTTTGCTACTTTTAATGTTTGGGGTTTAAACAGTCTGATTAAGCGTAAGCCTATTTTTATCAAGTTCGATCTTTGGTAAAACATGTGTTCGGTAGAGATATGATTTTACCTGAAATGATTAAATTTGAGACTTTTGGCATAATGAGATGAAATATTGTTTAATAATGGAAAAAATTACATATGCTTTGTGGATAATTATAGTTTTTTTATTAATAAGTGGTTGTTATATTCAGAATATTTACATTTTGATTTATATTGACTAGAGTTTAATATGTATATTTTACTTTTCTTTTTTTTCTTTTTTCTTTATGTCTCTCCTTAGGAGAGTTGACTGAAAGAGGGGGGGGGTTTCTTTCCTTTTTTCTTTCTTTTTTTTATATATATAAAATACAACGCTCATGCTTTGTTTATTGTTATATATGTTACTTATCATCTGTATTTTGAATAAATAAATAAAGTTAAAAAAAAATCATATTGAATTCATGGCTAACACCACAAAAGTAGCAAGCCTGAAGTCATCATATCTGGGAGCATATACAATCTTTTCCTTGTCACATCTATGAAACGCCTCATCTCACAAGCAGTATTGTGTTGAATTCATTGCTGTATTACTTCAGTTTTCCTACAGAAACATTTTGTTCCAGCTCCTATTAACAATTGCAAAATATAAAAACTAGGCCAGACCTACTAGTTGTGGGTTATCATGTCTTTCTGCCCTGTCAATTCTGAATCATTGTTTGTGGGGCAAAATCCATTATTCCCCAATATAATTTCACTGAAGGAATTTAATAGAAAGAGGCAAGAAGTTGCTTAACTCTTGTGTTGACGCGTCGTTCTGATCACGATTACCAGTTACACACATTATGACTGGCAAAGCAAAAGCTGCATCACAAGGGTTTCATCTGTACTCGAAATCTTGATGCTCACTCAACTTAATCAGAGAGGCCAGTTGACTTAGTCATCCAGTTAACAACTACCAATGTATTTCCCATATAAAAGGAGATCGCAGGGTCATGTATCGGGATTCCTTTACTCAATATATTTTATTTTAAATATACAGGGTACATTTTATTTTCCAATTTAAAAATGACTTTTCTATTTTATCGATTTCCTTCATGTTGTATTGTGACATATGTTCAGGAAAAGAATGCATTCTCTAACTGGGTGTTGGGAGATCTATGAATGGTGCCAAATGTGGTCCTCTCTTTGCATCATCTTCTTTGTAGGGGCTATCTGACTTCCACTAAGTATTTCCGATTGATGGCCTGTCTTAGACTGGCAGATTGATTTCAATGCATGTGTAAAATAATGAGGATTATACAATAAATGTTAAGATGCTTGAAGTAACAAAATAGGGAAAGTGATTTATAGGCCTGGAAGTCAAAATTGACAAAATGTATTAAAATTTAAATGTAGGCCTGACAAGAATAATATTTCCAAAGAAGTTGCATCTAGGAGAAGCCACAGCTGGACTATTGCTGCAAAATAAAATAAAATACTGCTTTGATTTGTATTTTCTGGTCTATCAGCAGATCCCAGATCACCGAAACGTCGCCACATTAGCAACACATTACACCGACAAAGGGGCTCAACTATTCCTTCAATGCGACATTATTTTACCCCATTTCAGACATTTCCTTTTTCCATCCATTATCCCCCCCACCTCTCCGCCACTTCTGATGAAGGATCAGCAACCTGATTTTTTTACTGCATCGCTTTCCACAAATGCTGCCTGACCAGCTGAGTTTTATTAACATTTTTGGTTTTTACGACAGAATTCCAGCATCTCCTGTGATGTGTGTGTGTGTGTGTGTGTGTGTGTGTGTTTTCATTTTCATAAAAGTGTATGAAAAATATCAGCAGGCCATGCAGCATCTGTGGAGAGGGAGGCAGTTGTCCAGTACACCAAAGTGCTAGAGAAACTCAGCAGGTCACACAGCATCTATAGGAGGCAAAGGGTAACCAATGTTTCAGGCTGGGGCCCTTCTACAAGCGGCTTTCCTGTTTAAGTCCAGAGGGAGACAGTTAATGTTTCAGATCTAAGACCGTTTAGAATGAGGCAATCTTTTCTTCCTAGATTGACAGCGACATGTAACATTAATTCTGATTCACTAACCACAGATGCAGCTTGACTTCCTGAGGATTTTCAACATTTTCTGCTTTATCTTGGGTTAATGTGCAACATTCCTAATTAAAAAAAAATCTAGACATACAGCAAGGTAACGGGACCTTTTGACCCATGAACCTCTGCTGGCCAAGTACACCCAATTGACCTACAACCCCTGGTAGGTTTTGAAGGGTGGGAGGAAACCCACGCAGAGACGGGGGAAATGTACAAACTCCTTACAGACAGTGCCAATTCGAACCCAGGGCAAATAGCATTGCGCTGACCGCTACACTAATTCTGCCACCCCTTATTATCTTCATTACAGGGAAGATTTCATATTAGGGCCACAAACTCAGGAATATTCTGGAAGGACCTACAGGCTGAGCAGGATCATTGACAGAAAACAAAATGGTCAAATTTTCGGGTCAGAACCCTTGAAGAGGGGCCGATGAAGGGTTCAGACCTGAAGCGTCTCCCACTGATGCTGTTTGACCTGCTGAGTTCCTGCAGCAGCTTGCCTTTCGCTTCAAATTGCAGCATCTGCAACCTTTCATGTGAAATCAGGAAAGGGGTTGTGGCCATGAACTCAAAAATTAACTGAAAATCTTACAAGGTTTTGTCATGTTAAAAAAGGTAAAGTCGAAAAAAGTGCAGAGTTACCGAGAAATTTCATTATCAGTGAATACTGTATTTTTGTGGACAGAAGATGAAGAGTTTTTAAAATACACTGGGGAGAAATTGGATTTAGTGCCACCAGCTTTTGGGTAAACAGTGCTGTCACCCATGCAGAGCAACTCAGAATGGGCAGTTCATGGCATCAGTAGGTGCAGAACCTTGTTTTGAAGGGGATTCTGCCCTTTTAAAGCTCAGTGATTTTCAATCTTTTTCTTTCCACTCACATACCACTTTAAGTAATGCCTCTGCCATAGGTGCTCTGATATTAATAAGGGATTGCTTAAGTTGGTATGTGAGTGGGAAGGGAAGGTTGAGAATCACTGCTCCAGACCCAATTGTTACTGAAATATTTTGCTTGAGAAAAATTATAATTGGCCCATTTCTTTTGGAGTTATGAAACTGTGCACATAATGAGTCAATGAGGTACAATTAAACCAGTGGTTTTCAACCTTTTTCTTCCCACTCACATACCACCTTAAGAAATCACAGAGCACCTATGGCATAGAGAATACTTAAAGTGGTACATGAGCGGAAAGAAAAAGGTTGAAAACCACTGCTTTAGATTCTCCCTTCTCACAAGCTCCTGCAGAAGAAAATGGATTTAGCAGCATGAATCTTTCCCTTCCCATATTTAAACAGATCATCAGATCAGATTTCCCATTTATTGTCAGAGTACATACCTGACATCACATACAACCCTGAGATTCTTTTTCCTATGGGTCAGGCATAATTAATGCTTATTGGTAGTGCAAAAAAAAACTACACATCAAGTCACCTTTATTTATCATTCATACTATGCTCTCACAGTAAAGACAAGATAGCATTTCTCCAGGAGCACAGAGCATATTTACATAAATATAATGTGACAGAGTATATAGATATGCTTTTGGGAGATAAATTGGGAAAAGGTTTGTTAGAGTAAAATAGATCTTATTTGAAATACTCGTGCTCTCCACAGCTTTTGCAAGAGCTTTGGAGAGTGCTCAATAGGCTTTATTAATGGATTGTTATTTATAAAAGGCAACAGATGAAAGACCTTCTTGGAGTCGCCTTCTGTCTGGAGTAGAGCTTGCTGTTTTAAGAGGGTCATGTGGTTTTGCAAGCAGAGAGAGTCAAACAGGCTTCCTCTCAGAGAGAGAGAGAAAGAGAGAGAGATCACTTCTACAGTGTTACAGCCAGCAACAGTAGTTGGGACTGGAACAGGACAAGCTGGGAAGCTTGTGGAAAACTCCGTGGAAGATGGGTTCTTATTACAGCCTGGTCAAAATCCTTGTGGTTCATGCAAGAGGAGAGGACTGACTGTTGAATGTTTCACTTGGAATTAGGGAAACACAAAGGACCTCTGTGGTGACCTAAAAGAAAGAGGTTATCATCTGGAAAACCCTGAAGAGGCAAGTTTTGTCAGCAAGACACTGGAGTGGCTTAAAAAGGAATTCAGATTAAAAAGGAATCAGTTGTGGATGTCCTGTAACAACAAATCTCTCTCTAATCTGACAAGAACCTTCCTGGGCGGTAACCATTAACCTTTCAAGCACCAAAGCCTAATGAACTTTATAAATGTTAAATTCTGTGTACAATATAAGAATTTCCTGCAACCAGTGAACTTGGAGGAATGAGAAATGAAATTGGACTGTGAACCAATGAACTTTTCTGAACTTACACACATATTACATACACATATGGGGGGGGGTTAAGTTAAGTAAGTCAATAGTGATAAGTTAAAGTGTGTTTTTGTTTTCATGTTTAACGATAATTAAAAGCAACCTTTGTTTAAGTAACCATTTGTCTTGGTGAATATCTATTGCTGCTGGGTTTTGGGGTCCTCTGGGCTCGTAACAATAAAAATATAGTTAAACAAATTAAAATATTAAAATATTAAGATGTTAACAATAAAAGTCAACAATGCACTATCCACATATGTCCTGGGAATTCAGAAGCCTGATGGTTTGGGGAAAAAAAAACCTTTGCCCAATCTGGAAATTAGGGCCCAAATGCTACAGTACCTCCTACCAGATGGCATAAGGGAGAACAGTTTACATGAGGGGTGTGTGGAGTACTTCACAATGATTATTGCCTTTCACCTGCATCGAGTGGTGTAGATGTACTTCATGGTTGGAAGAGCCCCTATTGATCTTTTCCGCTGTCTTCACTATCCTTTGCAGGGTCTTGCGATCTGAGGTGGTACAGCTTCCAAACCGTGTGGTGACGACCTCAACGGTGGAGCTGTCAATGGACAGTTAAGCATTGTCCCCCCAGGCCCTCCTAAAGTCAACAACCATCTTTTTTGTTTTATTAATGTTCAGATACAGGTTGTTGTCTCTGCACCAGTCCGTTAGCGATTGCATCTAATGTCTGTACGCTGACAACTCATTCTTACTAATAAGGCCCACCACGGTCATGTCGTCTGCAAACTTGATGATGTGGTTCAAGCTGTGTTTGGCTGCACAATCGTGGGTCAGCAGAGTGAACAGCAGGGGGCTAAGCACGCAGCCTTGGGGGGCCCCTGTGCTCAGTATGATGGTCGTGGAAGTGCTGATACCGATCTGGACTGCTTGAGGTCTCCCCGACAGGAAGTCAAGTATCCAATTTAAACCTCATTATCAGGTACTGAGGTATGATTGTACTAAACTGAAGTAAATAAGCAGCGTTCTAACATATAGATGGGTGAAGGCTAGATGGTGGGGAGTGGCAACGGCATTGTCCATAGAGTGGTTGGATCTGTATGCAAACTGCAGTGGGTCTAGTGACGGGGGCGGCAGGAACTTGATGTGCCCCACGACGAGACTCTCGAAGGACTTCATTAAGATGGACGTGAGTGAGACAAGGCGGCAGTCATTGAGACAGGACACAGACAACTTCTTCAGCACGGTAGCTTTGAAGTAGATTGGGAGCACGGCGCTTCTCAAATAAAGAACTGTAATCACATAATAATTGTAAACAAACTGACTGTGTAATATAGAGAAAATAAAGTCCTTAAATTAGTTCTTGATTGAGTTTGTTGTTGGGGAGTCTGATGGTGGAGGGGTAGCAGCATTTCCTGAACCTAATGTTTCAAGTCTTGAGACACCTCTTTCCTGATGGTAGCAGTGAGAACAGAGTGTTTGCTGGGTGGTGTAATTAGTGCAAATGGGTTTGTGAGGTTTGTGCAGACACTGTGGGCTGAAGAGCCTGTTTCCCTCCTATATATTCTCTGTGATGTCGACATCAATAATTCCCCCGCCCCCGACTTCATGCCATTCACAAGGTGTTTCACCCTCCAAAGTTATATTTCCTACCTGTGAAAGATTCTATTTTTGTGTCAAAGTGGCGGCTCCATTCATAAACATTTTCCCGAGCAAAAAACAGCTGTCTACCTGTTACAACTGCCAGCCACAAGACGGCTTGTCAAAGCCAATACAAAAGGCGTAGGTTTCACATACAAATATCAGGCGCAAACAAAGGTTTCCTTCCTTTGTGTGTCTTAAACGTTCAATCGATTCTCCACACTAATGATTAGCATGTGATAATTAAAGCTTAAATCACATGTACATGGGACACGGATGTTCGCGATGTATTGGAAGCAAACCTTCTTGATATTATTTCAACTGTTTTTAAGACATGAAACTTTAACAATATCAATATTACATGAATAACTGATTGATGTCAATAATTTACATATCTTAAGAAAGGACACAATGACATATGTTCACAAGGAATTATAACAATATGCCTCAAATGAATTCAAATCGATATGCTTATCAACTTGTAAAAGTTATACCACCAAAATTTGCCTTATATACTGTATCATCCCACTGTGATTTTTGAATAAGGTTCGATATTGACTAAGGTGAAATTGTCTACCTGAACTTAATATTGCTTACTCCCGCTAGTGTAACTTAATAAATCTGTATTGCGTATTCTATGCTTCTGCCCTGTATTTTTCTACCTTGATAGCGCGGACTAACTATAACATGAGTGCGTAATAAATTGCTGTGAATCATGTAACAGGACACCCAGATGCCTTTGCATATCAGTGCTCTGAAATGTCCCACCATGATCCTTTTATGTTTCTTGCCACATAAACAATTTCACATTTTCTCAATTATAATCCATTGGCCAGATTTTTAGCCGTTCACTTAACATATCTCTTTTTTGTATCCTGGAGTCATCACATCCCAAATACACACGTCATAGTTCAGTGAACTGATTTCATTTTACTTCTTCCTCCCCTTCAGCCATAGCCAGCTGGCTGCGGCTTGAATGATATTGAATGTCAAAGACAATAATGGCTGTTCTGTTTTCAAGGGATGGAAGAATTACAGTTGATGGAGCAGAAATCACACAGAAATGACATTGGCCATCAGTTGTAGATTTAACTTCAGAGATTTTTTTTTTGTTAAACTCTTATCAAGAACAGGAAAATAAATGTTGCATTTTTCCAGGATGAAATATAGAAAAAAAAATCAGTGTTCAAACTAAACCTGTTATTGATTTAGCATTATGTGTGGTTGGACAAGCAAAAATTGCAGTGCTTGAGTTACATTTAAGTACAGACTTTGTAATATTTCATTCTTGGCCTATTGCATTGTAGGTAGTTTCCCTACTGTTATTTTATTTTTGAGTCAGATCTCAACCTGCTCAGATGGTGTATACAGCATGGTATCAGGCCCTTTCGGCCCATGAGCCTGTGTGGCCCAATTACACCTGATTGTCCTACACCTCTGGCCCATTTTGAAAGGTGGGAGGGGGGGAACCAGATCTCCTGGGGAGAACGTACAAACTCCTTACAGACAGAACAAGATTTGAAACCCAGTCCCGATTGGTGACATTGTAACAGCATTGTGCTAACTGTTAACATTTAAAAGGCTCACAGAGCAGCATGACTGAAAACCCTTTTAAACAGTTTATCAAAACTTGACTAAATATCACAAATAAAATAAAATAAAAAATACACCACCATTGAGTGCTGTAAAGGTGTTGCGCTAACTCCTATGCCAACTGTGCCTCCCGTGGATAGAAATAGAGATTGGGGAGTATTTTCGGCCTTGAAAGTGCTTCCAAGTTTGACTAGCAGAAATTGAATCAAGAGCATGATAATCAAATATGGTAAAATGCATTTCCATGAGAAATGTAATGAAAATTGTCATCTGTAATATTCCTATTCAAACTGAACCTTTTATCCCATCGAACAATGTCAGTAATGATTGGTCTGTGGTACATCTGAAGCTTACCTGCCTGGTGCATAAGGTAGACTTGCTCTTCATTCTAGAATCTTCTCAGTTGTAGGATTTGAGTAAACAGGTAACTCACACCGATCCTGGACCTACTCACCAGCAAAATAAAGTTAGGGTAATTGTTCATAAAGCATGAAAATATGCTTCTACATTAGAACTTTGTTGATCATTCAATTTGACTTCTCTCTCCTTGCAGAAAGTATATATACTCCACTCTGGTCGAAAATGGCAAAATAACATTTCTGCACTGACTATGGCAATTCACCTGATCTGTCCACCCTGAACCCACCAATCTTCACATGAATTAGGAAGTGTGGTCCAGTTTAAAATTCCCTTCTAATTAAAAAAAAATCTTTGCACCAAGTTCAACCTGTTGAAGAGCACTAGGTTTGCACCAAGTTCAACCTGTTGAAGAGCACTAGGTTTGCACCAAGTTCAACCTGTTGAAGAGCACTAGGATAAATGAGACTGTACAAAGAACTGAGGGTAAGACAGATGAAAAACTGTTCTGGCTTTCAGAATATTTTTGGTTTTCGTAATGTGCAATTTTTCTATTGTGTTTTGTATATATAAACAATTTATTTTTATGCTGCCATTATTTTTCTTATATTTCGTGGGAAAAAAAAATTATTGGGTCAAGGGAACCACTGAGATTTTAGCATAAAAGACATGGCAATCAACCAAAGTATAAATTGATGCTGGCCATCATATAAAATTTCCTCCACTTTTCATATTGACAAGGTTTCCAAGGAACTTGATGGGCTTGAAATCTGTGCTTGGTTATCTCTGCAAATGAGCAATTAATAGGTTCAATAGAATGAATTTTCAGAGCTGAATTCAACATGTACCACATCACTTGATTATCACATACAACAGAAGAAGAGGTGTTACATAATCTACTGGCATCTGATTAACAGCCTATTTCTACAATTTGTAAGCCTTGTCTAAAGTTGTAAAAATACCAATGTTTCTAGACAGCTTTGAATGATATGTCAATCAGTAGTGCACAAGCACACAACAGATATTCTGAGATTTCATATCCCTTACTATGGACCTACTAGAGCAGAAGCAAGTATTAGTGGAATGTTGAAAGCAGGGAGGAATTCTCCAAGATCAGGCTGTCATTGATACCTCACGTGTGACTGATTAGTTTTATCGTTAGGATAGTTGTCATTCTGAATATGCAGTCTGCAAGTGATGTCATCCCAGGCATCCTGTTGTGAATGCATCTTCCCTTCAGAATGGATGATTAGATCCTCATTATTCCCTCTCAGCCACTTCTTCAAACTGTTGCTCTATGCCTCACCTTGTTTGCTGTTTTATCAACTGATTACCCAAGTGGATCCATAAAATTTACTTGTTGAATTGGGATAGCGAGGTAGTCAAATCAGATGTGGGAATGGACTCACTCATGTCCATCTTTACCTATCAGGTACATGAAGCTCACTCTCATTTTGGCAAACCACATGCTTGGGAGTTTCAGGTTACTCAATACTTAGAAAAAACATTTCTGTATGCAGGCCATATATTATTGCTGAATACTGAACCTGTAAACAAGCTGAACTTGACAGTTTTTATCGAACTCCTCCAACCTCTAGAATCTATCTTAAACTTGTCAGTCACGGTGGCTCTGATAGTAACTGTTTCCTGGAATCCCTTTGATGCCACTGAATTTACATGATCCTACTGATTCAATCAATTCAGTTTTCCAGATGGCTGGAGATATTCTATTGGTAATGATAATGATGCTTCCAAGTGTAGGTTGTTGCATTGTCATGTGTGGGCTAAAGAATGGTGGGACACAGATGTGCAGCTGGTGAGGGGACACACAGATATCAAATGACCCAGTTAGAAAGATTTCTATTGTGTAGCTATGTGTACTGTGAGGGTAAACAATGCTCCTAGCATTATTAAAGATTTTCACAAGTGCTCTGACTTTCTTTGGCATTGGCCAATTCACTGAGATCACCAATATATTTCTCGTACACACTGCATTGAGAGGTGATTTGATCATTGTATTCAGAGCTTCCAAAAGGAAGCTCCCTGTCCATGGGAATTTCACCCTGGTAGAATGGCATAATCCAAAATAACCCCTGCTGTGTTCAGCATGACACTGGGTTGTAACAGACAGAAAATTCAAATTAGAATATTGCCAATTGGAAATGCCACTGCTGTTTAGCTGGCAAAGACTAGTCAACATAGTTTGAATATTCCCATCAATAATTGTAAATTCAGCCCGCTGATACTCAGTTAATGGTTCATTAGCCTAAAGGCATTCATTACCTCCCAGATAATACCAGAAATAGTCGCAAAATCAACCACTAATGATATTAAAATAATTCCCTCAGATTTTTTTTTCTCATTAGTAGCTTCGTTTTTTGGTCTGAGTTTTCAGTGTTCTTGATTTTTGAATCAGAAAAAAATTAGGCATAATTTATAATGTTTTTTTTCTCTCTACTTTGATCTTTAAAACACCCGAAATGTTCAACTTTATCCAAATCTGCTCCATTGTTCTGATGTGCTCAGTAGTTACCTCTGCTGAATGCAGAATACTCTTCCAAATTATACAGAAATAGGTTTAAATGCATTATAATTCTTTGTAAAACTGGTTATTGATGATATGATTGCTTTTTTTTGAGGCTTTTCACTAAATGTCATTACTTTTACCAAGTACTATATGCAAAATTACAAAGGAGAATATGGACAGTAGAATTGCAACCATGTATTGATCAAATTCTACTTGATTAGCTTTTAATGCACCACCTCCAGCACCTACACACGAGAAAAGGATAGATTGTGTAAAATAGTTAATTAACATTGTGTTTGATAAAGATGGGCCCTTGGATTAAAAACCATAACACAGAAAACTTTCAAATTTGATCGAGTTCATAACTTAGCAGTAACTTTTTGGAAGTTATTAACAATGTCTTAGAATTGTGTTTACTGGAAAAAAAAGTGCAAGCAGATACCGTAAAACCCCTGGTGTCCAGTACCCATGGGGATTGGGGTAGATGCTGGATAAAAGAGAATAATTTATCGGTTGCTTAATGATGTGTGTTGCATGGATTGGCGAACTAACAGTAAGACCCACCAATTTTAAACATTTTTAAAATTATTTATATTTTCAAATCAACATGAAATACATAAAAGAAACAATCTTAACATTCGATATTGATTTTGAGTAAGAAAAAAAAGAACAAGCCCTTTCATCCACCCAGGGGGAAAAAGGGAGAGAGATAGTCAGCAGAATTGAAAAGAGAAAAGTAAAAGAGATGAAAAAAGAAAAGAAGGAAAAGAAAGCAGTTTCATTGGATTCATCAATCTCCTGCCAAGGGACAAATATCCAGACTTAGCCGGAATCCCAGGTGGATCCTGGATGTAGGGGGCTGAGGGCAGGAGGGGTCATTGTTAAGAACCTACACCTATGTGTTGGACTCCAAATTTTTAAAAAGAACATCTTTTTTTTCTAAGGATATAAGTAGTTTTTTTCCAGGGGAATACAAGCATTTATTTCCGCTTTCCGAGTCATATCTAGATGGGAATCAGATTTCCAGATAACTGCTATAAACCGCCAATGCAATTTTTACAAATTCTAATTTGTATTTTGCCAGCCTCGTTTTACATCTTGCATCTGCTATATTTCCAAATATAAATAATTCCAGTATCTGTTTAAATCGAATCTTAGTGATTTGTTCTAGATTTCCCAAATCTTCGCAGAAAGGCCTCACCTTCGAACATGAGCAGGTTGAGTGCAAAAAGAAATTCCTGTTTCTTCACCATATCTAAAGCATTGATCTGATATTTCAGATTTTAATTTGTGTAATTTTTGGGGCATAAGATATAGTTGGTGATAAAAATTGTATTGCACCAGTCTATACTTTACCTTAATAGTATTGGTCATGCTGACATAAGTTGGACCAGCTTTTCTCATCAATCAGAATACCCAAATCCGTCCCCCATCTTTATCTAGATTTATGTAGCCCCTATTCAGGGTACCTATTTGAGGTAGGAAATAGGGTTTTGAAGTAAATTTTTTTGTAGTCCCCTTTCAAACCAGAGTCTCTACTTCACGGCACTGTGGTAAGGTCTTTCCTTTAAATAAGATCTTAATTGAAAATAGAAAAATATAGTATTATTAGTTATGGCATATTTATTTTTTGGTTGATCAAATGACATTAATTGCCCCTGCTCATAACAATCATTAAAACACCTGATCCTTTTTGGGAACAGGTGTCCAGGATTTTATGTCCATTGTTAAAGGAATAAACCTGTTTTGAGCTAGAAGTGATTTAGTAAATATGCCCCCTTTAATCCTGATTTGATCATTTATTTTATTACAAATATTAATTATATTTTAATAAGGGGGCTTCTTTTACACCCAAAATTAATTTTGAATTCCATTTATATATAAAATCTTCTGCTATCCTCTTTCCAACCTCATGCAGCTCTATTTTTGTCCAAGAAGGCTTGTCTCCTCCATCAAAGAGAGAGGTGACAAACTTCATTTGGGCTGCCCTATAATATTTCTTGAAGTCTGGGAGCTTCAAACCTCCCATCTCATAATCCCATGATAATTAATCAATAGAGACTCTGGGTGGTTTACACTTCCAGAGTAATTTCATGATGCTTTTGTTTAAGTCTTGAAAAATCTTCTGAGGTAATGGAATTGGTAATGTCAGGAAGAGTTATTGGGCTCCAGGCAACATATTCATTTTTATACAATTGATCCTGCCAACAAGAGTTATTGGGAGAATCATCCATTTACCAAGGTCTTCCCTAATTCTCTTAAATAAGGGCAGATAGTTCAATGAATAAATTCTGTAAGTTACTATCTACCTTTATTCCTAAATATTTTATACTATTTAGCAGCCACTTAAATTGTGAATTTCTCTGAATTTTATTAATATTCCCTCCCATGAGTGGCATAATTTTGCTTTTATCCTAATTAACTTTATAACCCCAAACTATCCCATAATCCTTCAGTTTAGATTGTAGTTTTTGTAATGAGCTTGTTGGCTCTGTCAGATATAGCAGTATGTTGTCAGAAGATAAATTAGTCTTATGCTCTTCCTGATTGACCCTGAATCCTTTTATGTCTAGTTCTCATTGGATAGATTAGTTTGCAATGAGGCCAAAGCTTCCCCTATCTCTGCTTGAGTAAAGGGAACATTTAGACCTCTTTGTACTTGTAGATTTAAATTGGGAAGGTCTGATTGTGACAGGAAATACTATATTTTATTCTCATTGTATGATTGTGATTTATATAATTCAACATAAAATTGTTTGGAAGCCTCATTAGTGTCTTGTGGTTTATAGGAAATCCTATGTGGTTCTGTTTTAATTGCATTTATCATTTTGGAGGTCTGTTCTGCTTGCAACTGCCAGGAGAGGATCTTATGGGCTCTTTCCCTAGCTCATAGTACTTATGTTAAGTTCTAATTATCATTTTGTCTGTAAGTTTGCAATATATTGTATCTGAGTTTTTTGTTAATTAATTGTCTACATTTTTCATCAGAGCCTATTTGTTGAAGATCCCTTCCTAAATATAATATCTCCCTCAAGCAGCTACTACAGTAGATGCTACTAAATAAAGGCAAATATACACAAAGGTAGTCAACTCAAAACTGGTTTATTGCAGTCATACACAAGACCTTTTATTCCCTGCCTGTTAATGAGCTCATTTGTGAACAGCTGATGGTTCACAGGACCAGCAGGTTAAAGCTATGAGCCATTAGCACCCTGCCCCTTTAGGCAGTGGCTTCACTTGCTGTACTTTAGCACTCAGCACTGCTCGCCCTTGATGTGTCAGGTAAGTCTGTGAACTGATGGTGGCAGTTCACAACTGTGCACCCTCTACATCCTGCTCCAATTCTGCTACTTCCTTCTTGTATTCCTTTTTAATCCTAGAGGCTTAACTAATTATGTGTCTGCTTTCAATGTGTCACATAAAATAAATTTATCAGTTGTTGAATTACAGTTGTTCTCACAGAATGAAGGAATTTCTGTATAAATAAAATTACAAATATCTGGTCTCTTCAACAGCAGTGAAAAATTAAGGCACCTTCTATAGATTATCTTTTGCTTATCTGGCATAACAATTGTTAATACAAGAGGGGAATGACCTTGCCTTGTATTCAGCTTTCATGATCCTACCCTGCGATTGGGTTGAATCCAAAAATAAATCTATCCTAGAGTAGACATCATATTGTCCTGAATAAAAGGAATAATCCCTTTCCCTTGGATGGAGTCTTCTCCAGATGTTCACTATATTCAGATGACTCATTAATTCCAAGGTAGCCTTAGCTGCCTTTGTCCTTGTAATTCTCCTTCCTGACTTATCTAGAGCCAGATCCAGCCAAAGATTAAAATCCTGTAGCCGACCGCTACAAAAAAACACACACACAGAGCGTGGCAGGTTAAACTCACTTATTTATTAGGGCTGGAAAGGCTGGTTTTATACTGTTTTTTGCTGATTGACTGAGTCACCATATGAATAACAATAATGGATGGGAACGTCCATGCGTATGAATCCCCTTCTTCCCCAGCATGTTTCTGCTGAGGTAGCTGGGCAGCTTGACCAATGCCATTTTAGGGCTGCCCCAGCTTCTACCCCCACCAATTCATTGTCCTGGGAGTTGCTTTAGCAATTTCTGTTTGCCTCTGATGCCGAGCGATGTGCTGGACCGATCTTCGCAATTGCAGGCCGCCACAATCCCCAACCACAAATATGTTCTCGTGTGCATCTGCCAATTTTTAAAAAATGGTCATAAATACATTTTTTTATCATTGGTATTTGGTGCATAGAAATTTATCAGGGTTCAGGATTCTGAATATATTGACAATGTACCTACCTGATGGTCTACAGCCACATCTTGCACTCTAATTGGAATATTTTCCCTGTTAATATTGCCACTCCCCTTGCTTTAGAGTTGCAAGAAGAGGTTATGACTTGGCCAACCCAACCCCTCTTTAATTTTTCATGTTCTTTTTCCATTAGATGAGTATTTTGAAGGAAGGCAAGGTCAACCCCCAATTTTTTTTATGTGCCCCAGGTCCTTTTTTTTTTAACCCACCCATTAAGTCCATTCGCATTCAAAATCAAACATTTAATTGTGTTATTCATCTCCTCAGAAGTTTACATATCTATTTCCCCCCCAGTATCGAGAACTCGCCACCTGAGTTCGAATCCTAACTATCCTGATGGAGAGAGACAAATTCCAAATGAAACAAAAAAGAAAATTAGATAGGAAAGACATAGTGAAGAAAAAAGAGAGATAATTCCCTAAACAACCCACTGATGCCTACCAAGACTGTGGTAAGACCAGTACCCTCCATATACTGGGTGGTGCTAAAGGCTTCTATTGACAGTGATGTTAATAGAACAGAACACTACCACCCAATCCCCCACCCCTGTGGTCTCCCCCGCCAAAAATATATATCTACTGTTACCCTGAATACATTATCTACATAATAAAACAAGGAAGAAAATATATCATGGTTAAAGTTATTAATGAGAAATACTATGAAACAAAATAATTTTTACAGTTCGTTATATGTTCAAACTGGGGCTTCTTCTGCTGCCAAACTTGGAAGTCTTTTAATAAAGTCCCCTGCTTTCCAAACGTCTGTTTAAAAAAAAAACTCATTTTCCCTGCCCTGCATCGATATCTTCAATGTTGCAGGGTGCTGAAGTATCTAGCTGTATCCTTTTTCTCTCAAAACCCTTTTGAGGGGGATTGAACTCCCGCACTAATATCTGGATAAAAGAAAATTTTCTTGCCACCCACCTCAAGTGGACCTTGCCTTTCTTTGGCACCCAGTGCTGTCTTAAAATCTTTTCTCTGTCCTGATATCTTAACAGTTTTATCTGGACAGCGCGAGGTCTCTGGTCTGGCCTTGGGTGTGGCATGAGGGCATGGTGTGCAAGTTCTATTTCAACTTTTTCACCAATTTTATTTTTTCCTGGTACTTCAGGAATCCACTGTTGAAAAAAATAATAGGGTGTTGACCTTCCATGTCTTCCTGCAAGCCAATAATTTTGTCATTATTGTGCCTGCTAATGTTTTCCAAAATGTCTAATTTTTCACAGATCTTATCTTTTTTCTGTTTTCCAAGTATTTACTTGAATTTCTGTTTCCTCCATCCTTCCAACCAAATCCTCAAGTATCTCTTCTGAATTATTTAGTCTCAGAGTCAGTTCAGGCAAAGCAGTCTGGAAGCTGTTCATTCCAAAATATATATCATTTAATTTTTTTTTGTTAACCTTATTATTGACTAATAAAATCCTTCAAAGAACGTTTGGCAATTTCTTTATGCTTGATCTTTTTTGTCTTCTTACCTTTGTCTTTGTAGACACTTTTTCCTCCTGTTCTGACATTTCTTCCATACTTATTTCTTCTTCCCCATCAGAGGTTCCACTCTCTGAGTCAGGGCCTTGAGCATTGGGCTTCATTAATCTATTCCAGAGAGATTAGGTAGCAATTGCACTTTCAATTCAAATGCAATGTCAGAAGAATGCCTCGAAGTGCAAAGATTTAGTTGGAGCAAAACTGACTGAAAGTAGCATTAAAAGTTATCTGCTACTCAAGACTTGCCTAGTACTCAAGACCAAGCAAAATAGTGTCTGCTCAATGGTGCAGATAGTGGAGCAACTACTTCACAGCTTCAATCCCAAAATTCAGTCTTGTCCATGTGAAATTTATACTTTCTCCTTGAGACTGCAGGGTTCCCTTGGGTGGTTACCTTCCACATCCCAAAAATCATGTTGATTGCTCAATTAATTTGACCCTCCAAATTGCCACTTGTGTGAAGATGAGTGGTAGAAGCTGTGGGAGTGGGGAGACCGATGGTTATGTGGGGAGATTAAAGTGTGAGGGACATTGACGAATGCTTGAGAGTTGGCATGGTTGATAGACTGAAGGACCTGTTCAAACAATATGTCAATAATCATGAATCAATGGCAATCAAGTGAACAAAATGAACTTAGCAGGCACAGTTCTACAGCTTCAGGATCCACAAAGGAAGTAATAATCTGCGACAGATTATAGATATGTTTTTGGAGATAAATTGGGACAGATTTTTTAGAGTAAGTCACATACAAACACTTTAAAACAGATCTTATTTAAAATACTGGTGCTCTGCTCATGCTAGACATGTCAGCCCCAGAGCCTTTGCAAAAGCTTTGGAGAGTGCCCAAGAGACTTCACAAATGGATTGTTGTTTATAAAAAGGCAACAGATGAAATAACTTGTCGGAGCTGCATACTGTCTGGTGTGGAACTTGCTGTTCTAGGAGGGCAATGTGGTTTTGCAAGCAGAGAAAGTAAAACAGACTTTCAGCAGCAACAGCCGGGACTAGAACAGGACAAGCTGGCAAGCTTGCGGAAAACCCCATTTGGAAGACAGGTTGTGAGTGCTTAGCTCAGCCTGGTCAAAGCCTTTGTGGTCCATACAGGAGAAGAGGACTAGCTGTCTAATGTTTCACTTGAAATAAGGGAAACAAAAAGGAACTCTGTGGTTACCTGAAAGAAAGAGGTAATCATCTGGAGAACCCTGAGGGAGCAAGTTTTGTCGGTAAGATACTGAAGTGTCTGATTAAAAAGGAATCAATTGTGGGTGTCCAGTGAACAACAAATTTCTCTCTGAAAACCAACAAGAACCTTCTTGAGTGGTAACCATTTAGCTTTCAAGCACCAAAGCCTGGTGAAGATAATAAATGTTAAATCCTGTGCACAGCATAAGAATTGCCTGAAACCAGTGAACTTGGAGAAATGAGAAGTAAGATTGGACTGTGAGTCAAATAACTTTCCTGAACTTACACACACATTACATACATGTGCGCTTAGAATTAGAAGGGGGTTAAGTTAGATTAGTTAAGTCAATAGTGATGTTAAAATGTGATTCTATTTTCATGTTTAAACATAATTAAAAGCAACTTTTGTTTAAATTACCATTTGTCTTGGTGAATATCTATTGCTGCTGGGTTTTGGGGTCCTCTGGGCTTGTAACAATGGAAAGTGAGGAATGTCATTCTGTGAATTTAACCACCTTGCATATGATGGCAAAGTAATACCCAATGTGTAATCACATCTCAAATCTGGATTTGATATTCACTTCTCAAGATTATTTGCCAAGCTTTTCTATATTTCAAATTTTAAAAAAAATCCCTAATCACAGAGCACCTGTGGCATAGTGAATACTCAAAGTGGTCTGTGAGTGGAAAGAAAATTGTTGAGAACCACTGCTTCAGAGTGAATACTTTGCCTGCTATGATATTTAAATGTACTAGATATATATATATATATAAACACAGTTGTGCTTTAGTGGCACTTGGACTTAAAGCATTTGCATACTTTTATCAAATATATTGCAGCCACATTATCTTGTGATGCAACACTAGAGCATGGTACCTAAATTGTCTGTTTTTCTTCCTGCACCTCCTTTTTCACCCTATCACAAAATCTCCTTGCTGTTTGAAATGGTTTAACTTTCTATGTAAACACACACACACACACACACACACACACACACACTCACACTCCTGATTAATGGTGAGATAGACTTAATGGGCTGAATTGCCTAATTCTGATCCTGTGTCATAAGGTCTAATATTCAGAGGCAATGATGAGCTGTAATATTTTGCAAATATAATTAGATGCAGAGTTTTCATATAAAGCAAAACATTTTATAGGGAAATGGACATTAACTCCAAAAATGTAGTTTACTATCGATTAATAGAATCCTTTGAATATAGCAATTCCATTAAGCTGCTTAGAAAATGTATGATGGAAATAGGACTGTAAAATATCACATAAACATAATGTTAAAACCTTATCACTCTTGGTGTGTGATATTAAACCATTCATTTAAAGATAAATAGTTCCATTGTAACAGTAGAAAAATAAATTCTTGATTGTTCTCATGTAAACATGAGTCACATGAAATAGGTTATATCTTGTTTCATTGCAAAAAAGATCCATTTGAATTCAAACTGGTGCTTCTCATGATCTTGTACCACGTCAAACTATAATGAACAGATCTAAAATTTACTTGATTCAAATCAGGAGATAAATCTTTTTTTCTCTGAAAAGAGGCAAGTTTCAAGTTAAGCTGATGTTATGGTGTTAAAGTCCCCTGGAAAATTAAATTTTCTACTTCATTCTTTTTCAGCTATTAATAACTGATAAAATATTATCTGCAAGAAAACATTAAAACTGAAGCTTTAATGTGAAGTTGTAGCTCAATCTGGGTCAAAAATTACAGCTTGCAGAGTTTACTCTGTGAGAATGTGTTTGGATAACAGAGATACAAAGGACATTTGTTAAGAATATCACAATATTCATAAAACTCATAATTAGAAATATCTGGAAATGTATCATAGGTCTTATTGCAACGTGCAAGCAGGTCTGTTATTTACTGCAAACATTTGCAACCAGCAAAATAAATTTTCAATTGTGCTGTATTTAGAAAGTCATTAACGCATAAGGTCCAGAGGAAATAGCAACATCCAGTGCAATAGCTTAGCTCCTATGTTAATGGACTAGCAGCCAAAGATTTGAACCATGAATTTGACACCCACTGTAGCAGCTGTAAAAGTTAAATTCAAGTAATTAAGTACACTTGGAATTAGAAAAAAACAGCTATCTCAGTAATGATCATCCTGAATGCATTAGAATATCATAAAAAGAAAACTCCTTGGGTTCACTAATGTGCTTCAGGGAAGTAAATTTTTCAGCCTGACTCAGTCTGGTTTATGTGTGACTCCAATCACATGACCAATGTGGTTGTCTCTTAACTTCCTCAACTCAGGGGCATTGAAGGATAGACATTAAATGTTGCCATTTTAGTAATGTTCGCTCTCATTAATGAATAAAAAAAAAATAAAAGCAAACAGGAATAGGTCATTTAAACATTTCAACTATTGAATTTAATGGATGTCAGTCTGTATTAAGAACATAAACTGTCAGGCCAGGCAATACCTCTGGAGAATAGTAATGACTTTTCATCAGGACATTATCTCTGTGTTTCTCCTTCCACACAACCTACTAGTGTTATTGAGCATTTCCAGCTGTTTTCTGTTGCAATCACAATATTTTGTTAGTTAATGTGCATTCCTAACTAAATGTATTTATCTTCTTAAATGGTGGTTTTGAAAAGTTTCATCAACTTACCAATCTTCTTAAGCCATGTTCATGCAATGATTATAATTAAACATTTTAATCTCTGGTATCATCCTGGCTTAATTGTGTTGTCGTTCTTCTTAAGTCAATGTATGAAGATTGATTCAAGGTCAAAAAACAGAATTTCTCTTAGTTTGATCTTGCTTCAAATTTTCTCTGATGTTTGTCACTTCAGTATTGAGGTATTTTTGCTGTGAACAATAACTATTTCTTCAAGGATATTAAATGATTAAAGATTGTGTCATGCGACTAACTAGGCAAAATATCTGGAAATTGTCAATGCATCATAGTGGTCTTATTGCAACGTGCAAGCAGGTCTGTTATTTACATTTAATGTCCAAAAGTATTTATAAACATTTCCAGAGAGATTTTCTGAGAAATTCCTTGACAAAAAAAAAAGAAAATACCTGGATTGGAGCATGCTTATTTGTCTGAATATTCTGCATATGGACTTCACAGATAATAGAGCTTGGAAGGCACAGATAGTGGGGCTGTTGCCACAACATTCATCATGAATGCTGTCTGTATGGAGTTTGCATGATCTTCTTTGACTTTTCATCCCAAAGACATGGGTTAAATGGCCACTATAAAATGTCCACAGAGTGCAAGTGAATCATAACATCTAGAGAGAGTTAATAAGAATATGGGAGCAATAAAAGATTGGATAGTTTAAATAAGTGGTGATAGCTAAGCTATCAAGTACTCTGTTTTGTGTATGAACAGCCTTGAGATAAAGGTTAATATATCATATGTCCTTTTTATGACTATTTTATATGAGAAGTGAACTTCCAGCATGACTCTCATCATTAACATCAGTTAAAGTTCAGATATATTTTCAGTTTCACAGTCCATGTGGCGTCTGTAGTGATAGAATGCTAGTGATCTGCCTGACCACTAGAGGGAGATGGAGAGTAGTTCGTGGCAGCTCCGGTTGGATTCAAGATGGATGCCTCCACATGGTCTTGTGTACTTTAGCTAATATAGTTTTTTTTTTAAAAAAAAAACCCAAGTTTATTTATTACAATAAAAAGAAACATCACTTGGAACCAGGAATGGTTCCATAATTTTTTTTTGTGTGCTGCAAGGCAGTCAGACTCACCACTGGCAAGAATTGCCTAAGCACCTCTTACTATCTTACAGTCAAATTTATAGTCAGACTTACAGTCAGAGAGCGAGAAGGAAAAGAGAGTCCTCCCAGAGTCACCGAGTGTCCATAGATTCACCTCTAGTGCTTCCACAGGCTACACAAAGTCCAGTCCAAACCATTGGGAACCTGAGCTCCAGAACCAAACCTCTGATATGGTCTGGAACCCTTCAGCGCCCTCGACATCTTCTCGCATCTCGGTTCCAATATCTGGAACCCTTCCAGCAGTTCAAGCCAATCTCCAGCAGAGTGTGCAGAGCAAGTAATCAGTTGTTATGAGCAGAGAAATGGAAAGTGTGAAGGTTCTTGATGCTGTAAATTAGACTGGAAATGTTGACTACAGGTGGAGGCTGTTCAAACAAAGATTCATACTGCACCTGCAAGCAATTGGACCTGATAGCAAACCTGATGCATGGAAGATTGCCACTTACTGTGCTTGGACCTCAAGCACTAGAGGTTTTCAATACATTTATTTTTGCTGAGGCAGAAGACCAAAGCAAGTTTGACAAAGTTATCGAGATGATTGATGAACATTGCTCACCAAAGAAAAATGAAATATTCAAGAGGTATGTGTTTCAGTCATGCACACAGCTGCAGGGAGAGAGCTTTGATAATTTTTTAATGGACTTGAATTTAAAGGAAATAACATGAAATTTCGGAATGCTGCAAGAATCAATGATCAGAGATCAAATTATTTTCGGGATTATTGATAAGAAAATGAGAGAAAGGTTGCTGTGAGAGACAGTGCTTACCTTAGTTGGAGCTGTGATGATATGCCATGCCAGTGAATTAGCTCTGCAGCATACATAAAAGTTCGGTGATAGTGCAAAAGCCAATGAAAATGAAGGCATAGCCATAGCCACAGTGTGTGCCCACGCACATAAACAAAATAATAAGACATAGGAAACAACAAAAAGATGGAGAGACATTGAATTGCAAATGATGTGACATTCAATATTGCACCAAAATGATATGAAGCCTATGGAAAGATCTGTAGTAAGTGCACATGGCAGAATCACTATGCAAAGCAATATTTTTCCAAAGGGAAACAAAACAGAAGTGAAAGCATGCATACTGTACATGCTGTAGAAGAAACTGCGCTCAGTGATACATTTTTCATCGGCATAGTAGTGCTGGAAGATTATAAACCAACAGCCATTGAATAGTCAAGCATGAACAGTCGAGTAGGAAAAGTGGACTACGTCATTTCATACAAATAGATCAAATATTTCTTTCAAGTTGGATACGGGCAAAGGTTAATTTGTTGTGAATGCAACATCAGGCAATGAAGATAAAGCCATACATCCATGCCAATCCTATACAGCTCAAAGCCTACAATGAACAGAGCATGAAAGATACATGTAAACTCAAGGTGAAAGTTAAAGATAAAGAGCACCATCTCAGGTTCACAGTAGTCCCAGATTGACATGATTCACTGCTAGTGACAAAGCATGTGATCACTTAAACCTAACCTGGAAGGTATATTGCATGAACAGCACCAATGCACAGAACAGCGTAGAGGAAATACTGGATCAATTTCCAGACATCTTCAATGGGTTTGGAGTTCTACTATTCACCTATAAGATACAGTTAAAAGAGAACACACAGCCTGTAGTGCATGCCCCAAGGTGGGTTCCAGCGCCACTAAAATAAAATCTCAAGCAGGGACTGGACCGATTGATGGCACTAGGAGTCATAAAGATACTGGAGGAGCCCACAGAATGGGTGAATTCAATGGTGTGTGTCAAAATGAAAAATGGTGACCTATGTGTGTGCATGGACCCAAAAGACTTGAGTGGGAATACAAATTAGACTTGAGTGGGAATACAAATTAGATTCCAACCAGGGATGAAATTACAAGTTAAATGGCCAGTGCAAAGTTTTACACCAAATTGGATGCATCCCAGGGCTCTGACAAATAAAACTACATGTTGGTAGCACAAAATACTCTACATTTAATACACAGTTTGGCCAATAATCCTGACTGGGATGCCATTTTGAAATTCCTTAGCTTCTGAAGTGTTCCACAGGACAATGGAGCACATCATAGAAGGCATAAATGGGGTACGTGTGTACATGGATGATGTGATCCTACTAGAATCCACACAAGAACAATACAACAAAATTTATCAAAGTACTTCAACACATCCAAAAATATGGATTAAAGTTAAATAGAGAAAAATGTCAGTATAGTGTGAAGGAAATCACCTTCTGGGATATAAACAGTCAGAGACAGGTGTGAAGCCAGTCAAGAGCAAGGTAAAAACAATTTTAGAAAAGCCCAGACCCACTGACAAAATAGGTGTATTGTGAGTGCTGGGAATGATCAATTTCATCACTAAATTTATACCAAACCTATCTTCCAATCAATGTATCTAAGGACGTTGTTACAGGATAAATGTGAATTCAAGTGGACAGCCAACCATGAGGAAGAATGAGGATGACTGAAAACCATTCTAACTACAGAACCAGTACTTTTGATATTCTTTGATGCATCCAGAAGGATGAAATTATCTACATCGTTTAAAAGGTGTCAAACTACTTCAGATTATGGGAGAAGAATGCAGGTTAGTTGCATACTCATCAAGGACAATGACCACATGACCACATCCAAATGTCGATATGCGCAGATTGAGAAAGATTGTCTTGGTCTAGTCTATGGACTCGAGAAATTTCACAGTTATGTGTACAGTCTACCAACATTTGTGGCAGAGACAGATCACAAGCCATTAATAGCCATAATCAAGAAAAATCTCAGTGAAATGTCACTACAAATCCAAATACTACAATGTTTATGACTTTGAATTGGTGTACACACTAGGGAAACTTAATGTGTTAGCTGATGCATTATCCAGGGCAATGACGCAGAGTGAAGCACACAATGAGAGTTCAACAGAGACAGATATGAATCTCATCATGAACCTGATCACTGAATCTCTTCTTGTACCTGGCATGAAATCCAAGCAGATCACAGCTGAAATAGAAAAGGACACAATTCTACACAAGCTAATCAAGAATCTGAGTGAAGGATGGCCTAGAGATGAATGTCAGCCATACTACAACATCAGAGCAGAGCTGAGTGTTGTCAATGGGCTTCTACTCAGACAGAGCAGAATTATCATTCCTCAATCACAGTGACAAGAGATGCTGAAAAGGGTGCATAAGGGGCATCTGGGAATGGAAAAATGCAAGAGGAGGGCTAGAACTGCTATTTATTGGCCAGGGATAACTGTTGACATTTACAGGATGGTTTCCGGCTGTGAGATCTGTTTGAAACATCACGCAAAGCAGACTCACTTACTGACAGAACCATGGCAGAAAATTGGGACTGATCTATTCCACCTGGATAGAAATAATTACTTGCTGGAGATTGTGCTGCTTCCTAATATGTCTGGTGCTTGTGTGATCAAATATATATGTAATCAATCTTTGCAAGACGTGGAATTCCTCAAATCGTCTACAGTGACAATGGACCATGCTGTAGCTGTTGAGAATTTCAGAACTTTGCAGAAGTGTAAGATTTTCGACATGTAACTTCAAGCCCTCTGCATCCACAGTCAAATGGTAAAGCAGAGAAAGGAGTTCACATAGTTAAACAGTTGTTCACGAAAGCACAAAACATTGGCTCAGATACTTATTTAGTTCTATTGAGTTACAGAGCTTTGCCACTTGAATATGGCATGTCCCCCGCTGAGCTCCTAAAGGGATGTAGACTACGCACAATACTTCAGAATCAGAACCAGAATTCACTGTCATAAACAAGTCACAAAATTTGGTGTTTTATGGCAGCATCATAATGCAAACATTCATATTATAAACCATCTTACAACAATAAATATAAAAAAAAACATTAGTGCACAAAAAATAAGGCAGTGTCTTGGGTTCATTGATTATTCAAGAATCTGATGACAGCGGGGAAGAAGCTGTCCTTGTGCCATTGAATGCTCGTCTTTAGACTCCTGTACCTTTTTCCCAATGGTTTCAGAGTGAAGAGGGTGGGGCCTGGGTTGTGGGGTCTTTTGAGGATAGAGGCTCCTTTTCTAAGACACCACCTCATGTGCATGTCCTTGATGGAGTGAAGTCTGGTGCCTGTGATGCTACAGGCTGAGTTAGCAACCCTATGGAATTTTTTTTTGTCCTGAGATTTGGTACCTCCATACTAGACAGTGAAGCAACCAGCCAGAATACACTCCATGGTACACCTGTAGAAGTCTTCATTGACATAATGAATCTGCTCAAACACCTCACAAAGTATAGCTGCTGGTGAGCCTTCTTCATAATTGCATCAACATGGGGGCTCCAGGACAGGTCCTCAGAGAAGTTGACATTCAGAAATTTGAAGTTGTTGACCCTCTCCACTATTGAACCTTTGATGAGGACTGGGTCGTGTTCCCCTGACTTCGTCCTAAAGTCCACAATCATCTCCTTGGTTTTGCTAACATTGAATGCAAGGTTGCTTGTGTGACACCACTTAATGAGCTAATCTGTCTCTCTCTTGTTCACTTCATCATTACCATTTGTGATTCTGCTGACAACTGTGGTGTCATCTGCAAATTTGTAAATAGCATTGGGATTGTGCCTAGCCACACAGCCATGGACGTATAATGAGTGAAGCAGTGAGATAAGCTCATGTCCTTGGGGTGCACCTGTGTTGATAGTCAGTGAAGAGGAGATGTTGTTTCCAATTAGTACTGACTGTGGTCGTCCAATAAGAAAGTCAAGGATCCAGTTGTATAGTGGGGCACAAAGGCCTAGAGATTGCAGCTTCTTGACCAGCACTTAGGAAATCATGGTATTGAAGGCCAAGCTGTAGTCAATGAAGAGTGGTAGTATATATGAATTGCTCTTTTCAAGGTGATCCAGAAATGAGTGGAGAGCCAGCAATATTTCATCTGCTGTGGAATAATTGTGATGATAGCCAAATTGCAGTGGATCCCAGATGTTTGCTTAGGTATGTGTTAATTTTGGCCATGATCAGCCTCTCAAAGCATTTCATCACAATAGATGTTAGTGCTACTGGGCAATAGTCATTGAGGCAGCTCACTCTGCTCTTCTAGGGCACTGGGAAGATGGATGCCCTTTTATAGCAGGTCGGAACCTCTGACAGCAGCATTGAGAGGTTCCTTATTCTGCAGACCCAAACAAGAACAGAGATGTTGAAGATGTCAAATTAAAACAAAAGTACCTATAATAGAGGCAAAAAGTAAAATATGACAAATCAGCAAGAAGCTTGGGGCCACTGGCACAACATGACCCAGTGAGACTCAGAGATTCCAACACCTGGGACATAAAGGTCACTGTTCTGGAGGAAGTTGATCCAAATCCTACACTATCAGATCAGAGGATGGTCAAATACAGAGAAGGAATCGAAAGAGCCTGCTGAAAATGCAAGAGACACTGCAGGAACATACAAATGCAGAAGATCCAGCCTGCACAGCAACAGATGAAACACCACCAGTGCTAGACAGTAGTTGATCAGCAGAGTCAACATAAGCACCTGTGTTAAGAAGATCCACATGTGTTATCAAGGCATCTGACAGACTGAATCTCTAAAAGAAAAAGAGCTGCACACTTAAAAAAAGCTTGTGCTGCTGATGTTGTGTTTATAGTTTTGTTGAACTTTAAATTGTAATGAATATTAAATTAGTGGGCCATTTTGTTAGATTAAACGTCTCAAGGAAAGGGGATGTAATGATAGTTCCAGTGATCCTCCTGACCACTAGTGAGAGTTTGAGACTAGTTTTTGGCAACTTCAAGATGGATGCCTCCACACAGTCTTATGTACTTTAGCTAACAAAGTATAGTTGTTTTGAAATAACCCATTTTTAAAAATTATAATAAAAAAGAAACATCATAGTATCATGCATAATTGTCTCCTGAGGACTCTTCAGAATAAATTGCTGATCTCCACCAGATCATTCCTAGTCCTGTGAACACCAACTCCATAGTAAACTAGCTCTGCACCTCGCCCTCTGGTGATTTATGCAAAAAGTTTCTTGTCTCTCCATAGTTTTGCATCACTAAAAATATCTGATTTATATTTCTAGGGAATTACATTTGTTCATAGTAAAATCCATTTACCATTATATCTTTTCTCAATCGGTATTCTTTATATGCATTCCAGCATCTTCTCGTATTGTGATCTACAAACCTGGATATAAAATGCTATATTCTTTCATCCAGCTCATTTTTTTTTTGAAAGCTTGGCACAGATCCCATGGGAAAACTACTTGTCACAATCATAAATCATTCTGTTATCCATACTCTCTCACTGCCTCACAATCAATTACCAGCTTGTGTCACAAGGTTATTTCAATTGCATGCTCTCTCATTTTTGCAAATAAAGTACCTAGAGTTCTTTCCTCTGTAAACCTGTGCTGTTTGCATAGCTCATCAGCTGCCTGAATGACATTTGGTAGAAATGTATTGAAATGAAAACTAGATTATAAGGCAAAATATATAGCAATTGTCAAACACGTCATTGTGGTCTGGTTACAACATACAAACAAATCAACTTTTTCCAGCAATAGTTACAAGCCTTTCCAAAATATACAAATGCATATTAGTAGGCATTTTGTTATTGTTCCAAATATTAATGCTAGGTTCTTAAAATAATCCAGTTCTTACATAGAATACAACTGTATAAAAATAATAATAATTATTATTATTAATATCATTATTAGTCACTTTTATTTAAAATTTTAATTATTTATTAATCAAAATAAGTCATACAATGAAAATACAAAAAAATACATAATATTTTTCCCATATAATCCCCCACCCCACCCAACCTTAACCCCCATCCCTCCCAATCCCCCTCTAATCTACCCAAAAAGAAAGAAAGGAAAAAGGATAGAAGATGAAAGAGGACATCAACTTACATAACAGCCATGATTTGCTGCAACCCCAATGGCTGTGGAAAAAAACGATTACAAATTCAAACCCATATATCTCGTATACGGGCTCCAAACTTTAACAAAGAAAGGATCATTATTACATAAATTATACGTCATCTTTTCCAATGGAATACAAGATCTCATTTCCAAATGCCACCATTGAATACTCAAATCAGTCTCATTTTTCCAAGTAATTTTCAAACATTTTCTTGCCACAGCTAATGCCAATCTCAGAAAAGCAATTTGAGACTTATCTAATTTTAATTACAAACTTAATTTCTTAATATAACCCAATAAAAATACTAGAGGGTCAAGCAAAAATTTAAATAAAACTTCTAGAACTTCCTTAATTCTACTCCAAAAAGGTCTCACTGTTAAACATAGCCAAGAAGAGCCAACTTGTTTATGACACCTAAAACATAAATCAGAAGAAATAAACATATTTCCTTAACTTCTCATGAGTTAAATATAACTGATGTATAAAATTACACCTTACAATCTATACCTTACATTTACAATTTCAGTCATACTATCCTCACTTGTAGTCATCCAATAATCTTGAGAAATAGTTATAGATAAATCTTTTTCCCATTTTAATTTAGATTTATGAATCTCCATCTTAGGTGTCACATTCTGTAATAAACCATACATCTCAGATATAAATCCTCTCTTACCCCCTTCAGTAAGTAAACTTTAAAATTTAGACTGCCTGGGCAACTGCAGCATTCGTCCAAAATTATCCAACAGTAAGGCTCTAACTTGATAATAAGTGAAATGTCATATTTCACCTTCATTCTTTGAAATGAAATAAAATACCCAGCTTCATAACAATTCTCTACCAACTTAATTCCTTTCTGTTCCCACATTTTCAAAAGTTGATTATTTAATGAAAAAGAAAAAAAGCTTATTATCAAACAAAGGAGTTTTAGCCAAAATTTTGCCTTCCGTACCTATAATTCCATTCTTCTTCGTCCATAACTCCATTAAATGTTTCAACAGCGGTAAAATATAACTCTGTAAAAGCTGAGAATTCCACATAAATAAAATAATCCATCCTCTTCTCGTCAATCTGAGACAATTCAATTTTGGCCCAAACCAAAGGTTTATCCACTTCAGTCATTCTATTAATACATTTCAATTGCGCCGATTCATAATAATTCTGAAAATGGGGAAGTTGCAGTCCTCCTAGAGCATATTCCCAAGTCAATTTCTTCAAGACACCCTCGCCATTTTACCTTTCCTTAGAAATTTCCTCACCAAGGCATTCAAGTCTTTGAAATTTTTTTGGGGAATTCTGCATGGAATAGTCTGAAAGAAGTATTGAATATGAAGATATGAATTTAGTGGAGATTTGGAGAAAATTAAATCCTAAGGAGAAAGACTTTTCTTTTTATTCATCTTGACACAACTCTTATTCTAGAATAGATTTATTTTTAGCATCAGTGCAATAAAAATGAAGAATTTTTAAAGCTGAATATAAGAATGAGATTTTGTTTGATCATTCTTTGTTCTTAATTATTTGTACTGGTTCTGAGATAATGCAGAATGTGTATAGATGGAGATTTAATTCTATGTTGTTGAGAAATCCTGATTTTATTAAGTTTATGAGGGATCAAATACAGTTATTTTTGAAAATAAATGTAGATTTGGTTGGAAGTAAATTTGTTTTATGGGATGCTTTGAAATCTTATTTGAGGGGACAGATTATTAGTTACACAGCTAAAATTTAAAAAAAAACATGGCTGAGACTAATAAATTATAGAAGGAGATAGAGACTTTAGAAAAACATTTGCAGTGGGATTCTATGGAAGCTAAAAAAAAAGTCTGTTTAACTAATTTGAAATTGCAGTCTAATTCATTACAAACTTATAAACTTGCAATAACTTATAAGTTATTGCAGAGGACCAAACAACGTTATTATGAGTTGGGTGAAAGAGCCGATAAAGTATTGGCATGGCAATTAAAGGCTGAACAGGCTTCTAGGACAATAAATGCTATTAGACGTGACTCATTAATTACTCAGGAAATTAATGATGAATTTTGTTTATTTTATGAGATATTGTATACTTCTGAAGTATTGGAAGATAATGTTAAAATTGATACCTTTTTGTCTGAATTGGATTTACTGTCTATGAGGGATATAGATATTAAGGACTTAGATGCCTTTTTTTTACTGTTACAGAGGTGAGGGATGCATTGCGATCAATGCCTGGTGGAAAATCTCCTAGAGAGGATGGTTTTACTTTGGAATTTTAAAAAGAATTTCATGATTTACTAATTCCTATATTGATGGATGTATTGAAGCAGATGATGGAGACTAGCTCTTTTCCATATTCTTTATTATAGCACTTATCACTGTTATTCCTAAGAAGGACAGGGACCCATTAAAAGTGGGAAATTATAGACCTATTTCTTTATTTTAAAATTGCTGCCAAAATTCTAGCTAATAGACTAGCTAAATATTTACCAGATTTGATTCATGTAGACCAGACGGGCTTTATTAAAAATTGGTATTCAGCAGACAACATTGATTTATTTAATTAATATTTCTCGGGAGCAATCCTACCAACCTATGGTAATTGCTCTTGATGCTGAAAAGGCCTTTGATAGAGTGGAATGGAGTTTTTTCTTTAAAGTGTTGAAGAAGTTTAAATTTGGGCCTCTTTTTATTGGCTGGGTTAAGGCTTTATATAAAAATCCTATGGCTAGAGTTGTGACAAATGGACAGGCATTTTCTTCATTTGTATTATCTAGATCGACTAGACAGGGCTATCCTTTGTCACCAGCTCTATTTGCATTGGTCATTGAACCTTTGGCTCAGTTTATTAGACGAGATAGTAACATTAAGTGTATTAAGGTAAAAGCAGATGAGCATACAATAAATGTGTTTGAAGATGATGTTTTGATATATTTAACGCAACCTATGCAATCTTTGGGGAGTTTGAATGCAAGACTGGAGCAATATTGTGAATTATTGGGATATAAGATTAATAGGGATAAGAGTGAAATAATGCCTTTGACTGATGTGGATTATTCATCTTGTAAACATATTGCAAAATTTAAGTTGTCTAATCGAATTAAGTATTTAGGAATTATAATAGATAATAATTATAATCATTTATATGAATTGTATTATTTACTTTTGTTGTCTAAATTAAATATGATTTAAATCAGTGGAAAGATTTACCAATAATATTATTAGGATGAGTTAATTGAGTCACTTTTATTTTAAATGCAGTTACAGAATAATATTTTTGGATAGACTAGAAGGGCCAAATGGCCTGATTTCTGTGCTATTATTCTCTATTAAATAAATTATTAAATATTTCTTTTTTTTTCTTCTATTATTAATTGTTATTAAATATTAAATGTTGCGTCCTCCCTGGATCCTTTTAAAATGTATACATGTAATATGTTGGGACCATGATTTTTATCTACTTTCAGTTGGATTAATTTATATATTATTTACCACTTTTATTTGAAATGCAGTTACATAATTTCTAACTATATTTTATTATGTCATACCCAGTTCCTTGCTTCCCCACAAAAAAACACTGAAATAAAATGATTATTTGATATTCTGCTATCTCAGCCCTTAGTTATTATCCAGAGCAGTCATAAATGACCCAAACTCCATCTCCATTTTCTACTTTTCATTCATTGCCTGGAGAAGATAACTATCTTTTTCTGTGGTTTGATTCCCCATTGTTCTTTGTGTAATTTTATTTGGATCGCTCTTATGGTCCATTTGCATTTCACTTTATCATACTATTTTCTGTTGGTTTATGTCTATTTCCCTTACTTCTTCCACAGAGTCAAAAGAAAACAAATACAACAATGGGATAATTTAGCACTTCTGTATTATATAAGGAATCATTGCCAAAATTATCGTAATTCTTTTTCAATCTTTGTAATTTGATGCTACAGAATTTTTGCAAAGCCTTACACTGGCTTGAGATGTGCTGGCAAGACATCTAAATAAATATTATTCTTAAAATTAAATGAGCAAGAAAAATTTCAATAATTCAACAAATTAATGAACCTGTGACTCTTCTTTATCCTAATCCAAATGAGGCTCAATACTGTAAAAGATGTCAAATTTTGAAAGAAAACGCTGGAATTGGACAAATGGCCTGTTTTTGGTTTTACATTTCTCTATTGCTAGAAGTGGCAAAGAATTCAGTGGACACTAATTACAATTAATGTAGCATGCAAGCATTTGACTCTTTGCATATACCATGTTTGTATAATGAAAAATGAATTGCAATAACTAAACTGGAAATAAAATTAAACAGGGTCTAAAATGGACAGCCAATTTACTTTTGACTGCATTGCATTCCTGTTAAAAATTAATGTTGGCCTGAAGGACTAGAGACCTAGTGAAAGAAAGGGTGGCTATTTTTGGAAGGCGTAGGGTGAATGTCTACTACTGCATCATAAATATTTCATGAATTTTATCATGTGATGAAGTAATTACACAAATGCAGGACAGAACAATGAAACAACTGCAGATTTTGGAAATCTGAAATGAAAATAAAAAAAATCCTGGTTCAGGTAGCTTCAATGGAAACAAAATCACAATTAACATTTTTCATGTCAGGAACATCAAAAATGGTGAAACAAACAATGGGTGAGGAATGTTTTAATAGATTCTGTCCATATTAAAAAGCAGTGAAATCATAATGAATAATTTTAAAGCAATTATATCTAACAACTCAACACAATTATTTTAAGGTAATTGCACTGCCTGGCAAAGAAAATCCAACAATATAATGGTGGAACAATCACAATATATTATTGCCAATCCAGAGCCTTTAAAGAAGAGTAAGATTCATAGGATTAGTGAAAAATTATCTATCTGGAATAAGAGAATAATAATTCATATAAGTACAAGGGACAAACATAAGAATGAACAAGTCATTTACTCTGATGGCCTACAAAATTTCATACTAAAATTCAGTACTAACTTTAAAAGAGATCCTATTAGTCGGTCACATGTAATACTGTTGATTCCTCACTAATGCACCTTACCTGCAAGTTTTATGGATCTCTGCACTTTGGCCTTTTCAATAATGCAAAATGAGAACTATGAGTAGAGGTTGTTCGGGATTCAGTGAGCATGAATTAATTACACCACTAAGTTAAACATTGAAATGCAGAGCATTGTGGCATACATTTAATGATTTGTATTGCATTTTCGCACTTCAGAGGGAAGTCTATGAAATTCTATGATGAAGTTCAAAAAACAACAGTAAATGAAAATTTGGCTTCTTCACCTTGGTGTTTGTCCAGTAGAGGCTTGTATCATTCAACAGTTTGTCTCAGATAAATTCTGAGTCTAATTATTTAGTCACCCATTCAGAAACAAGGAAGTTACTTTTTTTTTTGCTACAGATCCAATATCACATATTTCCCTTAGCAGTTAAATATTGCACCCTTTGTTTTCAGTGCACTGTATTACCTTTAATACATTAAGCTGCACTCAACTTCTAGATACAAAATGTAACATGTTAAGTATTAAACCCAATCAAATGAAAGCATCTATTTGTTTGCCACAAATCAATATGTCTTCCTCATGTGACCTCTCCCAAGTTTGATTTAATCTCTGGCTGTAAATCCTGTTTGAAGATTTTCAAGTTCAAAACTCAGCTTCAACAGAGGATATGAAGGATTGTCTCCTGCCACCTTTAGAAATGCGCAATCATGTAAGAAGACAGAAGGTACTGACTACATCAGAAGCCAGGCCAAAATTAGTTGCCTACCTGAGAATGAAGCCTCATTCTTGTACAGAAAAATCTTTTGTCGTTTTTTTGGCTACAAAAAGAAAGAAAGAACATTGCAAAGTATTCAGCAAACTGAGTACGGTTGAATTATTTACACAGGTAACATCACCTTTAAAACAAATCACATCTCCTCCTATTCCCTTAATTACATTGGGGGAGCTGGATGATGCTGAAAAATGACCAATGGAATCACAAAATGCAATATTGAAAAAAATAACATTTTCAGAATTTTACGACCAATGTTTATTAACCACACTTAATTGCAGTTGAGCTGCATTCTGGAACAGATGTAGACATACTGAAGGGGATCCCACAGTTATAATGGATAGAGAATTCCAGGATTTAGATCATGCAAATAGGAAGGAATGACAAAAGATTTAAAAAACCAAATGGTGTGTGACCTGACCTCAATGTATCCCAACGTAACAGCTCCTCTTGTTCTTGTTGAAAGAAGTTGCTGTACACTGTGCAGTGGGAAAAGGCACAAAATCTTAGGGAAATGAATGGGGTGCTAATCATGTGGGATGCTTTGTCCTGGATGGTCTCGAGACTCTTGGCATTGCATTCATCTCAACAAATGGAAAGTATACCATAAAATTCCTGACCTCTACCTTATAACTGAATGACAAGTGGTAAATGACTTATCCTAAGATACCCAGACTCTGATTCCATTGGAATTTCTGGTGAATAGTAACCCCACATCCAGGGTGTTGGTGATGGGAGACTTCAGTGCCAGCATCTTCATTTTACTCCTTCTATACCAAGCCCTATCTATTTTATAGGCGAGGAGACCAGGTTTATGCCCCATGATCCTAGGATGGCCTCTATCAAGCCTGATGTAGGGTTATACTAATACATAATACACTTGTTCTTGAATCTTCTGTTATTAAAAACCACTGGGCAGTTTTCCTGAGGGAGCAGTGGGACAGGCAATGATACAGAGAAGGCCGGCACTAAGGGAAGATAATTATGTGATCAATGATTGTTCGAACATAATTGCTATGATTGGTATCAATATAAAACACTGCAACTTTATCAACTGCACAAATGTCCAGATTCAAGAATTGAATGGACTTCAAACTTAATTACAACCAAATTAATGATTGCTTCTTATTTAGCTTTATTGGCAGCAGGTTTGAAACATTAACCACATAACCATATAACAATTACAGCATGAAACAGGCCATAAAATTCCCATCTAGTCTACACTGATTTAAGTGAACTCCATTGACCATTCTTTTTCTCTCAATGATGCTGCTTAACCTGCTGAGTTTCTCCAGTAGACTTTTTTTTTGTTCCAGATACCAGCCTCTGCAGACTCTCCTGTTTCTCCTAGAGGGAGGTACCAATGTTGCCTTCTCTGTTCTACTTCTCCACCTACATCTTCATTCTTTCCCTCGTTCCCCCCCCCCCCTCCTATGTTAGCCTGCATTATTAGTTGGTAATGGAGGGTGCAGGGTGGGAAGGCCAGTTCTGCAATATAAGATCTCTCCATAGCCATCAATGCAAAAGAAACGTGACCTAGGGACATTTTTGGTTTGGTCAAATATACTGTGGTTGGAAGAATGCTTTTCATTATGGCTTTGCTCTTGCAAAGAGCCAGGTGGTTAGAGGAGAGACCCTATAAACAAATGGTTCAAAGGTTAAGGCCACAGTGTTTGTCACGGAATGAACAAGTCATGATTGCTCCCCTTGATTGACAGTTGCTCCAGACCAGCTTGACATACAGCACCATATTATGGTACACTTACTACAGAAATGATCTGCCCAGAACAGAGCAAGTGGAGCAAAGGTATGATATGCTGGTTTCCTAAATGAGGAGAAACTGGATAGACTGAGATCGTATTCTCTAGTGTTTAGGATAATGAAAGATTTCTCCATAATATATTTCTTAAAGGGTTTAACAGGCTAAATACAGAGAAGATGGTTTTTCTCACTGAGGGCTAGAACCAAGGGCCATAGTTTAAGAATAGATGGGTTAAGATTGAAACGAACAATGATCTTGATGGACCTTTGGAATTCTCAGCCTCAAAGATCTATGAAGGCTCATTCATTGTGTCCATTCAAAACATTGATTGAAAGATTTCTGGACATCAAAGGAAGTTGGGATTAGTTCAGGAAGATTATTTTGAGATAGAAAAAAATTAGCCATGATTTTAATATTTGCATTGCAAGATCAATGGATGGGTCAATCTTGCTCTTAATCCTTATGTTCCTGTGTTGTAAGAATAAATAGAGTTCAAGTTGCAAAATACTGGTTTGTTACAATATGATTCTGATCACATCAATATGTTCAAGAAATTTGTCATATTATGCAATTAGTAACATTCACAATTCATCATCTTTAAGTAAATAGTCTCCATCAGCTTCTACTTTTCCCAGCATTAGCAAGTGTATGAGTCTTTAATAATCCTTGACATCTCTCAGCCAACACTATACTTTGAGACAAAATCTGCTCAATCAATCCAGGAAACAAGCAATTCTCAAGAGAAGACTAAGCAATTCCCTTCAATCCCATTTGCTGTTCCATAGATCATATGACAACAAGTGAATGCTTTTCTTCTCAGTTTAGAACTTGGAACCACTTCTAATGCCAGCCCAAAAACATTTTCTTTGTCAATGGCAAAATAAGCTCATTCCTAACTTCCTGTCACATAAAAACACACATGACAAACATGTTTTAGTTCAACCACATCAGTGTTTTACCAGAGATCGTTGCACAGAGTTATTGCACAAAGTGTTAATAGAATAAGTAAAGCATGTAAAATCATTATTCCAGATTGAATAATATCAACTGCATCATGTTGCATTTCATTGTGCAGAAAGTTGTGATATGTTCCTGCTGTCCTCAGAGGAGAAGAAATTCATAGACACCATGAGTCACCCTCATTGTTATTGGCTCAGTCTATTCCCAACTCTGTTTAGATGCTTGTGGCTGCAGTTTGTGGCATATCTCCATCAACACTCTTTGCAAATGCTCTTGGCTGAGAAGTGTGTACAAAAAAAAAAACAAAAAAAAACTGCTTGCAAAATGCAGTTGACTGATGGGGCCTCCTGTAGAGAATTTTTCTTTCCCTCCTCCTCTTCATCATTAGCCCCTTTCACACTGGCCCCTTATCCTAGTAATTAACGGCCAATATACCAGTTAAGGGGCCAGTGTGAACACTCGCCAATCAGCATGCAGGTGTCAAATCACCCCAGGGATGGACCACTTAGGTAGGATGTATTCTCTCTGGGGTAATCTGACGCCTGCATGCCGATTATCCCAGTGTGAAAGGGACATGGACTACCCAGGGACAAAGTAGTGAAGCGTTTTGATGTTTTTGCGTGAGTGCACGAACATGAAGGAAAAAAAAATTTAAAAGAAGGTATAAAGTTTGTGTTTAATTAACTAAATCCTGATCAATGTATTATGATCTTATATTTAAACAAAATTAATCTTGCCCAATTATAACATGATTAAGCATTATGTACAGCACAGTATGAGCCCTTCAACCCCTGTTGTTGTGCCGACCTATATAAACTTTTATAAATTTATAAAGACTTTGGGAAAGATGCAGCGGGAATGAAATACATGCATGCACACCTGCGCACGCGCACACACATAACAAAGTGGATACATACAACAATCAAGGATAGATAGATATGTCTGTGAGAGACAGAGGGAAGGGATAGAGAGACAGACAGAGAGAGAGAGATGGCGGACCTGCCTTCCCAGAATTCGGTGCGGCCGAGAAAGGGCTGTATGCACGGAGCACCCATGGAGGGGTTTCTCTGCTGCACCAAATTCTGGGAGGCCATCACTCAATGTGTCACTCAGATGCAGGGTGGAGGATAGGCACCCCTCTTCCTGCGGATGCCTGGTGGTGAGTGTGAAAGGATGTAGAGAACCGCTTCACAATGGTCCAACGTGAATGGAAAAAAGAGCTTCTTTATTGAACAGCCAATTTACAGGTTAGCCAGTGTGAAAATGGCTTTAATCTGGCAGGTATCCCTGCTCTGTGGACCCTCTCCTCATTAACTCTATCCTGCCTTAGGCTGATTGCAATGACCTTTACAATTTAAAGTTTCAACCTAACTTCTTCAAAACTTCAAAACCACAACATTATCAAGATAGCAAAGAGGGATCTATCGTCACACCAAATCTCTCTCAATCAATTTTGTGTTTAATACCTTTCAAAGTTTCCAAAGAGCATGTACTCTGAAGGTGATAAATTTATTTCGTACCACAATTAAATTAATGATATAATCAATCACCAGCAGGCTAGAAATTTTATTGACTAACCCTTGCAAATAATGCAGGTGGGAGGTTCTGTTTGCTGCAAAATGCTGGATTTTCCATTCATGTCTAACATTTATCATTAGTTAGTGATAATCTTGACATCAAATTAGGATCATATGAGGACTATCAACACACCCTGCCCATTCACTATACTTCCATCAGAAATCACATGCTAAGGACACGCTAAATCACAGGACAGACAGCACACTCAAAAATACATTCAATTAGCACCCATCTAAACAATGAGTGCTCCCTAATCAATCACAGCAATCCATTAATTCAACAAGCTCTTCCAAATTTCTTTGCTTAGAAGTGTATAGAGTTAGTGCTTATTCTCACTGCTTTTCAGAAATAGTTGCATGACATATTGTATCTACACAGAGTTTAGATTTTAATGGAATAATATTGTATTTGTAATCACGAAGGTTAAAAAATAATAATAGGAAAATCTGAAATAAAATAAGTCAATATTAATGCAGGTGTGGGTTTAACATCCTTTCTAAGTCTATTTTTAGCATTCAGGTTAAAGTGTTTGCATAAATTCCTGTGTGTGAAAAATCCCAAGAGAGAAAGCATATGCCAAAATAACACGGGTATGAATTTATGTGAACACATTAGCCCGAGTGCTAAAATAGCACATCGACAAAACAAAACCCACCGGGAGTGCAATTTACTCAGTGTGTTACAGCCAGCACATGCGCTAATTGTGTACTAAGGAGTAGAAATTTGTACTTGCCATTAATTAAGCAGGCGTTAACTTTTATACCTTCACTCTTGAGACTAAGTATTTCCAGTGCTCAGACAGCTGATGTTTAATGCCTTTTAAACCTGTTAACTGTCAAATATCAATTATTATGGAAAGTACAAATTTATTTTATTCCAAAATTATATTTGTTTCACCCATTCAAACCTGGCATCAAAACATCAGAGAAAAATTTTCAGTGCTGAGCATGGTCAACTAACAGGAGGAACCTGTCGATGAAATCTTGCATTGTTGGGCAAGGAATTTTATCAACAAGAGGTAGTGGCATTGAAGAATTTGATTCAAAGTAAAAAGGCTTTCAGGGTTTAGTAACAACAAATAGTGTATCTGGACTTCAATGAACCCTGTGCTCGTACATGAAGCCACAAGTGTGGCTGGAAGGTATACCAACTGACACATTCGTGCAACCTGGAGTGATGACTACACTTTTTAGCCTCATTGAAAGTCAATCTTCAAATTTCAGTATGCAACGATGTATCTCTAAGGTAGCAGGCACATTTTCCCCACCACATTTTGCAGTAGGTTTTCCAATTTCCCACTCTGTCCATAGGGATTGTGGGAACCTTACATTCCCCTCCCCTTAAATGTGTGCCCTCTCGAGCTGAGAACTTCAATTTAGATTCCTTGGTGGTGCACAACTTTTTTTTTTTACAGACAATCCAAACGATATCTGAAGGGCACACATTTAAAATAAGTTTTTATTTAATCTACGTCTTTGAGATGCTCTATTTAGAGGTAGAATTTAAAGTTTAGTTCATTGTTTGTTATCCAGGGTGGCAAAAAGCTGCCACTCTCTAGTGCCATTTTGAATTTTAAAAATAAAGAGAACATGGAGAGCAATTGCCACGTTGGCCGTTATGAATCAAAGTAATAAAGTGTAGCAGTTGGGATGTTCTGGTGAATTTGTATAAGGCATTGATGAGGACAGATTTTGACTATTGTGTGGATTTTTGATCACCTTACTAAAGGAAAGATATCAGTAAGACTGAAAGAGTACAAAGAAGACAAGGACATTGCTGGGACTTGAGGATGGAGTTACAGGGAAAAGTTAAAAAGATTTGGACTTTATTCCCAGGAGTGTAGAAGAATGAGGGGAGATTTGATAGAGGTACATAAAATTATGAGGGATATAGTAAAGTAAATGCAAGCAGGCTTTTCCACTGAGGTTAGGTGAGGCGAGAACCAAAGGACACAGGTTAAGTTTGAAAGGTGAGTTATATACTGGAAACATTATGAAGAAAAATTTCAAGCAGAGAGAGGTAAGAATGTGGAATGACCTGCCAACTGAAGTGGTGAATGATGGCTCAATTTTGACATGGAACAAAAATTTGGACAGGTACATCGATGGAAGCAATATGCAGGACTATGGACTAGCTGCAGGTCAATGGGACTGGGCAGAATTATAATTCAGTATGGATTAGATGGGCCAGAGGCCCTCAGTGCTCTCATGTTCTATTTTTTAAAAATATTTAGACATACTGCATAGTAACAGGCCATTTCAGCCCAAGAGTGTGCCGCCCAATTTGTACCCAATTTAACCTAGACCCTTATAAAGATAGTGATCATTGTTTCAATGCAACTAGCAATGCCTTACTGTTTGATTATACTTGGCTGCCACCAGGGGCTGGCACGGAGCATGTCACACAGTATACAGATCTGTAATGGAGATTTGCAGCCTCATGGCATGCCTCATCTGCTGCTTATATCAACTTTAAAGTAAAGAACCTTTTCCTTCACCCATGTGTTGTCTAAGAACTCACACATATGAATATAAGATGAAACAACCCCTGGAATGTTTGAACGGTGGGAGGACACCAGACCCCCTGGGGAAAACCCATGCAGTCACAGGGAGAATTACAAACTGCATGGAATTCTAACCCCGGTCCTGATCACTGGCACTGTAAAGGTGTTGCACCAACCGTGCTGCCCCAATTCTATGGTAAAAGCAAAGTCACAAGATTAATGATGGCATTGGTAAAATACAGTTCCTAGAAGATTTATTTGTGCGGGCTTCCTGCCATTCCAAGAGCTGGCCAGTCCTGGGCAGATGGATTCTTCGAGCAGCGTCAGTGGCTGCAGTAACAGTCCTGGCTCTAATACCCACCAAATACAAAAAGTTCACTCCTTGCTCAGGATTATTACTCACTCTATAGTGTGGACTGTTATTAACTATAATGTAGCATCACAATATTAGTGTAGTGGTAACCGCAATGCTGTTACAGCGCCAGTGACTGGGGTTCAAATTCAGCGCTGTCTGAACGGAGTTCATACATTCTTCTCATGTCTGTGAGGATTTCCTCTGGGTGCTACATTTTCCCACCATTGATAAATGTAACAGGGCTCACGGGCCAAAAGGGCCTGTTACATTGCTGTATGTCTAACAAAAATGTTGAATTTTCCCTTTGAAACACATTACTTGGAATGAATTCTGGATGCAGAGTACAACCACCTACACCATTATATAATGATGAATGAATGTCTAGCCCAAAAGTTACCACGTTATCACATTTCTGTCTGTGATATTTTGCTGTGTAAATGGTCTAGTGTAATTCTTATATTGCAACAACAATCACATCTAAAACGATTTCATTGGTCACAGAATGCTTCAAGACATCTCGAAATGATAAGGAGGTATATTGACAATGTTCTAAATTCAGTCCATTCACTACTCTTCTGGATCCTGCACCAGACATGGTAGCAACCCTGATAGAGCAATTCTTCCTTCCTTTACTGAGGTACATTATTCACAAAGATCATCCAGCAGCCTATGATCTTCTTGGTAACAATTTAAAGTGGTTCATAAGAGCGGAGTTAAATTAGTGACCTTAATGTTGATGCCTGACATTTTATTATATTTTAAAGTAACAGGACATACAAAATGTCAAAATATTAATCTCACTTAGGAGCTGGACGAGAGTCTGGTCCAATTACCCATCCAAAAGATAGCCTCATTTTACCATAAATATGTCAGAAATGTGTATGATACATAAAAGAAAAAAAATTGTAACTCTTCTTTGAAACTCCATCCTTTCACATATTGCCAGGTTAATCAATGCAATTTATTTGTAAAAACAGGCAGGTTCCAATTATTAAAACATCTAATATACATCAGCAGTGCCTGCCCCTCCATCATTTTTAGGAAACAATATTTAATAATTTTTTTTGAGGCTATTTGAATAAATTCTAATATCTAGATGTCAGTATCCTTGCAAATTACTGATTCAGGCTAATGCAATTATCAAGTTGGAATTCAATGTGATGATGGAAAAAACTGTCAAACATTAATGAGGAATAAAGCTCAATACCATTGTACCTTTGTAGATAGCGGTCTGATTCCAGTGTGGCTTTCTGCAGGTTTAACAGTGAATCCAGCCAACATAATTTAGTTCACCTCTGCTTGCATACCTAATGTAAAGGCTTCCATGGAAAATATACAGTAAAAATGTGTACTCTTAGCACTCAAAGAAATTATAATTGTATACAAGTCCTTTTGCTTCATCAACTAAAAACTAAAGTAAGTTGGAGTCATCATCTTGTTTTCATTTGCAATTTGGTTGCACGTGTCCAGGATATTGACACGTCAATAATTTTGCTCAAATATATATCTGTGCTACTCAAGGACAACTTTGACTATTATTGCATTTGTTTCATCAGGGAATGGGAAGACATTTCTGGGCAAATACGTTTTGTTGATATAGATTAAATGTATGACTATATGCTATGGAACCCTTGCCCTTCCTTGATTTTGTTTTTAGGTTCAAGGCACAAAATCTCAAGTGACCCAGATTTGATCCTGACCTCTGTGTGAAATTTGCAAGTCCTTCCCATAACCATTTGGATATTCTCTCGTACTCCACTTTCACTCCAAAGTTCCAAAGATGTGCTGGCTAGTGGGAGGTTCAAGATGGAGTTGATGAGCATGCAAGATAGAAGGAAGCTGCAGGGAAATAAGTGGGAGAATGGGATTGAAGCACTTTCTAGGAGAAATAGGACAGGTGAATGGCCTCCTTTACATATTGTAACAAAGTATAAGAGTGGTGATGGTGCCTCAGTTTAACACCTTTTCCAATTTATGGTGCTTCTTATGAAGAGACCAATCTTTGAGGCATAGATGATCTTATCAATGTGGTATAAATTAATTGACAAAATTGTTGCTTTCAATTAAAAGCTCATCTCACATGCTGGGGGATATCTACATTTTTCCTGTTTGGCTGTTAAATAGTATATATAAATAGTGTGTATGTTTAGGAGGGGGAGAGAATTCCAGATCTTACTATAACCATGGCAGAATGATAAGAAAGGACATGTATACAGTACTGAGACAGCCACTGGTGTAGAGAACTAGAAGAAATATATCTCATATTCCCATGGAACAAAGAATGGGAAGACAGAGCAGAATGCACTGCTCTCAGTTTCAGCAGTGGATGGTGTGTGGGGGGGGGGGGGGGATTAAAACTCCTGCTTCATGATTAAACATTTTCTAGAGGGTATAAGAGAGCTATATATTTTTAACTGTTACCTTTGCATTCCCAATGCTTTCTTGTGATGAACTGAGAATTGTTTGGATCTGCAATGCAGCTATGTGAATGATATATAAGACATATATATTATCTTTGCTACATGAAGGACACTGTTTGACCTGCCAATCTTCTCTAACATTTTGTATTTTTACTTCAACCAGAGTGTCTACAGATTTTCGCGATTTACTTCTACCTCTAAGAAACAACCTTTCTACTCAATTTCTGCAGTATGGGAAGTCTTTCTATATATTCACTTTTGGAAGCTGGATATTGCTGGCAAGGCCAACATTCATTGTCCATCCCTAAATGCTTGGGTGAAGTTGCAACAATCTTCTTGTTGTTTAGCGATGAAGGAAATATATTTCCAACTCAGGATGGTGCACAAATTGGAGGAGACCCTCCATATGGTGGTGTAACCATAATGCCTGCTTCTTGACTTGTGTTTGCAAGGCTTGATGGCAGTGATCAGGGTTTCGAAGCAATTGTTGGAACCCACCTAGGTGAATTACTACACTATATTTTGCAAATGATAGACACTAGAATCTTGATGTACTGGTATTTGCTGAAGACAACGAGGCAGGCTACTTTGTGCTGGATAATGTTGAGCTTCTTATGATTTATTAGAACTACAACTGCCCAGCCAAGTACCCATTATATTTTCAATGTTTCTCTTGTGGAAAAGTCTAGGGGTATCAGAATGTGAGGTACTCACTGCAGGATATCCTATCTCTGACTTGTCCTTGCAGCTACAATATTTATATGACTGGTCTGGTTGGATTTCTGATCAACAATGATCCCTGAGATATTGATAGTAGGACATTCAGTCAAGGTAATACCATTGTATGTCAGGCTAGATGGTTAGATTCGCTGTTGTTGGAGTTGATCATTACCTGACATACACACTATTTTCTGCTTATCAACTCAAGCCTGAATTTTGCCTGCAACCTTCAGGAAAAGATTGTCTACATTTGCAGACTCAACTCTATCAATGGGTATCAAGCAAGATCTATATTACCCTTTTATGATTTGCAAGGAGACAGATCCATGGATGCAACTTGAAGCCTCTATCTATTGTTTTTAGAAATAAGTGGGATGTGATGTGATAGTGTTTTTCGTGATTCATCATGAAAAGAAATGTGTAACCCAGGACTCTCTGCTTTATGAGCTGTTCCCAGGCACACACACTGTGACAAACTCTGACTACTGTTGGACATCTACAACTTGCTCTACTTGAAACCTGTTGCTAACTTCTCAGAGGAAGGAGCCTCCTGTAACTGGATGTTGTAGGCTGACACAATGTGGAAAACCACTGTTACACCATGATTGGCTGCTATCAGCTGGACATGCCTCCTGAGACTGCTCCTACCCATAGCCCCTTGCAGGCCACCCCTCTCCTTTTCCTCTAATCAGTCAAAGAGGTGGATGGCTGTTTGATAGTGTTCTAGTCTTTGGCTATTAAAAGCCTGATTGTTTCACTACTCAGCATTTTGTGAATTATTAATGGCACATCACGGATTCCAATATCCAGGATGAGGTGCTATGGAACCTAATGAACGCAAGGGCTCTGAGGGAAAGGCATGACTTAAGGCCTTGCCACCATAGCCTGTTAAGAAACTGAAATATGAATGTTTTGTATTGTACAGAACAAAGCATAGTTTGAAAATAAAAGCTGAATGTCCAGACTCCAGTGGGCAGTGATTGCTGCAACAACAGAGACTTTCATTTGCCACTTTGAGTTTCTGGGTCCTTTGAATGCACTCTGCTTGCCTTGCATTAAGGCAGAGGGTCCATGGGGAAATTATCCTCAACAAGTCAATCAGGCCTTGTGTAAAATACAGCAAATTATGAACAATTGATTGGATTATTCATGCTTTTCTCTCTTGGCAATGCAAATCTTCAGAACAATGTCACAGTTCATTATTCCTATCCTATTCACATGTAATCAGAGAGTTTCCAGTGAGGCTACCTAAGTTTTAATGTAGGTCTCATTTATTCAATTTCTAACCTATATTTAAACTTATATTTGTAATAACCTTACAGCCCTTCTCATTTTTAGGTTTCCCTGTAGTATGTATCATTTCTTAGCTGAACAAAATGGCAACTGATGAGGTCCCAGGCTCCCTATGTAACTACTCAGTCTTGAAAGTGGGTGATGTAGATTGCTATATCTCCATTCCCTCAGCTACTACAAAGTACTATGCATCGATACTCCAATCCAGACAGAGAAATCAATCCACGTTTTTCAGGTATAAAATCATTTTATTTTTGCCACAGTGCCTCTTGGTATCTGACTAATCTTCAGAATAAATGCACTGATTCTGCTTTCACCGCACACCCTGACAATTAATGCAGCAAGAGATAAGAGCATAGGAAAGTATAAAAAGCATCTACTTTGAATTGCTAATGGAAAAATAAAACTAAGAATCTCAGAAAGGTGATGCCTTACTAATAATGATCTTTTGGCATTTCTAAACACATTAATGAGAAAGATCTTGACTTATTCATCTGATACTAATCAAAATTTCTAAAAGGTTTTTGACTTGAAACAAAAACAATTAAATGCTGCATTTAATCTGACTAAACAATGCTGGAAGTGAATGAGGGGTCATTTAAGATTTTTTTTAATTCATGAGGGGCAATGATAATGTAAATAGCCTTTGTTCTAAAACTAAAAAGGGCATAAATTTAAGGTGAGAATGGAAGAAAGGATCTTGATGGGCACCTTTTTCAATCAAAGGATGGAAGATACAGGTATATGCAATGAGCAACCAGAGCGAGTGGAAGTGGAGGAATTGTAATGTATTGTACAGAACAAAGCATAGTTTGAAAATAAAAGCTGAACAAGATTTAGAAGGATTTGGGTTGAGCAAATGGGACTAGCTAATGCAGACAACTTGGTTGGCAATGGATAAGTTGGACAGAAGGATCTATTTTAGAGCTGTAAAGCATTGTAGGCCTTTTCACACTGCCGTGAACAAGCAGGTTATCTGGACAATTTAACCGGTCACCTACCCAGGAATCGTACGGTGTGAAAAGATTGCCAGTCAAAATCGACCGGGCTCAGAGACCTTGGTGGGGGTACTCATAGAGCCCGGCCATGTTCACCCACCAATCCCCTTCTGGCAGGGCAAAACAACAAATGACTTACCAGGAAGGCTTCATGACGTCAGCATGTGTGTGCGTGCATCACATAGGCAATGCACTTCTTCTTTGAGGATTAAATGGCAATATTTTATACTGTACTCCAGTTTAGTTAAAAACGTATGATAAATTGTCAATCACAGTAATCCATCTAAGGATACCTTGTCATCTTCTCATGCTAGACTGTTCCATGTCAACTAAGGCTTTAAATGCAGGAGTTATTCTATTTGGTTATCTTATCAGGTGCTTCCGTTTTGCGTGTTGCTGCACCATGGCCTTGTGGTCCTTATCCAAGTAAATCTATTGACCAGTAATTATATGCAATTAAATTCTGTTGTGTATTAGTAAACATATTCCAGTTGCAAATAAAAGGAAACTGCGGCATTCCCAAATTATCCATGACGCGTTTATACGTGTGAGATGAAACAAACATTGAAATTTAACAGATGAGGCTGTGGAGAAAATGCAATACATTTTGTTAACAGACATTCTCATAACCTTCCACTGGATGCAAAAGTGAGCCGTCAACACATGGACAACATGGTTTTCTTCACTCGTATTGGTGTTGAAGGTTTAAATGTTCAATGCCCAATTGTGAATGCGTAACACGTTGCTGGAGGCAGGACCCCACACTTCTTTAAAATTCCTAGTTGTTGATTTCACAGGGAAGTTAGGTTGCAGTGTGAAAGGCCCAGGAGGTGTAGCCTTCCTGGGAACTTTACCCAGGCCCTAGGAGGGTCACGTTGGTTCACTGATGTGAAAAGGCCTTGTGACTACAATTTTTTAATGCAAAATGTAATTCCTTTTTCTGAAAATAATTTCACTAACTGCAACTGTTCTCTCACAGTGAACCATCAAAGAGTCAAACCAAATGCCCCCATCACTGGAATTGCACTCTGATAACCCACACATGATTCCTGAGTCTCAACCCATTCTTGGCACTCAACTACTGTCTTCTTACACAGGCAGATGTCAAATCCCTCTATTGCAATGAAGAATGCATGTGTAAATTGTACTTCATTTAACATCAAAAAACAATTTAACTGTTGTGGAAAGGTAAAAGTAACATTTTCACCATTATGCAATTGGAAATTTTCTACAGTGGCACCAAGACAAAATAATATCCAAATAATAAAGTGGCAGGAGGAACTCAGCTGGTCAAAAACCATCTGTGGAGCCAAAAGGGTTGAGACTCTATATTATGACTGAAAACATAGAAGGACAATACCTGCACAAAACGGTGAAAAAGAGTGAAACAGGCACTAGTAGGTGATAGATGAAATTTGGTGAGGTGCCGGGGGGGTGAGGTTGATGTGAAGGTGGAGCCAGGTGGGGAAAGGAGAGGGAGGATTTTAGAGCCAGAGGCACTGGCTGAAAGGTAGAACAGATGAGGGAAAAAAACTGGGCAGATGGAGCTGGAGGAGGGAAGAGGAAAGGAGAAGACAGAGGCTTCAAGGTGATATATGTATATAGAACAAGGAAAGAAGGGGATGGTGGGCAATTGTAGCAGTCAGGGATGGGGAGAGTAGGCAATGGGGGAAGAAGCCCAGGTTGGCTTGTGGTGCATGTGTGGGGGGGGGGGGTGGGGTCAGATGGAACCAAGTGGGCGAGGGTAACAAATCCAAATAATGAAGGATGGGGGTGGAAAAAGTGAATAAAGAGAGAGAGAACATAGGAGTGGAAAAGGAACACAAAGGATGACGATTCCCTGAAATTCAAAAATTCAATGTTCACACTTTGGAGTAGAATATGAAGTGCTATCCTACTCATTTGTATTTGATCTTCTCCATCACTAAAGTAGTGGAAATGGCTTAGGATAGATAAGGACATAGTGGGACTGAGAAAGGATTGAAATAACCTGCAAATGGAGCTCAATTTAGTCAGTGCAAACAGTACACAGGTGCTCCACAAAAAGGATGCTTGATTTGCACTTGGACTCATCAGTGTAGAGCTGACCATATCGAGAGCGCCGAGTGCAATAGAAGAGGTTGAGGAGAGGCAGATAAACCTCTGCCTCATCTAGAAGGGCTGCTTAGGCCTCCGGAAGGTGGTGAGGGAGGAGATACAAGTGTTGCACTTGTCCAGTCCCAATCACTGGAGGAAACATCTATTGTCTCATGAAGAGCCAATCATAGATTTTGTTGGCAGAAAGAAACTTCAGAAATTCTGGCTTCCTGACAAATTGGCTGACAGTACAGGAGTTGAGTTATGTTGTGACTACTCTAGGCCTTACAATGCTCTTTCTGGCATTTATTGCGGATTGAAGTATTGCTCATATATTGCATTTCTTCAATGTTGTAATTTGATCTGTGAGTAAAGGGAAATATGAAACAGAGTTAGGATGAAGAGAATGTATTCTGATTTGATGAAATGTGCCGAATCCAGATATCTTTGGATATCTACTGGGATCTTTGCTTTTTGACTTATATGTTAATACTTGTATGAAGTAAGAAAAATGGCCTTAAAAACCTTTTATTCTGTGAAAAAAGGGTGGTAAGCTTTACTGTGCTGCAAGACAACAAGCATTCCTGTTGCAGGACTCCTGCTGCCAAACTCTGTGATATTAATGCATGGGGCATGAGGTCCTATTAAATGCCTGCTCCATAGTACCCTTCATTTATGGGAGTTATGGAAAGGAATATAAAGAGAGGGTGAGATGGAAATAGCCTGGAGGATCAGTGTCACAAAAGTTGCTAGCAGTTAGGCATCCAATCAGAGTCTGATGGGGTTGAGATAGGGAGGGGTGGCCAAAGTTAGTTGGTGTGGGAGTGACCTGTTTACCAGAAATTATGGTGTGGCTAGTAAAGGTTAGGCTGAAGGCTGGTTGTGGCAAGTGTACCTGAGATCGGGGCCTGGCTCCAAAGATTGTGGCATTGGATTCGTGGGAGATAATAAGAGCATGATAGTTTAAGACTACACCAGCATTCAGCGAGATCATGGTTGAACTCATCTTGGCCTCTGTTCCATTTTCCTTCCTGTTTCTCATAGCTTGTGATTCCCGTGCAGATCAAAAATCTGTTGCCTTGGCCTTGACTCTAATCACTAAAATCGCTCCAAAGCTCTCCAGGGAAGATTCACAATCTTCTGTGAAAGGAAGTTACTCCTCACCTCCAAAATAGATTCTCCTCTATTTTTTTAAAACTTGTGTATCTAATCTCAGATACCCCCACAAATAAAATCATTATTGCTGCACTTACCTTGTTGAACTCTGTTAGAGGATTGCACTCTTCAGTACAGTTACCCTCATTCTTCTAAACTCTAGTGGGTGCCTCAACTAACTTAAACTTTCTCTGTACCTCAAGGCCTTCATCGCAATTTTACAAAGAGGAAGGAAATCACAAAAATCTGTAGACATCATACTTGAAGTAGAAACACAAAATGCTGGAGAAGCTCAGCAGGTCAAATAGTGTCTTTTATGTTGCAAAAGTCAAAATACATAACCGACGTTTTGGGCTTGAGGCCTTCATCAAGGTATGAAAGAATGCCAGCAGACGTCTGATCAAAATGTTGTGGGGGGGGGGGAAGGAGGGGTGGCAAAGGCAGGAGATGATGTGTGGAGAAAGGAGGGAGGGGCAGCAGCAATGAGGGGAAGGAGGGATGGCTGGGTGGGTAGAGGGGGTAGGGAGGAGAGAACTGGAAAAACAGGAAAGGAAGAGGGGAAAAAAAGGTCAGCAAGTTGAGCAGAAAGCAAAGAAATCAATGTTAATGCCATCCCAGACGGAAAATATGGTGTTGTTCCTCAAATCTGTGGGTGGTCAGAGTAGGATAGTACCAAAGGCCATAGTCAGACATGTGAGTCTGGGAGCGTGATGGAATTGAAATGGTTGGCTGATGGGAGGTGGCTGTGGTTGCGGACAGAGAGGAGATGCTCAGCCAAGCGATCTCCCAATCTACAACCAGTCTCTCCGATGTCGAGAACACCACAAAGGGAGCACCAGATGCAGTAAATAAGTTCTGCAGATATACAAGTGAAGTGATGCTCAAAATGAAGCACTTTGTTTCCCAAAAGACCCTCCAGGCACAGGTCAATCCACCAAAAAGGTCCAGTCATTCACAGAGCACGCTTTGCTCTGAATTCCACAAAAATGGTTGGCTACAAGGGTTGCTTCAAAAAGCTGTTTTCTCTTCAGCAATCAAAATGGTTCTTCCCTGCAAAATCACAATGTTTGAAAATGTATCAAATCTGGAAGAGACTTATCAAATTGTCGCTGGGCTGTGATTTGTGGTGTGATGAAATGTTAAATGTTAACTGTGACCATTCATTTCCTCCTCTCTATACTATCCTTTAGAGTAATAATCCCATTTTAATAAAACAGGAGCTCGTAATGCCACAGAGTGTGGATTATACAATAGTATGAGTAGGGAAGCAGTAAATGAGAATATGTGAATCTTTCTCAGGATCCCAAGTGTTACTAATTGAGGTGTCACAAGGTTCCCGGGCTTCAGATGTAGAATACAAAGATGAAAAGTACAGAGACTAATACATTACAAGGTGCTAATGCTAAAAATCCAAGTAGGCAAGTGAATAGTAAGGGATACATGTGAAGGAGAAAGTTAACAAAGGGTCCTGGAGAGGTTTAGTGAATGAGCAAAGCAATGTGAGATGAAAAATCAATGGTTATTTGCTGAAATAATAGAAAAATAGAGAGTTTCTAAACAGCAAGAAATTGTTGGTTTACAATGGGATTTTGAGAAAGGGGATTGTGAGAGATGAGTAAAACTAATATGAAAATATGAGTGATGAAGAAAGCTAGTATGGATATATGTGTAATGAATAAAGCCAGTATGAATAGGATAAGGATAGATAATAGAATGTAGGAAGTAAAGTTAGTCTGAATAAGATAAGGGTCTTCTAGCCTTTTAGACAGAATTAGCAAGTTCTGCATATAAGAAGTTAGTAAGCCCTGAGGGTCAGGAAGGTGTGAATAAGGACAAAGGCAAGTGTGTGAATAAGGACAATAAGGACAATGACATGATGGGACACTGACAGGATACCCCCTGGTCCTCCAAGTTCACAGAAACAGCACGTAGGCAGACAGGATTGCCTAATGCCAAACTCATCCAGGAGGCAGAAGAATGTAAGGGGGAGGGTATTCCTATACTGAAATAAACTGTATAAAAGTTGGGTGAGCCCCAGTGTGTGTGTGTGTATTCCCAGGGTAAGGGGAAAGCACCCAACTTTGCATTGTTGTATAATAAATGTTCTTTGTTCTCAATTTTTGTCTCGAGCAATTTCTGTGAAGGTACTTCTGTTTCTCACAAATGGGGGGTCGTCCGGGAACCCACTCCCTCCACTGACAGAGTGCCCAATGACGAGGGTAGGTGAACCCCGGGTGATTCAGCTGGACTCACGGATGGCGGGTGACTGGTCAGTGGAAGAAACGAGTGATATCCGAGAAGAGGCATTGAGAACAAATGATGGGAGGATATTAAGGAAGCGCGCTAGGAATAGCTACTGGATCCCGGTAAGAGGAATTTTACTTACCTGTTAGTATGGGAGGTGTGAGTAGCAGGGGAGATAATCCTAAGGAAGGATGGGACAATCAGATAACTAAGCAAAGGATTAATGCTATCTGATTGGTGTGCGGGGAGAACCCGCGGGAAAGACAAACAGACCATGGTCAGGTATTGCTGTCTGGAATGGGTTAAAAACCTGATAAAAGGGAATTCGGTATATTGGCCAAAGTTCGGATCCGATGAGGACTGGATGTGTCAGGCATTGAACATCTGGCTCTATCAAAACCAAAGAGATAATATTGAGAGCAGAAAATATGCAGCCTGCTGGCTCAGTGGATCTGTTGATCAACTGGTTTTGAATGAAAAGGAATGTAAAGACAAAAAGGATGAGGAACCTTTTGTCCCTGAAACACAAAGATGGGATGTGTTACATTCCCTTCCTCCACCTTATGCTCCTCCTATGCTGGCTTCTATCTTTCCCCTCTCTCCTATGCTCTACCCTTCTTCACCTTCCCCTCCTCCCCCACAGCTAAAGAAAGGAGAAGAAAGTAGGGGTGGTATGATGACCCATTCACAAAGTACTAGATTACCACCTCAATTGACAAGAGAGGGAGGAGACTTGGATTCAGAACAGTGTGAGACCCTCCAGGTGGAAAAGGCAGAACCCTTTGATTCATTTCCCGGAGAGCAGGAACCTAGACATTATAAAGGAGAGGATAAGCCAGAAATTAACTGGATGAGACCTTTACGGGAAGTTCCCGTGGGAGGGGCTCTCGGGTTCATAAATGTGCCCCTGACTAGTACGGAGATGCATAACTTTAAGAGAGAAATTACCTCCTTGATAGAGGATCCTCAGGGATGTGCCGAACAATTAGATCAATTTTTGGGACCAAATATATATACATGGGATGAGTTAACATCAACCTTTAGGGCACTGTTCACCTTGGATGAACGTGGAATGATTCGCCAGGCAGGGATTAGAGTCTGGGATAGGGAACACCAAGGGGGACCAGAGGCGATACCTGGGGAACTTAAATTCCCCCTGGCAAAACGAAATTGGGATAAGAATACTAATGATGGTCGCACATTAATGGAGGAATATAGGGTTAATCTGATAAAAGGAATCAGGGAATCTGTTCCAAAGGGACAGAATTTTAAGAAAGCATTTGAGGTTCCCCAAGGTCCCGAGGAGACCCCCTCTGCATTTCTGAATAGATTGCATACGGCCATACAGCAATATGGGGGTCTGGATATAGAATCCCCAGCGGGTGAAGAATTGGTATTAACGGGCTTCGTTACAAACTCAGCCCTAGACATTAGAAGGAAATTGCAGAAGACTGAGAATTGGCATGAACAGGGAATAACACAGCTTTTACAGATCGCACAAAGGGCATACATCCAGAGGTCTGAGGATAAACAGAAAGGAAAGGCTAAGATTTTGATGCAGGCAGTCAAGGAAGTCGTGGAGGGACAGCAAGGAAAGGGTAGGGGCTGTGTGCCAGCTCCTGGATATTGGGAGGAGCACCGGGAGTGGGAGAGTAGAGACCAGAGCAGGGGCAAGGGTAGAGGGGAATTCCAGGGACGACGACCATTTCCGGGACCTCGTGGTAATCCCGATAGGAATTGGGAAACAGGAGCATTAGTTTGCTACCATTGTAAAAAGGAGGGACATTTTAAGAGAGAATGCCCAATGCAAGCCAGGGAGACGTGATCTTACGCGCTGATGGAAGCAGATTATGAATAGGGGGCTCACGGTTCTCAGTCAATACACACTGTGAGGGTGCACGGAGAACCATTGGTAAATTTAAGCATAGGACCCCACAGTGACAAGATGACCTTTTTAGTAGATTCTGGGGTAGCCCGGTCTAGTATTTTACATCCACCCGAGGGTGTTAAGATAGAGGGGTCAGTGATGATTTCGGGAGTAGGAGGAAGAGATTTTACGGTCCCTGTATTAAAGGATGTAAGAATACAAATGGGAGAAAAGATAATAACAGAGGATATTTTACTAGTTCTCCAAGCTGGAGTTTGTTTGTTAGGATGAGATTTACAGGACCAATTGGCTATCGGCACCAGACCACAGGAATCAGGTATCGGGGTTCAATTGTATGTATTAACCGAGGAAGATCGGGAACTAATAAATCCTGGAGTATGGGCAAAAAGAGGCAATAGAGGAGTGTTAGATATTCATCCCCTGCAAGTTACTTTAAAAGATCCTGAGGAAGTAATTAGACGAAAACAGTACCCAATTCCTATGGCTGGCCAAAAGGGGCTGCAGCCAGTAATTGACCAGTTGGTGAAAGATGGTATACTCGAACCTTGTATGTCACCTTTTAATACCCCAATTTTACCTGTCCAAAAACCAGACGGTACCTATCGATTAGTGCAGGACTTGAGGGAGCTGAACAAAATTATTCTCACCCGTCACCCGGTTGTACCTAATCCCTATATGATAATGGGTAAAATCGATCCCCATAGTAAATGGTTTAGTGTAATTGACCTCAAAGATGCTTTTTGGACCTGTCCGTTAGCAACGGAGAGCAGAGACATGTTTGCCTTTGAATGGGAAAATCCTTTTACTGGACGCAAGAATCAATACCGGTGGACGGTCCTTCCCCAGGGCTTTACAGAATCACCAAATTTATTCGGCCAGGTCTTAGAACAAATACTAGACGAGGCCCCTCGGAGAGAGAATTGCCAGTTGATACAATATGTTGATGATTTGTTAATCACGGGAAAAACATATGAATTAGTTAAACAGTATACTGTTGAACTTTTGAATTTTCTGGAGAATAAGGGTCTCAGGGTGAGCGAATCCAAATTACAATTTGTTCAAACAGAAGTTAAATACTTAGGTCATCTGGTGAGTCAGGGGACTAGGAAAATAAGTCCAGAGAGGATACGTGGTATTCTACAGATCCCACCTCCCAAGAATGCCCAAGGACTTAAGAAATTCCTTGGTTTAGTGGGATACTGTAGAATCTGGATTGAAAATTATTCTAGCCTGGTCAGATTTCTCTATGATAAACTCACGATTCTAGGGGGCGAAGCTGTTGTCTGGACAGAGGAAGAGATTAAAGATTTTAATTTGGTGAAACAGCGCCTTATTAGTGCCCCAGTGTTGGCTTTACCCGACCTAAATAAGCCATTTGACCTATATACCAATGCGAAAGGAGTACTAACACAAGAGAGGGCAGGCTGTAGACAGCCAGTTGCTTTTCTGTCAAAAGTTTTAGACCCTGTTTGTTGTTGTTGGCCAGAATGTGTGCAAGCCATCACAGCCACTGCTATTTTAGTTGAGGAAGGACGAAAGATTACGTTTGGTGCCCCGATGATAGTTCACATCCCTCACACAGTCCACAATATTCTCTTACAACATGCTGGAAGGTGGCTTACAGACTCTAGAATTTTTAAATATGAAGCGATCCTAATGGATAGGGATGATTTGAACCTGATTATGAATAAAGGACACAATCCAGCAGCTTTCTTGGTTTCTCCAAATTCTGACAATACCATAAATGATTTAGAGCATGTATGTTTAGAGGTAATAGATTTACAGGCCAAAATTAGAGAGAATTTAAGCGATGGGCCTTTACAGGAGGGTGAAAGGTGGTTTATTGATGGATGTTCCCGTTGCATTGATGGCACTCGCTATAGCGGGTATAGTGTAGTGGATGGGAAGGAAGGAGTAGTGATTGAAGCCGGTCGCCTTCCCGGTCAGCACAATCTTGTGAATTGTATGCCCTCTGTAGAGCTCTCCAGGGTCTAGAGAACAAGGTGGGCACGATCCACACAGACTCAAAGTATGCTTTTGGTGTAGTGCACACCTATGGGAAGATCTGGAAAAGCGGGGAATGATAACTGGGAAAGGACAAAAGTTGATCCATGAAAACTTAATTGTCCAATCTCTAGATGCTCTTACATTACCTGAGGAAATAGCTGTAGTTCATGTACGGAGCCATCAAAGTGGTGACAGTCCTGAAGCACAGGGGAACTTACAGGCAGATGCAGCTGCCAAACAGGCTGCGCTCACAGAGAAAATAGACATGCAACTGTTACTGCCCACCCCATATGAGGTTCAAAAGACTCCCATCTTTTCACGGGAAGAGGAGGTTTACATGAAAGACCAGGGAATGCGTCAAACTGTTGATGGGTTGTGGTGGACGGCAGAAGGACGCCAAGTGCTGAACAGAGCCTTGGCTCGGCAAATTATTGATCAGCTCCACCAGCAGACACACTGGGGAACACAGGCACTTGTTGATACTTTTGTACGGTCTTTTCATTGCTCGGGAATATACACTATAGCCAAGCAGAGTACTCGTGGTGGTCCAATCTGTCAGAGAGTAAATAAGAAAGTTATGCACCAGGTAATGCCTGGCGGTCGCAATCTAGCTGTACGCCCGTTTTAACGGATACAAATTGATTTTACGGAATTACCTAAGATAGGGGTTTACAAATACTTCCTGGTGATGATAGATCATTTCACACGATGGGTTGAGTCTTTCCCGACCCCTAATGATCGTGCCAGCACCGTTATCAGGATACTACTGGAGTCTGTGATTCCACGATATGATATGATTCAAACCATTGACTCAGTTCGAGGTACACATTTTACCTCTCAGGTACTCCAGGGTGTGTGTAAAATACTGGGAATAGATTGGCAGCTACATACCCCATGGCACCCCCAGAGCTCAGGCCATGTTGAACGAATGAATCAGACTTTGAAAAATCAGCGCACTCGACTTCATGAGGAAACTGGCCTCTCCTGGATTAAATGCTTACCCTTAGCTTTAATTAGGACTCGCACAGCTCCTCGTAAGGACCTTGCTGTCTCACCATATGAAATGATGTTTGGTCTTCCTTACATGGGATTCCACACTGATACCCCTATCCCTGAGGCTAATGACCAGTACATATCTAAATATTTACAGGGGACTTTCTACTTCTCTGTATGACTTACGACAGAAGGGTTTATTAGCTCAAACCTCACCCATGGAGTATCCTATTCATTCTATTAAACCTGGTGATTGGGTATACGTAAAAGCATAGGAAGATCACCAACTAAAACCTATCTGGGATGGCCCCTATTGTGTACTTTTGATTACAGACACTGCCGTGCGAACGAAAGAAAAGGGATGGAGCCACATCCAACGAATTAAACGAGCTGCTGAACCACAGACTAACGACATTGATAATCTACCCTCCACCTGGCATGCAGTCCCTCATCCTTCTGATCTAAAAGTTACGCTGGGAAAAAGTGCTGTAATGCTGTTTTTACGATTTGTTGTAATGTTCACTTGTTGGTTCCCAATTTTTGGGAAATCACCAAATTGCTTACGATGTATTAGGTCCTCCTGGAACAGGGGCAGCAGAGGTGACAATTATTTAACTTTAGAATGTCGACAGGGTGCAGGTATAGGGTATAGTCATAGTGGGTTAATATAGGATCCCAACATGGACCAGGGGAACAGAATGGCCCTCAGGGAGTAGATTTGATTTGTATTTCAGCCTCTACAGGTATTAAAAAGAGGAGTTTAAAAGAGATAGCACAAAGAAGATGGTGGGACAATGACAGACAGAATGTTAGTCAGGATTGTACATGTAGCAGAGATAGAGTGAATACATATGCTAATGTTCACAGACAGGCTGCAACTCACAGGTTCAGTGATACTTATGCTAATGTTCGCAGACAAGCTGCAACTCACAGGTTAAGTGACAAGAAACCCCCCTCCCCAACTTGGTCTCCTGTAAATCATCCTTTGGGTCACACAGACATTCGGAATGTTAAGAACCACCACTGTAAGGGGAGTTCCAGTTGTAAACGACGTAAGCTGCTCCAGAACACCACAGCTGCTTGGCATTTAAATCGTTTAATCAGACTCCAGGCAGTCTTGGAGATCATCACCGAACAGACAACAATTGCCCTGAATTTATGGGCTGAAGAAAGACAACAGATATGAGCCACAGTTCAACAAAACCGCCTGGCTCTCGATTACTCATTGGCTGCTGAAGGCAGCGTTTGTGAAAGACTGGTTAATGACAATGCTCACAATGGTCAGGCAGTTAAAGACACTTCTTCAGGAGTTCAAAAATTTTCCCATGCCCAGGTTCAGACTTGGCAACCTCGGTCCGGTGTGGGATGGACTAGACTTTTTTATTGGTAACTGGAGTCTGATACCCAAAGCCCTTATAGCAGCTGGACTCGCTATTCTGGCCATTATGGTGCTCCCCTGCCTAAAGACTTGTGTGCAGTATTTAATTCAACGGACCCCTCATCAGATCACTATAACCCAAAGGATGTATGTTTCCCAAATTCTGTCTGATGATGCTGAGACTGCAGTTCATTTACTGACTCACTGGGAAAGAGACCAAGTTACATTCCAGTTGAGAATTCACGAAGCGTAGCTAAAAGAAAAGTGAGGATTGTGAGAGATGAGTAAAACTAATATGAAAATATAAGAGATGAAGAAAGCCAGTATGGATATATGTGTAATGAATAAAGCCAGTATGAATAGGATAAGGGTAGATAATAGAATGTAGGAAGTAAAGTTAGTCTGAATAAGATAAGGGTCTTCTAGCCTTTTATAGACAGAATTAGCAAGTTCTGCATATAAGAAGTTAGTAAGCCCTGAGGGTCGGGAAGGTGTGATTAAGGACAAAGGCAAGTTTGGAATAAGGACAATAAGGACAATGACATGATGGGACACCAACAAGATACCCCCTGGTCCTCCAAGTTCACAGAAACAGCACGTAGGCAGACAGGATTGCCTAATGCCAAACTCATCCAGGAGGCAGAAGAATGTAAGGGGGAGGGTACTTCTATACTGAAATAAACTGTATAAAAGTTGGGTGAGCCCCAGTGTGTGTGTGTGTGTGTGTGTGTGTGTATTCTCAGGGTAAGGGGAAAGCACCCAACTTTGCATTGTTGTATAATAAATGTTCTTTGTTCTCAATTTTTGTCTCGAGCAATTTCTGTTAAGGTACTTCTGTATCTCACAGGGATCATGGAATACAAGTTAATATGCAGGTCCAGCAAGCTATTTGGCAGGCAGATGATGCATTAGATTTTATGTTAAGATGTTTGGAGTAGAACAGGAAGCAAGCCTAGTTTGAATTGTGCATGGTTTTAGAACAACAATGCTTGAAGTCTTTCGTCTTTGGCTTGGCTTCGTGGACGAAGATTTATGGAGGGGGTAAAAGTCCACGTCAGCTGCAGGCTCGTTTGTGGCTGACAAGTCCGATGCGGGACAGGCAGACACGGTTGCAGCGGCTGCAGGGGAAAATTGGTTGGTTGGGGTTTGGTGTTGGGTTTTTCCTCCTTTGCCTTTTGTCAGTGAGGTGGGCTCTGCGGTCTCCTTCAAAGGAGGTTGCTGCCCGCCAAACTGTGAGGCGCCAAGATGCACGGTTTGAGGCGATATCAGCCCACTGGCGGTGGTCAATGTGGCAGGCACCATTAGATTTCTTTAGGCAGTCCTTGTACCTTTTCTTTGGTGCACCTCTGTCACGGTGGCCAGTGGAGAGCTCGCCATATAACACGATCTTGGGAAGGCGATGGTCCTCCATTCTGGAGACGTGACCCATCCAGTGCAGCTGGATCTTCAGCACCGTGGACTCGATGCTGTCGACCTCTGCCATCTCGAGTACTTCAACGTTAGGGATGAAAGCGCTCCAATGGATGTTGAGGATGGACCGGAGACAACGCAATGCTGCAGAAAACTCAGCAGGTACTTTATTTATACAGCTAATTTAAAGATACATGATCAACATTCCGGCCTTAGACTGGCGCCTGAGTATTTTGTCATACATTGATGAGGGGCTCAAGCCTGAAACAATGTATCTTTATCTTTGTTACGTAAAGTACACTATTTGGCTCACTGAGTTCCTCCAGCATTGTGTTTTTGCATCAATTTCAGTGTCTGCAGACTCTCATGTCTTACTCTTTGTTCCATTTCTATTTCTAAGGAAGGAAAGAAGAACCTGGTCAGCAATTTCTGGATTGACTCCTGGTTGCTTTATGAGAAGAGGTTGCGTAAGATTGGATGATGTCCTTTGGAGTGTGGAAGGATGAGAAGTGATCTCAGTTAAACATTAATCTACAAGAGAAGGTGGGTATCTAAATGAAGTGAACTATCTTTAATCAGATCATTTGATGTTTTGCTTCATAGGATTCTTGATAAGTGACTATATTCAAGAATAAGACTGGCATTTTAATGCAATTTAAGGGAATCAAATAATATCAGGAATGAATGCGAAAAGATGAGGGACAAACTTGGTCATGATGTTGTGAACACCCTCAAGAGGGTATATGGGCATTTATTTTATTATTAAGACAAATTGTCAAATATGGGGGGGAGTGTAAAGTTTGATCTAAAATGAACAAAAATGTACTACTTATATTGTTAATAGTAGCTGATGTCCAATCAATAGAATTAATATACATGTTGTAAGTCACAAGAAACAATTAAATTGAAATGTTTGCCTTTATCTCAGGTGGCTAGAATGAAGATTCAGTTTTACAGAGCTTAAAAACAGATGCCATCTGGACAAATGCATTTAGCTTTGAGCATCAAAGATAAGCAAAATATATATATTAAGGGAAGCCACCTAAATGGCAGAAATTATGAGAATAATATGCAAAAAAAATTCTCGAGTTTAGACATTTCAAAGTTGACTTAATTTACGCAGAGGCCCTGTTGGTTACAAATATGCTGACAAATGGAAATCTGACTTCATATGAATTCTCCCAATCAATATTTAAGCTCTGTCAAGCTTGTAATAAAAATAACAAAATGTTTTATTGTTTTCATTCATGATGGGAGACAGCATGTATTCCATTAGCTTAATTATGGGTGGTGTGAAGGTGATTCTTCAATTAAATGAAAGATTTATAGCAAATGTATATAGACAATTTGATACAGGCTACCAAAGAAAACAGATTTCTGACTTAAGGAAATCATATTTTGAACAGTTCAGGAACGGAACCCTTTCTGAACCTGGGATTTGTATCTTTTATTCAATTTATTCATGGAATGCTGGCATTGACCACCTGTAATTGCCTTGGAGAAAATGGTATATCGGTTCCTTCTTGAGCTGATGTGACACCTGATAAAGACAGAAAAAGAGAACTATAGAATATTACAGCACAGAAAATAGGCCCTTTAGCCCTTCTTGTCTGTGTGAAACTATTATTCTGCCCAGTCCCACTGACCTGTACCCAGTCAATAACCCTCCATTCCCCTCCCATCTATATACATGTCCAAATATTTCTTAAATCTTAAAATTGAGCCCATACTCACCACTAGAGCTAGCAGCTCGTTCCACACTCCCACTACTCTCTGTGTGAAGAAACCCCCCCCTAACCCCCCCAATGGTCCTCATAAACTTTGCCCCTTTCATTCTTAACCCATGTGGTATGGTTGTATCTTACCTAACCTTGGTGGAAAAAACCTCCTTGCATTTACTCTTTCTATACCCCTCATAATTATGTGCCTCCATTAAATCCCCCTTCATTCTTCCATGTGTCATGGAATAAAATCCTAACTGTTTAACCTTTCCCTGTAACTCAGTTGATCAAGTTTTAGCAACATTCTAGTAAACCTTGTTTGCACTCTTTCAACTTTATTGATAACTTTAATGTTTTAAATTTTAAAATTTTAGACATACAGGACAGTAACAGGCCCTTCTGCCCACAAGTCTGTGGCACCCAATTACATCCAGTATGTTTTTGAGGGTGAGATGAAACCAGAGCCCCAGAGGATACCCACACAGACCCAGGAGTATGTACAAATTCCTTACAGACAGCGTGGGATTCGAACACTGGTTGCTAGCGCTGTAACAGCATTGCTGCTCTGTAGTGAGGTCATCAAAACTGCACACAATACTCCATATTTGGCCTCACAAATGTCTTATATGACTTTACCATGACATCCCAACTCCTGTACTCTATACTTTGATTTCTGAAGATCAATATGCCAAAAGTTCTCTGAATAACCCTATCTATCTGTGATGCCACTTTCTGGGTATTATGTATCTGTGTTCCCAGATTCCTCTGTTCTACTGCACTCCTCAGTGCCCTACCATTTACCATGTATGCCTGCCTTTGGTTTGTCCTTCTAAAGTTCAATACCATACACCAGTGGCGTATCTAGGGAAACTAGCGACTATGAGAAGCACTGAAATCGCACCCCCCATGTTAAAAGGTACTTATTTCATCCCTTCAACCTGCAACCATCCCTCACTGCTACCACACCTTTCATTTTGCCTTCCCTACCTATCCTTGTCACCTCCTCTCTCTGTGAGACCGGCAGCTCAACAACCCATCCAGGTCAGGGGACTGCAGTAAGTCAGCAGAAGAGTGCGCGCGCACACACACACACACACACACACACACACACACACACACACACACACACACACACACACACACACACAGATGTTGGGCTTTCTCGGGGGCTGGGGCAGGCGAGGACAGTGCCCCTCTGTGGCACCCAGGGCATGTGCCCCAGCTGCCAAACCCTAGATATGCTTATACCTCAAACTTGTTTGCATTCAATTCCATCTGCCATTTTTCAACCCATTTTTCCAGCTGGTCTAGATCCCTCTGCAAGCTTTTAAAGCCTTCCTTGCTGTCCAAACAGCTCCAATCTTTGTGTCATCTGCAAACTTACTGATCTGATTTATCACGTTATAATCCAGATCATTGATAGAGATGACAAACATCAATGGTCCCAGGACCACTACTCACAGGCCTCTGGTCTGAAAGGCAATCATCCACTACCACTCTCTGGCTTCTTCTGTGTAGCTAATGTCTAATTCAGTTTACTACCTCACCATGAATACCGAGTGTCTGAATCATCGTGACAAACCTCCTATAAGGGGCCTTGTCAAAGGCCTTACTAAGGCCCATGTAGACAACATCTACAGCATTTTCTTCATCACCTTTCCTGGTAACCTCCTTGAAAAACTCTATTGGTTAAACTTGACCTGCCATGCATTTTCCTGTAATTTTCTGGGCTACTTCTGGAACCTTTTATAAACAACAGAACAACATGAGCTATCCTCCAATCCTCTGAAATCTCATATACTTTTGTCATGGCTGTAATTTTTACACAAGCCTCCCTCAAGGTCCAAGGGAATATCTTGCCAGGCCTTGGGGATTTCATCACCCTTGTTTGCTTTTCAACAGCAAGCACATCCTCCTCTTTAATCTGTATAGGTTCCATCACCTCACTGCTTGTTTTCCTTAGGTCCCTAGATTCCATGCCAATTTCCTGAGTAAATACTAACACAAAAGAAGATCTCTGATCTCTCCCATCACTTCTGGTTCCATACATAGTCAATCATTCAAATTTTCAAGGGGACCAATTTGTCCCTTACAATCCTTTTGCTCTTAATATACCTGTAGAAAGCCTCAGAATTTTCCTTCACTTTGTCAACCAAAGCAAACTCGTGTCTTCTTTTAGCTCACAAGATTTCCTTCTTTTTTTCTTGCATTTTTTATACTCCTCATGTATCTCCCTTACTGTTTGTTGTCTATACCTGCTATACACCTCTATGATCTTAACCAGATCCCCGATATCCCTTGAAAACCAGTCCCCCTATACCTGTTAACTTTGCCTTTAATACTGACAAAATAAAAACTCTGTACTCTCAAAATTTTGCCTTTGAAAGTCCTCGAAATGGACACAGCCTTTGCCAGAAAACAATTTGTCTCAATCCATGCTTTCTAGATCCTTTCTTATTTCCTCAAATTTGGCCTTCCTCCATTTTCAAATCTCAACTCAAGGACCAGACCTATCCTCATTAACAATTAACTTGCAACTAATGGCATTATGATAATTGGACCAAAAATGTTCCCCTGCACATACCTCTGTCACTTCTCCTGTCTTGTTCCCTTATAGAAAATCCAGTATTGCATTCTCTTTAGTTGGTACCTCTATATATTGATTTAGACAGACTTTCCTGAACACGTTTGACAAATTCCAACCCATCCAGCCTATTTACAGCATGGAAGCCCCAGTCAATATGTGGAAAGTTAAAATATCTGACTATCACAACTTGATATTTATTTTTTTTAAATAATTTTTTAATTTTTCACACTATGAACCATATCAACCAAAATATGTACAAATGTTTCTTATTAAATTTACACAGTGGTCTTTTCTCCCCTTTATTTCCCCCTTTCCCTCCCTCCCCTCTACCCAACCCCCTCCAAAACCCATAAATATTCAACATATACAATACAATAAAGGCATTAAACAATATCTTCACACAAAGGAAAATAAACAAGAAAAATGCATCATCTATTTATTACAAAATGCATCCAGTCATTTTGTCTTCCTATCATTTTAATTCTCATTTTAGGGGATGGAGGTCATAGGCAAGATCTGTCTGATATGTTCCATGTATGTTTCCCAAATTTGTTCAAACATTGTGACTTTATTTTTTAAATTATATGGTTTTTTTTTGCATGGAATACATTTATCCATTTCCATGTACCATTGCTGTATACTCATGCTCTCTTCCATTTTCCAAGTTGACATTATACATTTTTTTGCTATCGCTAAGGCTATCATAATGAATTTTTTTTTTGCACTTTATCCAATTTGAGGCCTAATTCTCTACTTCTTATGTTACTTAAAAGAAATATCTCTGGTTTTTTTGGTATATTATTTTGTAATTTTATTTAGTATCTGATTTAATTCTTCCCAAAATTATTTACTTTCGTACATGCCCAAGTTGCATGTAGTGTTGTTCCCATTTCCTTCTTACAGCGAAAACATAAATCTGATAATGTTGAATAACATTTTCTTTAAATTTTTGAGGAGTAATATATACCCTGTGTAACCATTTATACTGTATCAAGCATTACCTTGTGTTTATTGTATTCTTCATAGAACATAACTTTTCACATACTTCATTTTTTTTATCTTTGTTTAGATGCTTAGGTTTATAGTTTATTTCATTTTCCTTATCTTACAGCTTAATGTACATGTTGGTTATAAATCTTTTAATTATCATTGTGTCTGTAATCACGTATTTAAAGCTGCTTCCTTCTGGTAATCTCAGTCTGTTTCCCAATTTATCCTTTAAATAAGCTTTCAATTGATGATATGCAAACATATGAGTTATTCCATATTTGTACTTCAACTGTTCAAATGCTAATAAATTATTTCCCAAAAAACAGTTTTCTATTCTTTTGATTTCTTTTCTCTCCCATTCTCTAAAGGAAAGGTTGTCTATTGTAAAAGGGATTAACAGATTTTGCGTCAATAGTAATTTTGGTATTTGATAATTCATTTTTTTTCCTTTCTAAGTGGATCTTCTTCCATGTATTAAGTAAATGATGCAGTACTGGTGAGATTTTATATTGCACCTGCTTTTCATCCCACTTATAAAGTATATGTTCCGGTACCTTTTCTCCTATTTTATCTAGTTCTATTTTAGTCCAGTCTGGTTTTTCCCTTATCTGGTAAAAATCTGATAAATATCTTAATTGTGTGGCTCTATAATAATTTCTAAAATTTGGTAACTGCAACCACCTTGATTATACCTCTCTGCTAATTTATCTAACACTACCCTTGGATTCCTCCCTTCACACAAGAATTTCCTTATTATTCTCTTTAGTTCCTTCAAGAATTTTTCTGTTACAGGAATTGGTAATGTTTGAAATAAGTATTTTATCCTTGGGAACATGTTCATTTTAATGCAGTTTACCCTCCCTATCAATGTTAGTAGTAATTCTTTCCAATGTTCTAAGTCTTTCTGCAATTTCTTTATTAGTGGCTGATAATTTAGTTTGTACAGGTAGCTTAAGTTATTATCTAGTCTGATCCTTAAGTATCGGATTGTTTGTGCTTGCCATTTAAATGGTGATTCTTTTTTAAATTCTGTATAGTCTCGTTGGCATCACTTCACTTTTCTTTGAGTTGATCTTGTACCCTGATATTTCTTCATATGCCTTCAATTTCTTATGTAATTCTTTTACTGATACCTCTGGTTCTGTTAGGTATACTATGATGTCATCTACAAATAAGCTGATTTTATACTCCTCCTTTATTTTTATCTCTTTTATTTTATTTTCTATTCTTATCAGTTCTACCAAAGGTTCTATTTCTAAGGCGAACAATGAGGGGGATAGTGCACATCTCTGTCTTGTTGACCTACTTAATTTAAAGTGACTCAATACAAATCCATTTACTGTTACCTTCGCCAACGGTCCATTATACAATGCTTTAATCCAATTTATATATTTTTCTGGTAGATTGAACTTCTGTAATACTTTAAATAAGTAATTCCACTCTACTCTGTCAAAGGCTTTTTCTGCGTCTAGAGCAACAGCCACTGTTGGTTTCTTATTTCCTTGAACTGCATGGATTTGATTAATAAGTTTGCAGACATTGTCCGCTGTTCGTCTTTTCTTAATAAATCCATTTTGATATTGTTTTACTATTTTAGGTACACAATTGGCCAATCTGTTTGCTAATAATTTTGCTATTATCTTATAGTCTGAGTTAAGTAGAGGTATTGGTCTATATGATTCTGATGTTAGTGGATCCTTCTCCATCTTTGGTATTACTGTAATTATTGCTTTCTTACACGAATCTGGCAAGTTTTGTGCTTCTTCTATTTGGTTCATTATTTCCAGGAGAGGAGGAATTAATAACTCTTTAAATGTTTATAGAATTCTATTGGAAATCCATCCTCTCCTGATATTTTATTTTTCGGCAGCTTTTTTAATATATCCTGAATTTCCTCTATTTCAACTGGTTGTATTCGTTTGTTTGGTTCCTTTTCTTGCAATTTCGGCAATTCAATTTTAGCTAAAAATTCCTCTATTTTGTCATCTTTCCCCTTGTTCTCAGTTTGATACAATTGTTCATAAAATTTTTTAAAATATTCGTTAATCTCTGTTGGATTATATGTAATTTGTTTGTCCTTTTTCCTTGATGCCAGTATCGTTCTTTTAACTTGTTCTAAGTTGCCAGGCTAATATTTTATGTGTTTTTTTCTCCCAGTTCATAATACTTCTGCTTTGTTTTCATTATGTTCTTCTCCACCTTGTATGTTTGTAATGTTTCATATTTAATTTTTTTGTCCACCAATTCTCTCCTTTTTGTTATATCATCCCTTTTTACTAATTCCTTTTCTGTACTTACTACCTCCTTTTCCAACTGCTCTATTTCCCGATTGTAATCCTTTTTCATCTTAGTCACATAACTTATTATCTGCCCACTAATGAAAGCTTTCATTGTGTCCCATGATATAAATTTGTCTTTCACTGATCCTGTGTTTATTTCAAAACATGTTTTAATTTGGCGTTCAATAAACTCCCTAAATTCCTCTCTTTTAAGTGGCATGGAGTTTGACCTCCATCTGTATGTTCTTGGTGGGATGTCCTCCAGTTCTATTGCTAATAATTGGGTGAATAATCTTATAGTAGTTTAGCTTTATACTCAAGTTTTCCTGACTCTCCCTTGAGTATGGTCTGACAACAAAAACATATTAATCCTTGAGTAAATTTTGCGCCTACTCGAATAATATGGAAATTCCTTCTCTCTTGGGTGTTGCCTCCTCCATATATCAAAAAGTTTCATTTCCTGCATTGATTTAACTATAAATTTGGCTACTTTATTCTTTTTACTTGTCTTTTGTCCAGTTTTATCTAACATTGGGTCCAAATTAAGGTTAAAATCCCCTCCTATCAATCTATTTCCTTGTGTGTCTGCATAAAATATATCCTGCATAAACTTTTGATCCTCCTCGTTAGGCACATATATATTGAGTAAATTCCAAAATTCTGAGTATATCTGACACTTTATCATTGCATAGATCCCTGCCGGATCTATTATTTCCTCCTCTATTTTGATTGGTACATTTTTGTTAACTAGTATGGCTACACCTCTAGCTTTTGAATTATAGGATGCTGCCATTATGTGTCCTACCCAGTCTCTCTTTAATTTTTAATTTGTTATGTTCCGCTTCAGTTAGATGCATTTCCTGCACAAATGCTATATCTATTTTTTCCATCTTCAATAAATTTAGTTAGCCTCTTCTTTTTAATTTGGTTATGTATTAATGTTTTATAGTCATATAGTTCAATATGGCCATCTTATATCTTACATACACCTCTTTTCCACCTCTTTGCCACCTCTATCCCACTTTTCCCCATTGTCATCCCTTAGTTTTCTCTTATTACACTTAATGTACGACAACACATTTAAAACATAAAGTATCCCCGCAATCCCCACATCCACTAATATCTTAACCCCAAAAGTTCCCCCCCTCTCTGAGTTGCCCTATATCCCTTGCCGAGCAACCACAACTCCCCTTTTTATTTGGATTGTTCACAGCGTCAACTGATTTTGCAGTGACGGTTATTCCCCCTCTACCCAGCCCTCTCCAGAAAAAGCCCTCTCTCTCTTCCCCCCCCCTTACTCCCTTCCTTCCCTTCTCTTTTCCCTCTTTAGTTCTTTACATATACATTGTTTTTACATCTTTATATATACTTTATTGCCGTTCTTCATTCTTGTTACATTTCTTCATCTCTTCTGTCCTGCAAGCATTCTGCGAATTCTTGCACTTCCTCTGGATCCAAGAACTGTCTGTTTTGCTCCCCGGGTATAAATATTTTAAGCACGGCTGGATGTTTTAATATGAATTTGTTACCTTTTTTCCATTAAATCGAACTCCTTCCTCCTCTTTAAGAGTTCAAAACTTATGTCTGGGTAAAAAAATATTTTTTTATCCTTGTATTCCAATGGTTTATTATCTTTTCTAACTTTATTCCTTGCCCGTTCCAGTATATTTTCTCTTGTCATGTTTCTCAAAAATTTTACTAAGATTGATCTTGGTTTTTCATGTGCCTGTGGTTTCAGAGCTAATGCTCTATGTGCCCTTTCTATTTCCATTTCTTTCTGCATTTCTGTCATTCCCAGGACCTTCGGGATCCATCCTTTTATAAATTCCTTCATGTCTGTGCCTTCTTCATCCTCCTTCAGGCCCACTATTTTTATGTTGTTTCGCCTACTATAATTTTCCAACATATCAATTTTCTGAGATAACAACTCTTGTGTCTCTTTAATTTTTTTGTCACTTTCTTCCAATTTTCTCTTCAGTCATTCACTTCCATTTCTACAGCCATTTCCCCTCTTCCACATTCTCTACTCTTTTCCCTATTTCTGTCATTACCAGTTCTAACCTTTGCATTTTATCTTCTGTTCTTTTCATTTTCCTTTTAATTGCATTAAATTCTAATGATAACCATTCTTTTAGTGATTTCATTTGTTCTTCAAAAAAGACTTTATCTATATTCTGATCATCAGTTTTACCTTTTATTTCTCTTTGTCCATCATTTTTATCTTCTATTTCTCTGTGAAGATCTTGGTCTTCTTCTTCCTCTTCTTCTGTGTCTGTATCTGTGTTTATGTCTTCTTCTTCTCTTCTTTGTGTCTGTGTCTCTTCTGTTTTTCCTGCTGATCTACTTGTATCTCTTTGTTGGGCCTCTTCTTGCTGAGCCTCTTGTTGCTGGGCCTCCCGTCCTGGGCTGCTCATCTGTCGTGCTTCCTGATGTTGATCTTCTTGTCGGTCATCCTTCCTTCTATCTCCCTTGTCTGTTTCATCGCTCCCTCTTCTGCTGGCTTCTTTGTCCTCCAGCTGAGCACCCTGTGTCGGGCATCCCTCAGTTGTTCACTCTGTGACAGCCTGCTTCTATGCTGAGCCCCCCCCCCCACCGGTGTCCTCTTTCTCCTTTGATTGCACACTACTGGGCATGCATGATTCCTCGCACATGCGCAATTGCGCACTTTTGTTTGGCTACGAGAGCCATTTTTGTAGTGCACCGGCTGGTGGGTCACGACTCCGCAGGGCAGGTACTGATCTTGAGGGTCAGGCGCTCCTCGCCACCACAGCGTCCTGTTCCTTCGTCCAGGTAAGGCCTTCTTCTATCTTCTCCGGTGACTTTTCTACTTCTTTTCTTCCAGTTGCTTTTACTTTCTCCTTCTTGGGAGCCATCTTCTTTCTCTTCTCTGTATCTTTATCTTCTATTTCTTATATTTTATTTTTGATATGTTTTGCTTTTTCCTGAAGAAAGCTGTTTTTCCCGACCGGCCACTACTCCATCCCGTGACTCCCACCGCAACTTTATATTTCCTGAGGCTGTCTGCTATCTCTCTACAGATTTGCTCCTCCAATTCTTGGTGACTATTGGGTGGTCTATAATACAAACCCATGAGTGTGGACATACCTTTCCCATTCCTCAGCTCCACCATTAAATATAATGGTCCTGTCCTGTCTGAATAGAGCTGTAATATTTTCCCTGATGGGCAATGCCACTCCTCCCCCTTTCATCCTTCCTGCTTTATCATGTTTGTAACAATAAAACCCCAGAACAGTGAGCTGCCAGTCCTGCCCCTCTTGCAACTAAATTTCACAGATAGTCACAATTTCACATTCCACATACTAATCCATGCTCTAAGCTCATCTGCCCTTCCTACAATAATCCTTGCATTGAAATAGATGTACCTGAGAACATTTTCACCAAGTGCAACCCTTTGATATCTGACTTTACATGCTGTCTTCACATTATCTTTTTCTTCCTCCACTCCTCTATCTGGTCTGGCACTCTAGTTTCCATCCTCCAGCAAATCTAGTTTTAAACCCCAGAACTGCACTAGCATACATTCCCACAAGGATATTAGTCCCCCTCCAGTTCAGATGCACACTGATCCATCAGAACAGGTTCCACCTTCCTTGGAAGATGGCCCAATGATCCAGAAATCAGATGATCTCCCTCCTGCACCTCTCTTTACCCATGTGCTAAGCTGTGTTATCCTCTTATTTCTAGCACGTGGCATGGTTAGCATTTCTGAGATACTCCAACAGCATTATTAGTTCATGAGTTCCAGGTTTTTAGACGTAGTGACAATAATTCTAAATCTGCTCAGTGCATCATGTGGAAAGCAACTTTCACTTAATTGAATTGTTTAGCACATCAGACAGCACCCACAGAGACAAAAATATTGTTTCTGTTGAATTAATCTTCATCAAGATTGATTATTTCCAGAGTTATTGATTTTATTTCAGATTCCATGGCATTTTCAAAGTGTTAGAATTTGTGTCTTTGGGAGCTGTTTTCAAAGAAGCTTTTGCAAGCTTCTGAAATGCATCTCGTAGATGGGAAACACTGCATTAATTTGGTTGGCGAGGTGGGGGGAAACAAATATTTAAGGTGGCAGATAAACTAAGCGCCAAGCAGGCTGTTTTGTCTTGGACGGAGTTCAACTTCTTTAGTGTCATTAGAGTTTCACTCAGCCTCAGAAGTGAGACCTCTGACATGTGACTTGTAGACGGGGGAAAGATTCTGGACTCATTTTTGTGGCTCCTGTAATTATGTTATAATTATTATGTCATCATTATCATTCATTGAAGTTTCAATCACTTATTTTCAAATAAAAAACTGAGTAACTACATGGAAAATACAAACTGTAATTATGAGGTAAGATACAAGGTAGTTATTCCTAAAAACTTAAATTTTCTCACTCTCAGTTATAAGGAAAAATGATCTGGATAGTTTCAGGCTCCAGTATTATACTGACAGAAGACCGTAAGACCATAAGACATAGGAGCAGGAATAGGTTCTTCTGCCCAGCGAGCTTGCCCTGCCATTTAATCATGAGGTGATGCTTTTTTTCCACTCAGTCACACTGCCCAGCTGTCTCCCCAAAACCTTTGATGCTCTGGCTAATTAAGAACGTATCAATTTCTGCATGTAATGCAGGGTGTTAATGGGAAGAAATTAGTCAGATGGAGTTCAGCCTAGAGACATGTAAAGCCATTTTGGTGGGATGAGCTGGGAAATACACTGCAAATGCCATGATTTAAAGGTTATGAATACACACAGAAGACTAGGATGTACATTCACACAAATGCTTCAAGATAATTAACCCTCAGCTATAGTATCATGGACAATTTTGGGGCATACTTGAACAAACATATGAAAGGTACAGGGAGAGTTAATAGGATATTGCCAAGAAAAAATAACTTAAATGAGAAAAAAAATTGCAAAAGTCAGCTCCATTCTCAAAGGAACAGAAAGGGCTGAGAGGTGACTGAATAGAGGGTGTGAAGATGATGGAATGTGTAGAAAGAGAAAAGTTATTCTTGCCAGTGAAAGGCTAAAAATTAAAAATAAAGCACACTGCTTCAAAATCATTGGTAAAAATTCATGGAAACGTTCATTTTGTTTTCACACAGAGAGTTACTCGGATTTGGTAACAGTTCGATTATTGTCACATAATCCTATATTTAGAATGTAACACATGAAATTCTTTAACTTTTGTCTACCGTAAGGAGAACAGAAAGCCACCACTTTGTCCAGCGCCCCTCACAGAAATGAGGGCCCAGCAAGAAACAAACCCGCAACCCCTAGTTTACAAGGCCAGTGCTATAACCACTGAGTTATCGGAGCCTCTTTGGACTCTTGGTCTTGTGAAGCTGTAAAAACTAATCATATAAAGAAAGTTAAAAGGAATTTGGATCATGGACTTTTGGGAACAAAGTCTAACAGAGCGATCAAAGAAGTAACACTAGTATGATGGCTTTGTCTGACTATAAGTTTCTCTGATTCTATAATTGGCATGCCCAAAATTATGAAATATTGCTAAAATGAATGGAAAACAGATAGAGTGAAAAGTGAGGACATCTGCATATAGGAGATTATTGGCACTGATCTCCTACATAGTTTTTTTTAAATAATTTTTTATTTAGTACTTCACCATGAACCACCACGTCAGTAACAATATGTACAAATATTCAGTATTAAAATATACACAGTGACATTTTCATTAAGCCAACAATGGATTAGTCTGAAATGCTGAGGCGCATATGGCCTCTGGGATTGCAGTGGAATGTAACATTAGGATGTTGAAGCCAAGCTCCACTGTTGGAATCTATTGGAGAGTTGTTTTGCTGAGCCATGCTGAAGATCATTTTAGTCTGCCAGCAGGTTACACAGGTTGTTGTATTAATAAATGTTGGAGAAAGTGGAAACAAAGCGTCAGCCACAAATGAGGGCAACTAGAGGACACTGAAACCAAACTTGAAAGATTTTCACTTGAACATCATTTGCAGTCTGACAGAAACTGAAATCCTTATCAAAGTGTGTGCTCCATACAAGCCATTCCTGACAATTTATGCACCAGAAAATGATCCCATACTATTCTCTCTCATGGTCTCTGCTTATTTTGTAGCACCATATATATTAAATATAGTACTACAAGAAAAAGTATATGTATCAATCCATTCTTTTCCAACTACCTAAATGGCATAATTTCAAAGGCAAACTGAGTAAAGACGAATAACATGAAACAAATGTGGTGAAGTTTTTCGAATTACAGTATTTCCTCTGATTAAATAACCTAACAATCCATCTGATTGGGAAGAGAATGTGTATTGGCTGCCCATCATTTCATTGTGTGCTTCCATAGTTAAGTTACATTATTGTGGCTTGATAACATTGGACATTGATTTATTTTTTCTGAAAGTTTGCTTCCTGAAAAAAAATTCGGGATTATGATAGACAACTTCAAGATGAACACAAAGATAATTTCAGATTTGCTGGATCATGTAGGAAGTTGGAGAAACATTAAAGTAAGTTTTATTGAATTTAACATGTTTAATCACATAATGATGCTGACACATTGTGTCAGTTCAACTGACCTAAAAATGTTTTACCGCGGCTTTTTGTTGGTACTCAGCATCTGATGCCTCTCATGTCAGTGTCCAATAATAGTTGGCCAGCATTGATGGAATCCAGTTACCCTGATGCCACTTTGCCACGGTCGCATATGTCATGGTGAAATCTTTTGCCATGTTCATCACTGACTGCACCAAGATCAGCAGGGAAGAAGTCCAAGTGCAAATGCAGAAGATGAATTTTCTATGAGATGTTGCACTTTGCTTGAAGGAGACTTAAAATATGACTGGAAACCACACACACGCAAAAGAAAAATAGGTTGTATCTGAAAAACAGTACACGATAGGAAAGTTTTAAAGCAATTTTTGTGTTCAGTAGCCCAAAATCTATAAAATACACCCAAGAGTGTTCAGGAAGCAAAATCTTCATTGTCCAGTGTAATTAGTTGATCTTACCATTGTGAATCTACATGCAATGTTACTTTGGTTGGTGGTTTATGTTTCCCATTTTACACATTGCCCATCATGATGAAGCAGCTGGGGAGCCTGGAAATGAGTCTACTTTGAGTAAAAATTTCCTCACGACCCACTGACAAATGTAAATGTAGATAACTAGGGAATTTTATCATTGTTTTATGTCTTTATCCATATGTCAGGACTTCATAACTTTTTAATTTCAGGTGATCTCCAAATACTGGCTGTCATCCACCTTTAGTCAATAGTCGAGTTAGCTGATGGCAAGTGGTATCCTTCAGTCTTGCCTTTTCAGGGGGTTTAACACACTTCCTAGCTCTAATATTGATAGGTAATACTCACAAAATCCTGATAGATGGAAGATATCTTAAATGTGGCCTCCACTTCCACCTCCATGCTTGTGTTCTCAATGTAAGCCACCCAGTGCTCCTGTAATGTAGTTCCAAAACATCCAAGAATGGATGTACCTCAGTTGTTCTTTGACAACGTCAATGCCAGCCAAGGCAGCATGCTGGGCCAGGGCAAGTAGTTCTCATGAAAACCTATAAAATCAGCAGACAAGCATATGTTAGAGGGTTGACAATGTGCCAAAGGAGCTTAGATGCCAAGATTTGGTGAAGCATATTGTGAACCTGAATGCAACTTCTTATCTATGTTGGGGGTCGTGTGGGGTGGGTTTTAGAGGTGTGAAAAAAATAATAGAATAAAGAAGGAATGCCATAAAGCTTGGTTTCTGCAACTACTTTGTAGAAATTATTACCAATGAATCCATATTTACAGCAAAGGGTTTTCAGTCACTGATGAAAGATCATTAGAATTCATTGCATGCACAGCGAATAAGAATTCTTGAAGCCATATGTTCTATCAACTGAAGCCTGTGCCTCATGGTAAAAGACAAATATGAAGGATGAACTGACGTGATTTTGTGCATGTGCTCATGATTGTATTGGTAGGATCGGTGTTTCACAAGGAAGCCTAAGCTATCTGCATATCCATTGCTGGTGCCATCTAAATAGACAATAGGTGCAGGAGTAGGTCATTTGACCCATTGAGCCAGCATTGCCACTCACTGTGATCATGGCTGATCATCCACAATCAGTACCCCATTCCTGCCTTCTTCCCCCATCCCTTGACTCCGCTATCTTTAAGAGCTCTATCTAACTCCAAAGCATCCAGAGAATTTGCCTCCACTGCCTTCTGAGGCAGAACGTTTCACAGATCCGCAACTCTCTAAATGAAAAGGTTTTTCCTCAACTTCATTCTAAATGGCCTACTCTCATTCTTCAATTGTGGCGTCTGGTTCCAAATCTGCCCCCTCCCCCCCTCCCCACATCGGGAATGTTTCCTTCCTCCAGCATGTCCAATCCCTTAATAATCATATGTTTCAATCAGACCCCGTCTCATCATTCTAAAATCTAAGGCATACAAGCCCAGTTGCTCTAGTCTTTCAACATATGACAGTCCCACCATCCTGGGAATTAATCTTGTGAACTTTCTTTGCACTTTTTCAATAGTAAGAATGTCCTTCCTCAAATTAGGAGACCAAAACTGCACACAATTTTCCAGGCGTAGACTCACCAGGTCATGTACAACTGCAGAAGGACCACTCTCCTCCTATACTCAACTCCTTTTGTTATAAAAGCCAACATGCCATTAGCTTTCTTCGCTGCCTAATGTTCCTATATGCTTACTTTCAGTAACTGATGAACAAGGACATCTAGATTTCATTGAACTTCCCCTTTTCCTAACTTGCCACCATTTAGATAGTAATCTGCCTTACTGTTCTTGCCAACAAAGTGGATAACTTTACATTTATCCACATTAAACTGCATCTGCCATGCATCTGCCCACTCACCCAACCTATCCAAGTCACCCTGCATTCTCATAACACACTCCTCACATTTCACACTGCCACCCAGGTTTGTATCATCTGAAAATTTCCTAATGTTACTTTTAATTCATTAATGTATATTTTAAATAGCTTGTGGTAGCCCACTAGTCACTCCCTGCCATTCTGAGAGGGACCTGTTAATTCTTACACTTTGTTTCCTATCTTCCACTATCCATATCAGTGCTCTAAATTTTCCCACCAATCTCCTTTGTGGGACCTTATCAAAGGCTTTCTGAAAGTCCGGGTATACTATATCATCTGGCTCTCCCTTGTCTATTTTCATAGTTACAACCTCAAAAATTCCAAAAGATTAGTCAAGCATGATTTCTCCTTTGTAAATCCATGCTGACTCAGATTGATCCTGTTTCTGCTATCCAAATGTGCTGCTATTTAATCTTTTATAATTGACTCCAATATTTTCCCCACCACTGATGTCAGACTAACTGGTCTATAATTCTGTTTTCTCTCTTCCTCCTTTTTTAAAAGTGGGATAACATTAGTTACCCTCCAATCTCCAGGAACTGATCTTGAATCTATAGAACATTGGAAAATGATTACTAATGTGTCCATGATTTCTAGAGCCACCTCCTTAAGTACCCTGGGAGGCAGACCATCAGGCCCTGGGGATTTATCAGCCTTCAATCCTATCAGTCTACCCAATACCATTTTGTGACTTATGTATATTTCTTTCAGTTCCTCCATTACCCAAGGTCCTCTGTCCACTATTACATCTGGGAGATTGTTTGTGTCTTCACTAGTAAAGATAGATCCAAGGTACCTGTTCAACTTGTCTGCCATTTCCTTGTTTTCCATATTAGTTTCAACTGTTTCTGTCTCCAAGGGCTCAACTTTGATCTTAACTAATTTTTCCTCTTCACATACCCAAAGAAGCTTTTACTATCCTCCTTTATATCTTTGGATGGCTTATCTCTGTACCTCATCTTTTCTCCCAGTATTGCCTGTTTAGTTATCTTCTGTTGCTCTAAAAGTCTTCCAATCCTCTGGCTTCCCTCTCATCTTTGCTATGTTATACTTCTCTCTTTTATTTTTATATTGTCCTTGACTTCCATTGTCAGCAAAGGTTACCCCTGACTCCCCTTAGAATCTTTTTTTCCTCTTTGGAATGAAATGATCCTGCATCTTCTGTATTATTCCCAAAAATACCTGCCATTGTTGTTCCACTGACATCCCTGCTAGGGTATCTTTCCAGTCAACTTTGGCCAGCTCCTCCCTCATGGCTCCATCGTCCCCTTTGTTCAACTGTAATTTTGACACTTCTGATTTTCCCTTCTCTTTCTCCAATTGTAGATTAAAACATCATTATTATGATCACTACCTACTAATGGCACCTTTACTTTGAATTCCCTTATAAAATCCAGTTCATTACACAACTCTAAATCCAGAATTGCCTTCTCCCTGGTAGGCTCTAACACAAGCTGCTCTGAAAATCTACCTCAGAGGCACTCCACAAACTCCCTTTCTTGGGGTCCAATACCAACCTGATTTTCCCAGTCTACCTGCATGTTGAAATTCCCCATAACAACTATAGGATTACCTTTGCATCGTGCCAATTTTAACTCTTGATTCAACTTGCACCCTATATCCAGGCTGCTGTTTGGAGACCTGTAGATAATTCCCATTAGGGTTTATTTGCCCTTACAATTTCTCAGTTCTAGCCATATTGACTCTACATCTCCTGATTTCTATGTCACCCCTCGCAAGGGACTGAATTTCATTCTTCACCATCAGAGTCACCCAGCCCCCTCTGCCCATTGACTGTCCATTCGATAGGATGTATACCCTTGAATATTTATTTCCCAGCCCTGGTCCTCACAGCTATGTCTCTGTTATTCCTACAACATACTTGCCAATTTCCAACTGAGCCTGAAGTTCATCCACTTTATTTTTTATACTTTGTGCATTCATAGAAAATTCTTTTAATCCATTACTGCCCTCCCTTTTCACATCAATTCCTATTGCAGTTGGCCATTCTCTCTGATCCCTTCCTGAGCTTTCTGCCCCATTAATTCTGTGGTCTTTCTTAAGTTTTATTCTCTCTTTCCCTTTAACTTCATCCTTATATTTTCAGTTCATCTCCTACCCTTCACTACTTAGTTTAAACATACCCGGGTAGCAAAGGAAAACCTGCCTGCCAGAATGCTGTTAAGGTGCAACCATCCCTTTTGTACAATTCATCCTTACCCCAAAACAAGAGGAAGGACAGCTAAAAGACTGGTAATTTTGACCTTCTGAATGAAATGACCAGCCCTTCACTTAATCTGCTTTATTTTAATGCTTTTATTCTCTGATTGTGTTCTAAATTAAATATACTTTTTAAAAATAATCTCGTTTCAGAATTATTCAAATCCTTTTTAGTTTTTTAAATGTCCTATTAAGGGCACATTACCTCAGCTGGAAACTGTGTGAGGCCTACTTGCTACTCAGAACCTGCTCTCTCTTGCTAGTTGCCTATTGTGTAACTTCACAAAGATAAGCGTATACAGAGCCGTTGTCATACCCACACTCCTGTTCGGCTCCGAATCATGGGTCCTCTACCGGCATCACCTACGGCTCCTAGAACGCTTCCACCAGCGTTGTCTCCGCTCCATCCTCAACATTCATTGGAGCGACTTCATCCCTAACGTCGAAGTACTCGAGATGGCAGAGGTCGACAGCATCGAGTCCACGCTGCTGAAGATCCAGCTGCGCTGGGTGGGTCACGTCTCCAGAATGGAGGACCATCGCCTTCCCAAGATCGTGTTATATGGCGAGCTCTCCACTGGCCACCGTGACAGAGGTGCACCAAAGAAAAGGTACAAGGACTGCCTAAAGAAATCTCTTGGTGCCTGCCACATTGACCACCGCCAGTGGGCTGATAACGCCTCAAACCGTGCATCTTGGCACCTCACAGTTTGGCGGGCAGCAACCTCCTTTGTAGAAGACCGCAGAGCCCACCTCACTGACAAAAGGCAAAGGAGGAAAAACCCAACACCCAACCCCAACTAACCAATTTTCCCCTGCAGCCGCTGCAACCGTGTCTGCCTGTCCCGCATCGGACTTGTCAGCCACAAACGAGCCTGCAGCTGACGTGGACTTTTTACCCCCTCCATAAATCTTCGTCCGCGAAGCCAAGCCAAAGTAAAGTATTCTGTCTATCCACAAAAAGTGAGTGTGGATAGGCACAGAGCAAGGGTGAAGAGTTCAGTGTTCAGCATTTTCCAACTCATTACTTTCTCTATTTAAATCAGATTATAATGAAAATGAATAAAGTACACATAATTTCCATTTATTAATTGGATTATGCAAGTAATCTCTATGATTAAAAATTTTGCAAATGAGACATTGGTGAAGATGGGATCACCTTGCACAAACACTATGAATTAATTCATTTACATAAAATATCTATTTCTCTCAGGATGATCCCGAGTGTCTTCATGTAAATTTGTATTCCATGTTCTTTGAAGGCTTGAAATTCAACTAAAAGGAGAAGAGCTCAATACTGCGTAGCAGAGAACCATTGGTCAGCATTGATCAGAGCCTCACTGTGTCCTGCCATAAGCCGTGCACACAGAATTATTCATATTATTAATGTGGACATTTGGGAGCAGAAAGTGTTGCAAAGTATTGATTTACCATGCACATTATGGTGCATGAGCCAAATATCAAAATCACTGAAAAATTATTTGAAAACATATCAGCTCAGCAATAAATGCAAAACTGATCCCAATATTGCTATTTTCTTCCATAAAGTACTATCAATCTCAACGTACATATTGCTTTGTTGCTGGTTTTAATGCTAATTTCCATGTTGACTGAGAGGCTCGGTCTCAAATACTCTAGCCCGATTTTGATCAACAGGAAAAGTAAGAAACATTGCAGACTCCTTACTAGGATAGTTCTTATCAATCAAGGAAGTCTTCTTTGACTAATGTTGGAGAATTGAATGTGTTGGAAAGAATGTGAGAGACACACACACACACATACACTTATAGCAGCAAGAAAGCAGAGCTGACTGTGTATCTGGCTGGTGGCACTCCCGTTGGAGTAAGACTGTTAAAAATAAATTACTTTTAAATTTGAGGGATCTTAATTTACAGGAACAACAAAATTACATGTAAAGAACATTGCCTTATGTTTTATTGGCTGAGAATCACAAAGGTATTGCTTGAAGACATTGTAAAACACAACATCAAAACAAAGTTATTTCTCTCCTTTAAAGAATGCTCATTATAATAATTAAGAAAACTGCAAAGAAATACAAATTTAATATTTTCACTACCAAGAAGTAATATTCAGCAATGCATCAGCGGCCCAGTAAGCCCTCGGGTATTTCTGTCAGCTGAAACGAGACTCGGTTGTTGTATTCTTGTGTATATTTTTTCCTCTGCAGCAAGTTCTTGGTTTCAGCTACATGCTGCTCCTATTCCCAAATCAGATAGCATGTGGGTGACCTATTGCTGTGTTTGTGCCAAGTGGCTGTGAGAACTTCTGCTTGAAGGTAAGAGAGGGTACTCGAGCATTAACTCACTCAAATTTTCCCTTTCTCTCTGGTGAACCACTTGCATCTCCTGCAGTAAATTTGTGTGATTGAAAATACTGCACTCAAGTGAATCATTGAGGATGACCCAACAGCCTCATCAACTTTGGTACACTGCAACAATATTTATAATATGTGATATTAAGATCATAAAGCAGCAGAGTTTAAAAATTGTATTTTTTTTAGCACAGTAACAGGCCATTTCAGCCATCCAATTTACATCCAATTAACTGGCGTTCCCAGTATGTTTCAAATGGTGGGAGGAAACCAGAGCCCTGGTGAAAACCCACGATGCAGACATGGGGAGAACATGCAAACTCCTTACAGACAGCAAGGGATTCTAGCTCCAGTCCCGATCGCTGGCACTGTAAAAGCATTGTACTAACTGCTAATTTTGTGGAGAGTACTGTAAGGTTTCCTTAAGCAATTCATCAAGTATGTTGACGTATGGCTTACCACGTACATGAAAGCACTTGATCTGTTATCTATGGTATAAGTTAATTACACTGGAGAAAAATAATTCAAAAGGTTTGGTTCCTAAAAAAATTGGGGATAATGATAGACAACTTCGAGCTCAGCACAAAGATAATTTCAGATTTGCTGCATCACGTAGGAAGTTGGAGAAACATTAAATTAACTTTTATTAAATTTACCCTGTTTAATCTCATAATGACACTGACACGTTCCGTTAGTTCAACTGACCTAAAAATGTTTTGCTGCTGATTTTTCATTTGTACTCAGCATCTGATGCCTCTCATGTGAGTGTCCAACAAAAGTTGGCCAGCAGTGATGGATTCCAGTTGTCCTGATACCACTTTTCCATGGTCACAATGTCCTGGTGAAACCTTTCACCATGTTTGTCACTGCCTGCACCAGGATCAGCAGGGAAGATGTCCAAGTGTGAATGTAGAAAATAAATTTTCACAACATGTTGCACTTCATTGTTTTGTAAGCTTGTACTGTTCTAAAAATATGACACGAAGTCACCAAAATAGGTTTTGCAACATCTAAAAAATGGTAAGTGATAGGAACATTTCAAGATTTTTGTGATCACCAGCCCAAAAGTGTTCAGTAAGCAAAATCTTTATTATCCCATCTGTTGTGTTTGGCAAATTATCAGGTTTGGTGGGTTCACAGAGAGATAAGTCTGGACACAATTGTTACAATCAAAGATAACTTTATTGAACACGGGGCAAACAGGGGAAGACGTTAAACAATACTTAATCACTCTACTACTAAACAACTATATAGACATTGTTACATACTAGATCAACAGCAATAATAAATAATTTTTATTATTAATTATTAATAAAATTACACTTCTTACTTAACTCTAACTTAGCCCCCACTATGGGCTAATGCATATATGACCATCGACCTGAACAAGACTGAAATACTCCATCAGTCAGTGCCAAACACCAACATCATAGAACTAAGAGTCACTGTTGACGACACCCAGCTGACAAAGGTAAACAGCTTCAAATACTTGGGGAGCATCATCTCGATTGATGGTCTCTGGACAAAGAAATTGACTCCAGAATCAGCAAGGCCAACCAAGATCTGGAGTGGCAGTGTCTGCATGTTCACAAAGCTGAAAGTCTACAGAGCTGTGGTCATCCTTTCTCTCCTATATGGATGTGAAACCTGGACTCTGTACTGATGTCACACCAAACGACAAGAGAAATTCCACATGTGCGCCCTCCATTCCATCCTTGGCATTCATTGACAAGGCTGTGTCTCCAACCTAGAGGTCTTGGGTTGCGCAAATTCCATCAGCATTGAGTCCCTGATCATCAGAGCCCAGATACGGTGGATTGGACATGTCATCAGAATGGAGCCTCGTCAGCTGCTCTATAGTGAACTGAAGACTTGAAAGAGACTTCAAGGTTGTCCATGCAAGCACTACAAAAGAAGCTGTAAAGGAAACCCTACGCTACTGTGACATCCAGCCAAGAGAACTAGAAGCTGAAGCTGCTGACAGATCCCGTTGGTGAGCCCTGTGTGATGAAGCCTTGAAGCCTACACCAGTTTTGAGGACAGACGCTGCTAAAAACTGATGCAAAACCATGAATGGTGTTACAAAGCAGTAGCCACAGTAATGACAAAAATGAACTTCCAGTGCCCCCATTGTACTAGACTCTGTGCTTCCAGACTGGGACTGCAAAGTCACCTTGGTGTCCACAGAAGAACAGCACAACCAAAAGACTACCAATAATAAGCAGTTCAAGTATAATTCTGAAGAGATTATTTTAAAGTTCAGTCTCAGAAAGCTTTTGTGTTGAAACTCAAAGTTTTTACTGCTGTTCAAAAGTAATTATGGAGTAAGTGGGAGGCATGGTCTCTACATCCAAAAAAGTTATCCATTGCTATCCATGAAACGTAATTATTGCAGACCAGGGAATGGGTGAAACACAATCCCTTTTTATGTGATTGCAAACATCGGAAACACTCCTAAATTATGCAAAGTTCCATCTGCATAACTTTCCTTCTTTGGCTTGGCTTCGCGGACGAAGATTTATGGAAGGGTAATGTCCTCATCAGCTGCAGGCTCGTTTGTAGCTGACAAGTCCGATGCGGGACAGGCAGACACGGTTGCAGCGGTTGCAAAGGAAAATTGGTTGGTTGGGGTTGGGTGTTGGGTTTTTCCTCCTTTGCCTTTTGTCAGTGAGGTGGGCTCTGCGGTCTTCTTCAAAGGAGGTTGCTGCCCGCCGAACTGTGAGGCGCCAAGATGCACGGTTTGAGGCAATATCAGCCCACTGGTCAATGTGGCAGGCACCAAAAGATTTCTTTAGGCAGTCCTTGTACCTCTTCTTTGGTGCACCTCTGTATAACTATGCACTGCAAAAACTCTGCATGCTTCCTCTTTCAGTGGAGATGAGGGAAGCTGTTCAAATGTACTACTCTAATAGTTGAGATAGTTTGGATTGATATCTCTGGGTTTTGGAACCATGGAGCACCACAAAGTAATTATCTGCTTGCCCCTAAGGAATGGTGGTTTAAGTAAAATATTTTGGGGTTTAACCGGCAGGATGTAACAGGTGAGCAATGAAAGCACTTCCATGTAGCCAGAGACAAGATGTCTTTGAGAAACACTCTACTAGCTAGAGATGAAGGGAAAGAAATGTTGGGAGTGACAGAACAAATAAGCATAGTGAAGGAAGGCCATGTGATCAACACCTGGTCAGTATCAACATAAAAGGAAGGCTGAGATAGTTTAATAACCTTGTGAACTAACAGTGGACACAAGACCCAACAGATCAGATGTTTGGGAACTGACATTCTGTGAACAGTTCACCTTTATTTAACGAGAGAACTCTCCCTGACTGATAAACTGTGCCTTATTCATCTGATCTTGGAATGGTAAGGAAGGAAATTTGTTGGTCTAAGTTATGGATGGTAAAGAGGAAAAACATATTTTGTTTACTGAATCTTTGAATGAATGACAGCTTGAATGATTGACGTCAGGGCAGTGGGAGTCCTGAGCCAAAGAAAGCCTTTAGAAGATTGAAAGAAAAATCATATAAGAGTTCTTCAAAATGTCAGTAGTGACAATCCTGTAGAACAAGAATTGTAAGAAGAAGGAGCCCTGAGTTTGGAACTCAGGGAAGACTGAGATCCCTGATGGAGTGAACCTGGCCAGTTCATCTCACATGGATAGTATAATGAGTCCAAACCATGTGTCTTGTGATTTGGTATAAATTATTTTGGAATTGTAAATCAAATGCGATGTTATCGGAGGTTCATTGTATGTGTGGGGGCTTCAGTAATGAGTTCTAACAAAAATAAAGTTAAACTAAACCTTGATTTTTGAGTCTCTTTCTTGAACACACCAGTTGATATCCTAGAGTGGTAATAGGGTGAGGAACCATCGCTCATTTCATGCCTTTCTCATAGCCCCTGCTGCTTAATTGGAACCAAAGAAAGAGGATTGACAACTTAACCCCTCAAGACTTTTCTGACAGCTGAATTATTCTTCCCATTCTCCTTGTGCCTCAGAGTGACCCAAAAATAATTGTGACTTGATTTTCACTCCACAAAATGTGATGTAATTAATACTGTAGGCTAGCTTATTTAATTTCAGAGTTTTTGGCTTCATGTTTGCCGCTAACGAAATCTATTCTCCATAGTATTCTCTTTACTTTTATCGACTCTTCAAACTTGTCAGGTATGAGTCCTCTACTAGTTAGCCAATGTGAAAAGGGCTTTAGTCAAGGTGCCCTAATGAGCTGAAAATGTTGAAGGTTTTCAGTCATGCCAACTTTATTCATAGATTCTAATAACTTGCCAACAGAAAAGGATGTGTGCATTTGGAAAGCACATCATTGTGTGGACAAGTGTGAAAACACGATGCCAGGTGCTCACATTTCCTTCCCTAAGAGGTCATAAACAACTTGCAGCATTAAAAAGAGGATGGTGGAATACCTTTCTGCTGCTGACCCATGGTGAGCTCTTGCCATGTATTGGTTGCCAGATTTTTTCTCCCTTCCTCAGGGAAGGTGATATTTTCCTGCACACCTCTGCTGGCCCCAGAATGATATACAGGTGCATGCACTGTCCTTTTCTTTTCCTTATTTAACACGCAGCCAACTTCAAAAGACATAAAAATCTCATAGTTCTAAATACATTCACTAAAATTAACCCACTTCTATGTATTTTATTTGCTCAATTGATTGAGATTTGAATGTTTTGAACAAAAATACTGCATTCATGCTGCATTAAACATTTATTTTTTTTTATTTTAAACCAGTTCCCATCATTTCCAGCAGTTAAAGTTGTGCCACATATTTCAATGGTCACATGTAAATGATCATTATCCTCTTCTTTCTCTTAATTTTCTTCTATTCGCTATCTTCTGTCCTCTCTCCCTCACCTCGACTCTACACCCTTCATTCTCTTCATCGTAGCGCCCTCCCCCATTTTCTTTTGTTCTTCCTGCTCTCCCTCACTTTTCTCAAGTCAATTTTACTGATTGCACAAATACAACCCGACAAAACAGAGTTCTCCTGTCCTTGGTCCTCTCTTCATTTTTTTTCTTTGCCCTCCACCTTTCTCTTTCATGATTACTTGCTTTTATTATTATTCTTCGAATTCTGTGGTAATTAATGAATTTGAGAAATATAACTTCACAATGAAATCATTCAAAACTGATCCACACAATTCTGGGATGATTCATTTGGAAAGGATTGTACAAAAAAGCATGCTTGATTATAAATCTGCAATTATATAGGTTGAGGGTCATTTCAAAATTGACTTATTCTCAATATAATTCTACAGTGATGTCCTACAATATGGTTCAAATACTGATTCATGCTTGGCAAAGTTTATGAAATGGCTCATGATGGGTTATGATTGTATAATAATATTCTAGCGCCACAATGTCACATGCTGTGTTATAATCCTATAATAATTCACATTGGGCTATATAATGATGTAACATAATTCTATGATGTACTGGAACATGTCCTGTGTAGCTTCAGGTTAACATATCTTTTTGAAATAACATACTTAACAATATTTCTAGAGGCTGTTTTGTGATATCTTTCAACATGACCTTATGTTTCGATGATTTGATAGCTAGGAGAATAGATAGGAGGTTCGGTGAACAAGATCAAGTCTCCCAGATAGTAGCTTGCCTCCCAGGTGCCAGGATCACAGACACCTCAGATTGAATTCACAGCATCCTCAATCGGGAAGGTGAGCAGGCGGATGTCACGGTGCACTTTGGTACCAATGACATAGATAAGAAAAGGGATTGTACCAGTGGCCAAAAAGAGTGTAGCAACCTGGCATTCCACTCAGTTTGATTAATGCTTCGTCATTTTGTGCTAGACCTTGATTATTACAATTTAAAGTGGTACACAGAATACATATGTCCAATCTTAAATTATCTCATTTTTATGCAGATGTTGATCCATTGTGTGAAAGGTTTAAAATTTTAGAGGGCTCACTAATCCACATGTTTTGGGAATGTCCCAAATTAGGAAGATTCTGGGAGAACATTTTTCCATCTTTATCAATGATTTTTAAGATTAAAATAGATCCATGCCCTCTAATTGCCTTGTTTGGCTTTATTCGCAATCTGATTCTACCTTGGTCGGTATCTCAAGAGAAAGTTTTAGTACACTGAGAGCCAGACAAGGGGTTTGAATGATGTGGAAAGATGAACTTCCACCGACTCATGGCCAGTGGCTACAAGATGTAATGGCATATTTAAGTTTGGAAAAATTAGAAACAGTATCAAAGATAAAATGTTCCAGTTTGAAAAGATATGGGGTTCATTCATAGAAAATGATCATGGATGGCAATTTTAGGCTGTGGACTGCTACTGCGATGCTGCATCTGGCTTTTGGAGGTAGTGATCCGATCCAGTTTTGTTGTTCTCTGTTTTTTTAATAAGTAACCTTGATTAGGGTCAGGGGTAGATTAGCGGCAGGGGTAGATTAGGGGCAGGGGTAGATTAGGGGCAGGGGTAGATTAGGGGCAGGGGTAGATTAGGGGCAGGGGTAGATTAGGGGCAGGGGTAGATTAGGGGCAGGGGTAGATTAGGGGCAGGGGTAGATTAGGGGCAGGGTTAGATTAGGGGCAGGGGTAGATTAGGGGCAGGGGTAGATTAGGGGCAGGGGTAGATTAGCGTTACTTTAGTTTTTAGTTGTTTTTCTTTTTTCCTTTGTTTCATAATAGAAGTTGATTAATTTGGGTTTATATATGATGGTCCTAGATTATATTAATATTAACTGATATTTTACCAAATTATGAGCAGATTGCTTAAAGTAATTCATGAGATTTTCATTTTTAATCTTAATAATATTAACTAACAATTAAGAACAAAAATGAGAAACTGTTTATTAGAGCATTTTTACCAGTTAAACATTATGTATACATTTTGATATTTCCTTCTGCTATTTCACTGAAACATGTATATAAGATTATTAAATTGAACTCAATAAAAATATTTTCAAAAGAAAAAAAAAATGGTACTGCCATGTTCTTTTGTAGAACGAATGAAAGGGCAGATATTTATTTGGATGGAATAAAATTTAAAATTCTGAGGTGCAAAGGGACTTGGGAGTCCACCTGTAGGATATCCTGAAGGATAACCTCCAGGTTGAGTTGGTGGTGAAGAATATGAATGCAATGTTGGTATTTATAAACCGAAGAATAGGATTTAAGAGCAGGGATGTAATGTTAAGGCTTTATAAGGCACTGGTGAGGACTCACTTGGAGTTCGGGGTACAGTTTTAGCCTCTTTATTTAAGAAAGAATGTGTTCAGAGAAAATTCACAAGAATAATTCCTGGAATTAAGGTATCAGCATATGAGGAATGTTTGACAGCTTTTGAACTGTCAGAAGAATGAGGGGGTACCTTATAGAAGCATTTGGAACAGTGGTTCTCAATCTTTTTCTTTCCACTCACTTACCACTTTAAGTAATCCCTATGCTATCAGTGCCCTGTGATTAGTAAGGGATTGCTTAAGGTGGTATATGAGTGGGAAAGGTAGGCTGAGAATCATTGCTCTAGACCCAATTGTTACAGAAATATTTTGCTTGAGAAAAATTGTCATTGGCCCATTTCCTTTGGAGGTATGAAACTGTTCACATAACGAGTCAATTAGGTACAATTAAAATGGTGGTTTTCAAACTTTTTCTTTCCACCCCCAAACTACCTTAAGCAATCCCTTACTAATCACAGAGCACCTATGTCATAGGGATTACTTAAGGTGGTATATGAGTGGAAAGAAAAAGATTGAGAACTACTGATTTGGAATGTTGAAAGGCCTGGACAGAGAAGATGAGCAAAGTTTCCCATGGTAGGGGAGACTAGGAAAGAGGGAACAACTTCAGGATAGAAGGGTGTCCATTTGAAAGAGATGTGGTGGAATTTCTTCAGCCAGAGAGTGATGAACCTCTGGAATTTGCTACCACTGGCAGCTATAGAGGCAAGGTTAATAGGCGTACTTAAGGCAGAGAATGATAGGTATCTGACTATTCAGAGTATCAATATGGAGAAAAGGCAGGGGAGTGGGTCTGAGTGATAGAATGGATCAGTTCATAATTGAATGGCAAAGCAGGCTTGATGTCCTACTGCAGGGTGCAAATTGGGCAGCATGGACTGGTGGACCGAAATGGCCTGTTACTGTGCCGTATGGCTCCGATAACTTAGTGGTTAGAGCACTGGCCTTGTAAACCAGGGGTTGCGAGTTTGTTCCTCGATGGGACCTCATTTCTGTGAAGTGTGCTGGACAAAGTGGTGACTCTCTGACTTTATTATGGTAGACAAAAGTTAAAGAATTTCATGTATGTTTCATTCTAAATGTAGTATTACACGACAATAATGGAACATTTACCTTTTATGTCTAAATTTAAAATTTATATCTTATGGTCTTAAGTAGATTCCTGTTGGAATAAGCTTCTACAATGGCTTATCATGATGAACAGACCTTGTCATGAATAAAGTCTGTAAATGCTTCTATGGAGCCAGATCTTTCATCTCCTTTCCTTTCCTTTGGCTTTGCTTTGCGGACGAAGATTTATGGAGGGGTAATGTCCACGTCAGCTGCAAGCTCGTTTGTGGCTGACAAGTCCGATGCGGGACAGGTAGACACGGTTGCAGTGGTTGCAATGGAAAATTGGTTGGTTGGGGTTGGGTGTTGGGTTTTTCCTCCTTTGTCTTTTGTTAGTGAGGTGGGCTCTGCGGTCTTCTTCAAAGGAGGTTACTGCCCGCCGAACAGTGAGGTGCCAAGATTCACGGTTCGAGGTGATATCAGCCCACTGGTGGTGGTCAATGTGGCAGGCACCAAGAGGTTTCTTTAGGCAGACCTTGTACCTCTTCTTTGGTGCACCTCTGTCTCGGTGGCCAGTGGAGAGCTCACCATATAACACAATCTTGGGAAGGCGATGGTCTGGAGACTTGACCTACCCAGCACAGTTGGATCTTCAGCAGCGTGGATTCGATGCTGTCAGCCTCTGCCATCTCGAGTATTTCGATGTTGGTGATGAAGTCGTTCCAATGAATGTTGAGGATGGAGCAGAGACAACGCTGGTGGAAGTGTTCTAGGAGCCGTAGGTGATGCTGGTAGAGGACCCATGATTCAGAGCTGAACAGGAGTGTGGATATGACATCGGCTCTGTATATGCTAATCTTTGTGAGGTTTTTCAGTTGGTTGTTTTTCCAGACTCTTGTGTAGACTTCCAAAGGCACTATTTGCCTTGACAAGTCTGTTGTCTATCTCGTTGTCGATCCTTGCATCCGATGAAATGATGCAGCCGAGATAGGTAAACTGGTTGACCGTTTTGAGTTTTGTGTGGTCGATGGAGATGTGGGTGGGGCTGGTAGTCATGGTGGGGAGCTGGCTGATGGAGGACCTCAGTTTTCTTCAGGCTGACTTCCAGGCCAAACATTTTGGCGGTTTCTGCAAAACAGGACGGTGAAGAGCTGGCTCAGAATGAGCAACTAAAGCGGCATCATCTGCAAAGAGTAGTTCACGGACGAGTTGCTCTTGTGTCTTGGTGTGAGCTTGTAGGCGCCTCAGATTGAAGAGACTGCCATCCGTGCAGTACCAGATGTAAACAGCGTCTTCATTGTTGAGGTCTTTCATGGCTTGTTTCAATATCATGCTGAAGAAGATTGAAAAGAGGGTTGGTGTGAGAACGCAGCCTTGCTTCACGCCATTGTTAATGAAGAAGGGTTCAGAGAGCTCATTGCTGTATCTGACCCGACCTTGTTGGTTTACATACAGTTGGATAACCATGTTGAGGAACTTTGGGGGGCATCCAAGGCGCTCTAGTATTTGCCAAAACCCTTTCCTACTCACAGTGTCGAAGGCTTTGGTGAGGTCAACAAAGGTGATGTAGAGACCTTTGTTTTGTTCTCTGCACTTTTCTTGGAGCTGTCTGAGGGCAAAGACCATGTCAGTAGTTCCTGTGTTTGCGCGAAAGCCGCACTGTGATTCTGGGAGAACATTTTCGGCGCCACTAGGTATTATTCTATTTAGGAGAATCCGAGCGAAGATTTTGCCTGCAATGGAGAGCAGCGTGATTCCTCTGTAGTTTGAGCAGTCTGATTTCTCGCCTTTGTTTTTGTACAGGGTGATGATGATGGCATCACGAAGGTCCTCAGGCAGCTTTCCTTGGTCCCAGCAGAGCTTGAAAAACTCATGCAGTTTGGCATGCAGAGTTTTGCCGCCATCCTTCCAGACCTCTGGGGGGATTCTATCCATACCTGCTGCTTTCCCACTTTTCAGTTGTTCAGTTGCCTTATATGTCTCTTCCCGGGTGAGGACCTCATCCAGCTCTAGCCTTAAGGGCTGTTGAGGGAGCTGGAGCAGGGTGGATTCTTGGACTGAGCGGTTGGCACTGAAAAGAGATTGGAAGTGTTCTGACCATCGGTTGAGGATGGAGATCTTGTCGCTGAGGAGGACTTTGCCGTCTGAGCTGCGCAGCGGGCTTTGGACTTGGGGTGAGGGGCCGTACACAGCCTTTAGAGCCTCGTAAAAACCCCTGAAGTCGCCAATGTCCGCGCTGAGTTGGGTTCGTTTGGCGAGGCTAGTCCACCACTCATTTTGGATCTCCCGGCATTTGCACTGAAGATAGCTGCATGCGTGACGGAAGGCTCATTTCTTCTCTGGCCAGGACGGCTTTGCAAGGTGAGCCTGGTGGGCAGCTCGCTTCTTTGCCAGCAGCTGCTGGATTTCCTGGTTGTTTTCGTCGAACCAGTCCTTGTTTTTCCTGGAGGAGAAGCCCAGTATCTCTTCAGTGGATTGCAGTATGGCAGTCTTCAGCTGATCCCAGAGGGTTTCAGGGGACGAGTCCGTGAGGCAGATTGCATCCTTGAGCTTTGCTTTGAAGTTTGCCTGGAAGTTTCCTCTCACTTCGTCTGACTGCAAGTTTCCAACATTGAACCTCTTTCTGGGGGCTTTACTCTTCCTGGACTTTGGCTTGAAGTGAAGGTTGAGCTTGCAGCGAACAAGCCGGTGGTCAGTGTGGCATTCCGCACTGGGCATGACTCTGGTGTGGAACACATCTCGTTTGTCTCTTTCTTGCACCAGGACGTAGTCCAGGAGGTGCCAGTGTTTGGATCGGGGATGCATCCAGGTAGTCTTCAGGCTGTCCCTCTGCTGAAAAAGGGAGTTTGTAATGACAAGCCGCTGTTCTGTGCAGAGCTCCAACAGGAGGCACCCATTGTCATTGCACTTGCTGACACCATCCTTGCCCAGGATTCCTGGCCAGGTTTCTGAGTCTTTGCCGACACAAGCATTGAAGTCGCCAAGGATGACAACCTTGTCGTCTGTAGGGGTGCGTTGAATGAGGTTGCGCAGATCAGTGTAGAACGTCCTTTTCTGCTGGTTCCACCTGGAAGGTTGGAGCATAGACACTGATGAGGGTGATGCGACGCTTGTTTTGAAGGGGGAGTCGCATGGACATGATCCGGTCTGAGTGGCCTGTCAGGAGGTTTTCGAGTTTGGAGGCAATGGAGTTCTTGACCATGAAGCCTACACCAGATAGGCGTCGTTCATCCATAGGCTTGCCAGACCAGTAGAGTGTGTAGCCCGCGCCGTGTTCTTGGAGGCTGCCTACATCTGCAAGGCGGACTTCACTGAGAGCGGCTATGTCGATGTCAAGTCTGAGGAGTTCATGTGTGATGAGGGCAGACCGATGTTCAGGTCGGTGGCTGTCAGCCTTGTCTAGCATGGTTCTGATGTTCCAGCATGCTAGCTTGAGTTTGTGAGCATCTTTTGAGGGGGAGGACGTGGAGGGGGAGGACGTGGACCTGTCCTTGGGCCTGCGCAAAGGACCTTTAGGTGGCGTGCAGTGTGCGCAGTACTGGCTCCAACCTTTACACCCATGGTTCGTGTGCCGTGGCCAAGCAAGCTGGGATGTGGCAGCGAGGTCCTTGGGTCGTAGGTTTTATATCCGAGTCGCCTTCTCCTATGCAGGTTTCTTACCCAGACTGGAGGGGCTTGGAGGGCCTCCTAGGTCAGACCATACCTGGTTGTAATCCAACCTGTCAATGGTGGTTGGGGCCTCCGAACGCCATAATCATCCTCCTAAACTGACTCTGAAAGTCAAGGCCTAGGAGGATCGGCGTACAGAGGTCTTGCATAATTAATAACACTATATATATATATATTATTATTTGTCTAGTGATTTGTCTAGTAGCTATGCTGCCTCATTGAGCGGCGGCTCCGGCCCCGGTCCGGGCAGAGGGTAGGTGGCGGCGGCCCCGGCCCCAGTCTGACCAGAAGGTTGGCGGCGGCGGCCCTGATCCAGGCAAAAGCGAGGGGGAGGCGGTGGCCCCGGCCTCGGTAGAGTGAAGCAGGCGGAGGCCCCGGTCCGGGCAGAAAGAAGGAAGCAGTGGCCCCAGTCTGGGCACAGGGAAGGCAGCGGCGGCCCTGGCCCCGGTCCAAGCAGAGGGTAGGTGGCGGCGGACCCGGCCCCAGTCCAAGCAGAAGGTAAGCGGTGGCAACCTCGATCTTACATCTAAGCTTTCATAAAATCCAGTGCAATGTGGGAGCAGGGATTTTGGTATTTTATGCATTCATTGCAGCAATCCTGCCTCTGAACCGTTTGATGGTACATACTCTTGAAGCATTTTCTTGTTAAATGAGACATTTGAGATGAAACTTTTTTTTTGTGTGAGAAGCTGGCTGCAAATTCTGGGGTGAATTATATTATGTCACATACAAACATTTCCTTGTGAGATTCCATCTCTAAAGTCAATAGTACACAATGCTGGTTGGTGTGAGTGTTAATTCAAGAGTTGGGGTGCCTTCATCCAGACTCCCTGTGGCTGAGTCTCCATAACCTAATTGAGTGTGTCCTTGACTATCCAATAGGAGAAAAAGAAACACAAGACTAAGTTTATAGCATGTTGAGGCTGTGGGGGAAGGAAGAAGAGCTTCCTTATACCACAAGCAGCCTGCATATCAGTAGAATGAATGGGAAATGAGATATGAGTGGGAGGATATAAGGAAGAGGTATTACGATTTGGTCTCTGATACTCTACTGGCCACAGCAGAGTATATGGCCAAATGCCATAAGATTTTTGTAGACTTCAATGAAATCACAAATATTCCAACCTCTGGAAAGTCTGCTTAATCTCCCTCCCTAAGACAAACCTGCCAAACCATGTCTCAATCTGAAGAACTCTTACTCCATCGCATGCATCTTTCCCTCTGCAGGAAGACCAGATCTGTACAAAATATTCCAGATGAGACTGCACCAGGGCTGAAACATCTCAATGCTTATTTTTAAATCCTCTTGTCATAAATGCTAACATGTTCTTTGACATTCTAATTGCTTGCTGAACTTCCGTGTTAACTTTCAATGAATTATATACAAGGGCACTTCAGTGTCATTAAACACTAACACCTCTCTGTCACTCACCATTTAAAAACTGTTCAGTATTTTTTTCTATCAAAGTGAATGATCACATTTTTATAAAGGTTCATCAGAGAATGAAGTCTCTTTAATTACCAAATAATTAATTAAGCCATTATAAAATACTATATCTAATTAGCTTGTAGATCCCTCAGCATAATTAACTATTAACTCAACTCTTAGCCACTTCATGAACTTATCCTCCCAAATATTATTGTTAATTTGGTTAGCCCAGGACATATGCTAACTAATCTCCTTTCTGTTCTTTCTATTGGTGTGTTGTGGATTGGGGGGGAGGAGGGAGCTGTGTGACCTCTCCAGCTGGAACCTGGTAGTGAGCCTAAGATTGTAATTAACCTCATATGCCAATTAAGGGTTAGATCAGCCCACAGGTGAGGCTGATGGGAGAGTGGTCCGAGCAAGTTGCATGAATGGGCCCTGCATTCAAAAGGCACATGCGGAGCCTACTTATCCTCTTTTGCTACTGCCACAAGACTATTACTGAAGTCCAGGCTGCAGGCCATAATCTGCACTGGAGGACTGACTGCGATGGGTCCATCCCAGATCCTGATCCATGGTCAATGCTGGAAAACAGGTTCATTTGATATTCTTGTTAGTTGTAATTAATTTACTGTTAATTAGTGTGCCTGTGGGTGGATGGTATTGTATGTTTAACCCTTGCATTCCCATTTGGGAACTCAGAATGTTTAGCAATGATTTATTTGCACCCTATGTGTAGTTTGAAAATTTAAATTCAAATTGTGCATTGAGCATTGAATCTTCTCTAAATTTAAACATGGCATAACATCATATAACCATTGAGTGTGAACAGGTGGAGCAACAACCTTTCATCTGAACAACACTGCCCATCAAGCCATAAGAGAAATAAAAGCTAATACATGCAATTCAGATCCAATTTAAATTTTTGTCTCTCTCTCCAACAATACTAAACAAGGAAGTTAAAGGATTAGGCTTAAAATTCACTTCAAAAAGTACGGAAAAAGTTTGATATATTTTCTTCCAGTATTTCCCAAGACTCTGGCATGTCCAAAACATATGAATAGTGAAGCATCCCCACTATTGCATCGATCACAATAAAAGTGAGATAGTTTGACTTAGGACATGTGGGCCTTATGGACTACTTTAAATTATAGGAGAGAGTGGTGAGCACATAAAGATGAGGCATTAACCAATTTAAAAATTACATTCCAAGTTTTTTCAGAGATTGAAAACGGTAGGTCAGGATTTTTTAAATTTTATTTATAGGAGCCCCTCTTATTCCCAACAACATATCATAAATGTTAAATACTAAACCACTGTAAAATGGTTGCAAATTTTAAAATTACATCTGTTAAATTCTTATCAAAGCTCTTAGGAAATGTATGTAATTGAGATTGCAAAAAATCTCTAATCTGTAAATAACAAAAAAAGAGTATTTTTGTAAAGCTATATTTAACTGAGTTGCTCAAAAGAAGTGAGATTCCCTTCAATAAATAGATCTTTAAAACATTTAATGCCTAATTTATACCATTCTTTAAAGCTACATCAATCATGGAAGGTTTCATGAAATAATTAGAAAAAAATAGATCTAAAAAGAGACAATCTCAGTAAACCCAAATGTTTGCAAAACTATATCCAGATCCTCAAGGTATGTTTAACTACCTGGATTGTCAATTAATTTATTTAAAGATAAGGGAAGTGAGAATCCGAGAAGATAAATAATAGAAAGTTCTGTTACAGAATTAGATTCCAAAGAGACCCATATTGGAGTCTTCACGGTTAATATAATATGACCAAAACATAAGATTTTGTATGTTGACTGCCCAATAATAGAACCTAAAGTTTGGTTGGGCTAAACTTCCATTCTTTTTAAATGTTTGAAGGTAGACTTTATTTAGGTTTGGGTGTTTATTCTTCCATATAAAAGATTGAGTCAAGGGAATCAAAAAAAGACAGGAATAAAAATAGGAAACGTCTGAAAAGGTATATAAATTTAAGTAAGATATTCATTTTAATAAAGTTGATTCAACCAACCAATGATAAAGAAATGGAGCAATCAGTTTGATAATGCCCCTCATGTATTATTAAAAATTGGGAATATTTTCTTTAAATTGGTGTTCATAATTCTTAATAATTATTAAACACAAATAAGTAAATTGATTTCTTACAATTTTAAAATTAAGATTAGAATTTATTGGTGCCAAATTATTCAAAGGAAAGAATTCCCTTTTATGTAAATTCAACTTGTAACCTGAAAATGAGAAAATAAAAAAAAAACATAGAAGGCAATGGGGTATCAAAATTAGAAATAAAAAGCAATAAATCATGAGCATAAAGTGAAACTTTGTGGGCTGTGCACATCTTTAAAATGCCAGAATGTCATAAGATTCTTGGAAAGTGATAGCCAAGGGTTCCAGGGCCAGGTCAAAAAGCAATGTACTTAAAGGGCATCATTGTCTACTTCCACGCAGGAGTTAAATGGTTTAAAATTCTGAAAATTAGTAAGAACACAAGCAGAGGGGGATAGATGTAGTGATTTAATCCATTGAATAAAGTCAGCTGCAAAATTAATTTTTTATATAGTCTTAAATAAATAATTCCATTCCACCTGGTCAAAAGCCTTCTCCGCATCCAGAGGTATCACACACTCTAAGATCTCCTTAGAAGGATAACATATTGAAATGGGAATACAGATTTTTTATAAATCCAGTCTGATCATCAGATATAATAAATGGAGAAATATTTTCAAATCTTTTGAGCCAAAACTTTGCATAAAAGTTGAGTCAAGAAATTGGCCTGTATGAAGAACTGGATTGACTGGATTTTTATTCTTTTTAAGAATAATCAAGATGGAGGCTTTATTTATATATTTTTAAAAAACTGAGGCAGCTTGCCCAACTTAAAAGAATCAGGAAAAAAAAAACAGAGCATAGGTGAGGTGTAAGTAATGAAGAAAAAGCCTTAAAATTCTCCAGAAACTCCATTAGGACCTGATGACTTCCCAGAATATAATAAACATACAGCCTTGGCAATTTCCTCAAACAAAATAGATTGATCCAACTGTTTTTGATTAGCAGCAGAAAGAACAGGAATATTTAATTGATCCCAAAAAAATTCATTACAAAATTATCCTTAAGCAAATTGGAATTATACAGTCAGAATAAAATTCCTTAAAGGTATCATTTATTTCTAAATTATCATCTGTCATTATCACCATTAGCTTTGTGAATTTCTTTAATTTGTGTTTGGCTACCAATTAGCCAATAGTTCACCTGTTTTATCTCCATGCATACAAAATTGACTTTTACTTTTCAAAAGTAGGCTATCAATTGGGTACGTTAGAAGATCATATTTAGTTTTAATTTCAACATGCTGTTTTTATAAAGCAGGGTCTAGAGCCAGAGCATACTCTTCATTTAATTGTTCCAGTTGGTAAACTAAATCAGTTTTCTCTTTATTGGCCTTTTCCTTAATGCTTACAGTATAAGAAATAATTTGCCTCCTAATAAAAGAAGTGTCCCAAACCATATGACTAGAAATCTTTTCTGCAGTATTTTTTTCAAAAAAGGAAGCAATTTGTTCTTCCAAGAATTTAAAATAAATCTTTATCAGATAATAAGATTGAATTTAAACACCAATATCTGTTTATTTGGGGAAGACCAGTGAAGCTTAAAAATAAGATCACAGGAGCCTGGTCAGAAATGACTGTTTTTATGTTCACAAGATAAAATTAGTGGGATCGTTTGACTGTCAATTAAAAAAAGTTGATCCACAAATATGTTTGATGACATGAGAGAGGAATAAAACAAATACTCCCTTTCTTCTCGAAGGAAAAAAAGCCAGACCTCAATAATATCACATTTTAATAAAATAGATTGAATGAATAAAGCCGATCTATTCAAAATGGCTGGTTTAGAAGATGAGAGATCCAAAACCAGATCTAACCAGCAATTAAAGTCTTCTCCCATCAGATCAGGCAAGGATGAAAAAAAAACATTCAAAGACTCCAGGAGCATCCACATTCAGAGCATAAATATTAGCAAACACTATTAATTTATTATATATTTTCCCTGTGATGATAATAAAATGGTCATTTTTATCTGATACAACATTATGTTGAACAAAGGAAATTGTATGATCTATAAAAATAAATTGATACCACCCTGGATTTATCCTGAAATGAAAATGCAACGTGTTCTAATGTCTTTTTTAAAAAAAAGTGTATTGTCACAAAAATACAATTGAGATCTTACATTTTTAATGTAAGCAAAATTTTTATTTTGTTTCACAGGGTTTAATGTTAAAGCAAAGAAAATTAATAATTTGATCCATTTTAACTATTATTTTAAAAAGTAAGAGGCTAGCAAATGAGGAAATAATAAACAGGCATTGAAAATAAGATAACGGAAAACAGATATGGCTTTATAAAACAGCTTTCAAAGAAATGTTAACTCCCCCTGCTGCCACCCTCATCCCAAACCCAGAAAGTTGACCAATAGACACATCTACTAATTAATTTGCCCTTCCCCAAAACCTTATGGTGACAAAATTCCAATATTATAATGAAACTTTGAATGTGTTCCAGACAAGACAAAACACAGCCACAGCAGCTAATGCCAAGGACACAAACAGAAATAATCACTGTTTTCACAATATTAATAATGCAGTTTAATCATTATTAACAAGGAAAAACCTTAAAGATAACATAAATATTAAAATATTCATTTAAATTGTTAAATCAGAATTAAAAAGCTTAATATTTTATAAACTAAATGACTAAAAAAAAAGTAAAAATCTAATTAAAATGTATAAACACTTAAGGCATTAAGTCGTTAAGACCTCATTCTATTAATTAAACACTAAAAGATTCAAGAAGTGAATAAGCTACAGAGAATTAGAGAAAGAGTTACTCAGATGGAGGGATAATAGATGTCAGATCTTCTTCCAAAATTTCTTCTACTTCTGTTTTCGAGGTTAATAATCTTCTGCATTAATTTTTCATTAGCCTTTGATAGGCTTTTACAGAGCTTTTACATATCATTCACTCTTACATTCAAAACAGTCACAATTGTTTCATTATCTTGAATGTGTTTATCATGTTCTCCTAAGGCTTTAGATCTGTGTTAATATTCATATTTTTTTTATAAATATGTCTTGGGTTAATTGTGGGTTGGTTACAGGGTTTCTCTCTCTCTCTCTCTCACACACACACACACACACACACACACACACACACACACACACACACACACACACACACACACACACACACACACACACACACACACACACACACACACACACACACACACACACACACACACACACACCACTGAACATTTGCAAAGATATTGTACGCAGAACAAAGTGTCAGTTTGAAGTCACAGTGTCGAGAAGTAAAATAAAAGTATTCTTAATTGAAACTCAAGTGCCAAGTGTTTTTCCTAAAAGCAATTAAGGCCTCTTGAACAAGAGAAATGAAACTCGGAGCCATCTGAGAGATATACTTAAGCTTCTTGAAACAGAGGTGAGGCCATCTTTTAGAGATGTGATGTCTGCAAGCCAGAGTTAGAAGATCACATGGTTTACAAGAAACTGGGGTTGCCAACTGTTTAAAATTCCACTAGCTGATCACATGTTTTCCAGGAATTAAGACTGACCTCATTGGTGATGTGATTACATATAATTTTAATGGTATATATCTGAAGGCAGAGGCATCTAGAAGCCAGAAGAAGAAGACAATTGACAGTATCCTCCAAGGAAGAAGGAGGTGCTATTATAAGTGGCTTTAAAGTAAGGTAGACCACTTCTGACTGTGGAAAGAAGCTCCAGAACTCTTAAGAAGCAAAGAGGAAGCGAAGAAAACCAGTGTAAGAATTCCTGGGGAATCAGCTCAAGAAGATTTGTGAGTTCAAAGAGTCTAAGGAATGAATCAATGTTAACAAACACTTCATTACAGCATTAAGTAACAATTTAAAATAACTTGATGTTTTGTAATAATTTCTCAACTACAATTTAATAGACCTTCAAGTTCAACACTATAAAATACTCGGCCTTAAAACTACCCTTTCAGACTCAAGTTTAAACTCCAATAGTTTGGACTTTACAGACACACACAGTGGGGTTTAAGCTTAGAGTTAAGTAAGTTTAGAGTTAAATGAGAACTGTTATGTGGTTAATAGTTTAATTAAAACTATTTTGAATTTATCACTGCCTGGTGAACCTTTCATTGCTGTTCCTGTGTTAGAACAAATGGGGCCGGTTAGTTCATAACAGAAAAGAATGCAATTTTGCATCCATCTGCTTAAACTCATTTTTTCTGAATTGTTGTAATTCATCAGATGATTCCTTTCTATGTTTTCATAGCAATCCCATGGTAGAATTCAAAGACACAGGAAGGTCCTCTTCTTTTCTAGTACCTTTAGCACTCCTTTTAGTTATAGTTACAGTTGTTAATCCAAATAAATTCAGTAAGCAATGTGAAGTTTAAAAATAAGGACTAAAAAAAGGTTGGAAACGGTAAGGTAATTTGGAGGACCTTCAAAAAGCTGTTACTCCACCAATGGCCAACATAAAGTCCATGTTATTTATATTCACATCTAATTCCTGAGTTTTCAATACCACAACCTTTCACTAAGTGTCACCAAAACCACAGAGCTGATTGTAGACTTTAGGAAGGGAAAACCAGGGTTTATCATCCAGTGGTCTTTTGTGGATAGGGTGATCACATTTAAATTCCTGAGAGACACTATTTTGGAGGTACTTTACTGGACTCAACGTACTAATGTCATCATGAAGAAAGCACGCCAGCACCTTTACTTCCTAAGGAGTTTTCAGAAGTTTAGTATGACATTCAAAACTTTGGCAAACTTCCACAGGTTTGTAGTGGGAGGTGTGCTGACCAGATGCATCATCACCTAGTTTGGGGGCATCAATACCCCTGAGCAGAAATCCCTGTAAAACGTAATGGCCACAGCCCAGTAAAACAGAGGTAAAGCTCTCCCCACCAGCGAGAAAATCTATATGGAACGCTGCAATCATCAATGATCCACGCCACCAGGACACGCTCTGTTCTCGCTGTTGCCATCAGTGAAGAGGTATAGGTGCCACAAGACTTGTACCACCAGGTTCAGGAATAGCTGCTAACCATCCAACATCAAACTTCTAAACTACAGACTTAATCAGATGCATTTAAGGATATAAGACTGGGTGCAGACTGGGAGATCACTTCTCTGAGCACCTTCACTCTGTCTGCAAAAGTGATAGGAATCTCCCAGTGACCAACCATTTCAGTTCTGCGTCCCACTCCCATACTCACATGTCTGTCCATGGCCTCGTGTACTATCCCACCAAGACCACCCGTACATTGGAGGAACAACACCTGATTTTCTGTCTGGACACTCTCCAGCTGGATGGCATTAACATCGACTTCTCTGGTTTCTATTAACCTGCTCTCCTTTCTCCCTTCTTTCCCTTCCCTGTCTTCTTTCCTTCGGCTCTCTAACCCCTTCCATCTCTATTCACCAAGCCATCCCTCCTCCCCAGTTTGCTGCTGAGCTACCCCCCCCCACCCACCCTTCTTCACCTATTACCTCCTGCCTATTGAACCATGCTCCTCCCCACACCCCTCCTTCCTCACTTTTTTGTTCTGATGTCTGCTGATATTTTTCTGTACTTTGCTGAATGGCTCAAGCCTGAAATGTCAGTTCTGTATTTTTA